>NC_143562.1:26175681-26487272 GCF_054136105.1 Typopeltis vanoorti | reverse complement strand
AATTGAGAGTTTAACGAAGTCGTACCAGCCGGGTGCGAACATAAAGGACGTCAGCGAATCTATTCGACTGCAAAAACAGAGGGTGAAAGAGATGATAATAGTGGCAGGAACGAATGATTTGAAAGAGGACAAAATGGAAATGATAGAGGATGTGAGGGAGTTGTTTGAGGTACCAAAAGAGAAGATTGAGAGAGTTAGGATGGTGAGTATCTTACTGCGGTATGACAGCGAAGTGTTTAGAAGGAGGGCCATAATTGCCAATGACTTTATGCGTGGGTTATGCATGGAGAGTGGTGTGGAATTTGTGGATGTGTGGAATGAGTTCGATGGGCGAAAGGACTTATATAAGATGGATGGGTTACATTTGAATGGAGTTGGTGTACGGAGACTTGAAAGAGTGTTGATGAATGATGTGGAAGTGGATGTACAGACTCAGGGAAACTAGATTTATTAAGAGGGGGGGGAGTAGATATGCAGACTTTAGGGGGGGCAGTTAAGTGTATGAATGAGTATATTATGCCCGGGCGAGTACGACGGACAACAAATCAGAATGGGATAATTAGTATAAGGAATCAAAGTAGGGATGGGACAAATGGGCTTCTGCGATTCATGTACACTAATGCCAGGAGTATTAGGAACAAGAAGGAAGAGTTTTTGGCCATGGTTGGCACTTCCAGGCCACAGGTTGTCGGTATTAGTGAAACATGGCTGACAGAAGATGATAAAGCTAGTGGGATTGAATGCGATGGGTATAGCGTGTTCAGGAGTGACAGGGTGAATAAAAAGGGGGGAGGAGTGTTATTGATGATAGCTGATGAGCTTCAGCCAAGGAGTATAGAAGTTGAACTGCAGGATGGGGAAAAAAGCACATTTGAGGCTGTTTGGTGTGAGATACAATCTAGCAGAACAAAATATACAATTGGGTGCTGCTATAGACCGGGTGATGGAGTGGATGGTGGGAATAGTATGCATAAGCAAATAGAAGAAATGAATGGAAGGAGGGTAATTATTATGGGTGATTTCAATTATGGTAATATTGACTGGAAAGAGGAGAGGGCACATGGGAGGAAGGAATTGGATTTTATGCAGTTATTAAGGGACAACTATCTACGGCAACATGTATTGGAAAATACCAGGGGGCAGAGAGTGCTGGACCTAGTAATTGCAACTGAGAATGTGGCTGTAACGAACATGACCTTGTTGCCACCAATTGGTGAGAGTGACCATAAGGTCATGACTTGGGAGGTGGCTAAAGGAGTCGAATTTACAATTAAGACAGGGTATATGTGGAATTACCGGGCTGGTAAGTATGACAAGCTTAGGTGTGTGCTTGGCTCAATGCCATGGCATGTAAAACTGCAAGGGCTGGATGTTGATGGTGCATGGGAGGTGGTCAAGAACTGTTTGCAGGAGGCAATGGTTGACTGTATACCAAGAGTCCGAATAATAAATCAGGTAGGGGTTAAATGGATGAATAACACTATTAAGCTTGAGCTGCAAAAAAAGAAACAATTGTGGAGGGAATTTAAGGAGAAGGGTGACCATCAGGTGCATGAACAGTATAAAGCTCAGGCCAGGATGGTAACAAGGGTGGTAAGAAATGCAAAAGCAGATTACGAAAGGAAATTGGCCATGCAAGCTAAAGAGAATCCCAAACAGTTTTTTCAATATGTTGCAAGTAAAAGGAAAAATGCTCATGGTAGAATGATCTTGAAAAATGCTGAGGGTAGGGAGGTAACTGAATCAGTCGATGTTGTGGAATTACTGAGCGAGCACTTTGCAAGAGTATATCATCCAGGTGGTGGCTTTGCGGAAATGGAGGAACCAACAGCTTATACTGGAATTGTGATGAATGAGGTAGAGGTAACTAGTCTATTACAGAACCTCAATGTCAATACATCTGTGGGATTGGATGGTATACCAGCTCGTGTCGTACGTGAAGCGGCCAAAGAATTGTCAGTGCCCTTGACCATTATGTTTAATTTGAGCCTCAGGACTGGGTCAGTCCCAAGGGGGTGGAAAGAGGGGAAAATAGTTCCACTGCACAAAGGTGGTTCCAAGGCTGCTGTTGAAAATTACCGGCCAATCAGCATAACAGGAATCATTATCAAGGTCTTAGAGAAAATAGTCAAGAGGAAAATACAAGATTGGATAGAAGAAAATGGGATACTGTATCGGGGACAGCATGGTTTTGTGAAGGGTAGGTCATGCCTCAGTAACTTGCTCACGTATTATAACACAGTGACGGCTGAACTGGATAAGGGTAATGGGTTTACAGTGATTCTGCTGGACCTTGCTAAGGCCTTTGACAGGATACCACATGGAATTCTAATCAGTAAATTGCAGCATATGGGAATGGACATAGGGTTGGTGAGATGGATAGGAGGGTGGTTGACGGAGAGATATCAGAGAGTGGTTTACTCAGGAGTAGAGTCCACAAGACGGCCTGTGACTAGTGGTGTACCACAAGGATCTGTTCTTGGACCACTGCTGTTTAATTTGTTCATAAATGATATAGGAAAGGATCCGAGAGGAACAGTTCATTTGTTTGCGGATGATGCGAAGTTGGGTAGGGCAATAGTGAATGCAGATGACGTCAAAATTTTGCAGGATGATTTGGATAGATTGGAGGTCTGGGCTAGGGAGAATGGATGTCAATTTAATGTGGCAAAATGTAAGGTTATGCATTTTGGGGTGAAAAGATGGGAGGCAGTTTACTGCATTGGTGGAACCGTGCTCCAGGAAATTGATGAGGCACGAGATTTAGGAGTGTTGGTGGATAAGGAATTGAAATTTAGGGGACACATTGCAAAAGTGGCCAAATCAGCTCATCAAATCACTTGGTTGCTGAAGAATACATTGACAAGCAGAGACAAGCAGGTTATTGTTCCTCTGTATCGAGCCTTGATAAGACCTCATCTCGACTACTGTGCTCAGATTTGGTCACCTAGGTTTCTTCTTGATGGGGAGGAGGTGGAGAGGATCCAGAGGCGAGTGACCAAGATGATAGCAGGTCTGTGGAATGAACCGTATGAGAACAGGTTGAGGATTTGTGGGTTGCAAAAATTGGTTGATAGGCGGAGGAGGGGAGATATGATTGAGACATTCAAATTACTGAAGGGTTTCTATAAAATTAATTCAGAAGATATTTTTGAGAACAGGGCTGGTTGTGGGAGGACTAGGGGACATCCATGGAAACTGGGCAAAAGTGTGGTTAGTAAAGGTGTTAGAGCTGGGTTCTTTACTTTTAGAGTAGTGAATGAGTGGAATGCGCTCCCTGAGTCTGTGGTGGATGCTGTGACAGTGAATGAGTTTAAGGCGAGGTATGATAGATACTGTATGAATGTCGAATAGTTGTGATGAAAATGATTTGGGGCCTCCCTCGATGAGTCTAATGACTCCCTGGAGTTGCCCGTAATAATAATAATAATAATAATAATAATAATAATAATATTTCTTGGAAGAAAGAGCTTACTTCTTGACCCCCCCCAAATTTTGATGATTATTATTGTTATCAAAATTGGAGGGGGGGGGTCAAGAAGTAAGCTCTTCCAAGAAATAAGACAGGATAAAAAAAAACGTTTAATTTTCTTGACCAAAAAGCTCTGGAAATATTTTTATTGGGATTATATTGATCAAGTGCATATAACAACAACTAAGTTATACCAACTAGTTTCACCAACTAAGTCTGTTGGATCTTCAGGGTACATAACTGATGTACGACACTAAAAAGTAAAAAACTGTTACAAACTATAATCAACCGATTCCAATTATATTAAACAAAGAACAGAGCGCATACAATACATTCATAGAGCGTGGATAATATCACTTGTTGTTATTTAGGAACGTTCTATAGTTGGCACTGTAATTCAGTTCTGGCGAGTTGAAGGATCTGATAAGGGTCTTCCAGATCACGGGCAAGATTAGTCCTTGGTTCCTGTTAAGGTTTTGTATACAGCGGGCAACTGTTGTGGCCTCCTTAAAACACAATCAAATTCACTCTAGAACTTCAAGAAGATAACAAATTATCATTTCTGGACACTTTAATTAAGAAGCTTCCGAATGGTGGTATCAACCTCTCAGTTTACCGCAAACCTACCAATACAGGACGTTATTTACATTTCACTTCCTCACACCACATTTCTCAGAAACTTAGTATTGTACATATGTTGAAGAACCGTGCCTCTCTCCTTACAACAGATCAACAAGACCTCCAGGAAGAACTATCCCTGATATCCACCAACCTTACCATGAATGGATTTCCTCGAACACTTGTCCACAAGATACTTTTCTCTGAACCCCGACAAAGACAACAAGATGATGTACGTTATATTTCTACCATCGTCATTCCATACTTGGGGACAGTTTCCAATAAGATTGCTAGACTCCTTAGACCACATAAAATAAGAGTGGCCTTTAAACCCACAGAAACAATTAGACAATTCTTAAGATCTCCAAAAGATAGCCATCCTTTCTCCAAATATGCTGGAGTTTATAACATACCATGCTTGTGCGGCTTGAATTACATCGGCCAAACTTCAAGGAGCCTTGAAATTAGGCAAAAAGAACACATAGGTGACGTCAATAATAACAGAGAAGAAAAATCGGGTTTAGCTTTTCATTTCTCAAGAACGAACCATACCATAGAGTGGGATAGAAGCACAATTCCTTACATGGAGGAGGACTTCCGCTCCCGAATTTTTAAGGAGGCCACAACAGTTGACCGCTGTATACAAAACCTTAACAGGAACCAAGGACTAATCTTGCCCGTGATCTGGAAGACCCTTATCAGATCCTTCAACTCGCCAGAACTGAATTACAGTGCCAACTATAGAACGTTCCTAAATAACAACAAGTGATATCATCCACACTCTATGAATGTATTGTATGCGCTCTGTTCTTTGTTTAATATAATTAGAATCGGTTGATTATAGTTTGTAACAGTTTTTTACTTTTTAGTGTCGTACATCAGTTATGTACCCTGAAGATGCCGACAGACTTAGTTAGTGAAACTAGTTGGTATAACTTAGTTGTTGTTATATGCACTTGATCAATATAATCCCAATAAAAGTATTTCCAAGACAGGATAAAGTTTTGAGAACACTGAAATTTGCTAGATCATGTTTACCCCACATGAGAATGGTAAGGTCGGTGTTTAATTCATTGGTTTGAAGAATGTTCAAGCTTTAATCATTAACAGAAACAGACTGTCAAATATTAAGAACACAGTGTGCTGTCATTGTCAAAACTATGGTCAATGAGAGAAGGCCAATGTGAAGGAGGAAGAGATTAGGCAAAAGCAAAAGAGCTCCAGGATACCCCAGCTTGATAAAGAAATCCAAAGAGAGGAAACCATTCAACACAACATGCACTGGACAAGAAAATGGTGACCAAATGCAAAGAACTCAATGCAGATCTTAACATGGTAGTTTTGCAAGGAGACCTTTATGCCAGACATGATCAAACACCCTGGATATGTCTGCCAGTTTTAAATGTGTTTCAGAAAAGGGCTCAGCATACTGTTATTGGATTAAAATAAGCCATGTATATGTAAACTGGGTTCTCCGTGAAAGATAAAAATGAACTTACACAGAAGTCTGCCAAAAAAGATTCGACTCTTATTAATGCTTTTTTTTTTTTTTTTTTTGTGGGGACAAAATGTCTAAGATAGGTTTTTGATTAGTAATGAGTCTTGGATTTATACACAGACCTAACTGTTATTTCAGTATATTTTTAATATCTTCTCGAGATGTCTCCCTTTTTAAAAACTATAATAAGGATAGCATTATTCCAACTGTCTGATATTCTCTTCTTTTGTAGGCATGATGTATAACTTTTATTTAACATAATCATGATTGGTTCATACTTTCATTTGAAGAAATTTTGAAGTCAAGCTACAGAAATTTTGCATAGCATTTTTGTCAGGATTCTTTTTAATCCAAAGGCATAATTTTTCAGCCTCAGAAAGAAACTGTGATTAGCAAATATGAAGTAAAGACACTTAAAATATACAATTCTGAAAACAAATTTGCTTCTAGATAATGCATGACTACATTCTCAGAGATATGTAAAACAATAAGGAAAAGAATGACATAAAAAAAAAAAATTAGAAACTTTGGAACAAAGAAACTCAGAATTACAAAAGAAAACAATATGAGTCTAAAAAGAGTAAGAAGGGAATTGTCCATAGGACAAAATAAATTAATAACCCTTAAAGATGAAAATGGAGTACAATTAAAGACAAACAGATCAATAACAGAGAACAGTATCCTTCCATGCAAAATTATGATGATGATTCCCAAGGCTCAAACCAATATGAAAACAAAAAATGTAATATCCCAAATGGAAGAGGAAGAAATATGCCCCGATGTTTTAATAGAAGTTCAGTATGCAATGGGTACCATGCGTAATAGAAAGACACCAGGTGAAGATGAGTTACCAACAGAAGTTCTGAAAACAGGTGGTGAACCAGTCATGATTATGTTAAAGCATGACATCAAAACAATCATGTTAAATTATGTAAAATAATGCCTACCCAACAGAAGAGAATACCAACAAGTTGAAATAATGCTATTCTTATTATAGTTCTTGAAAAGGGAGACATCTCAAGAAGATATTAAAAATTACTTTCCTATCAGTTGTCTTTCAACAATATACAAAATTTTTACAAAAATCATTAGCAACAGAATACAAAACAAATTAGAGTTTTGCTAAGCTCCAGAACAAGCAGGATTGGGAAAAAATTACAACACCATTGATCATATATATATGTAGTAATAAGACAAATTATCGAACAGACAAATGAATACCAAAAAAACCTTAGGCCTGGTCACTTATTGATTTTGAAAAGGCATTTGATTCAATCTCAACATTAGCAATTTTAGATGTTCTTCAAAATCAAGGAAATTAAAAAAACTTACATTGATATACTTAACCATATATATAAAAATTCAACTGCAGCTATAAAATCAGGAACAAATATGAACTTTCCTATAAAAAAGAGAGTTAGACAGGGAGATGCCATTTCACCTAAATTAATTGCAGCAGTCCTGGAAGAAATTTTTTAAAACCTGGATTAGAAAAATAGAGTTATATATAAATTATGGTAAATGGGAAAGAACTAAATCATCTACGATTTGCTGATGGCATTATTCTTTTAGGAAACTCTGCAGAAGAACTTCAACAAATGATCAGTGAATTGAATGCAGAAAGTAAAAAGAAAGGATTAAATATAAATAAAGACAAAAATAATGTATAATAAACACATCACCAAAAAGCCAATACAAATGGAACACCAAGAAATTGATATACTAATCTCCTCACCTATACTAAGATCGCAGTAAAGGGACATTGTGAAGAAAAAAATTATAATTAGAATTCAACTTTGTTGGATAGCCTTTTGGAAAACACCATAAAGCACTCAGAGGAAACAATCTACATTAAAAGAAAAATATTCAACAGTTGTATACTTCCAATTGTTACGTATACAAGTGAAAAGTGGACTTTGACACAAAAATTGACCAACGAGTTGATGATTACCTAGAGGAAAATGGAAAGATCACAACACAGTATTATCATTCTAGATAGAAAGTGCAATACTTGGATCAGAGCTCAGACTAGGATGAGAAATATTATAACAGCCATTAAAAGTTCCATATGGCAATGAGCAGGTAATATTGCAAGAAGTAACACTCAAAAATAGACAAAGCTGATATCAGAATGGTATCCTAAAGATGGAAAGAGCTACAGAAAGACCAAAGAGATGATGGGAAGATACTAAAGAGATGGCAATGGCATAAATGTAGGAATAAATGGAGGACTTAGGGGAAAGCTTTTGTCTAGCAGCAGACAGAAAAAGGCTGACGATGATGACAGATATGAAACAAGCCACTGCCATTACCACATACAAGATGTTTCAAAGTAACTTGTTGCACATGTCTGAGTAACAGTTGAAAATAATACAAAAAAAAAATGTATAGCACATGAAGGACATTACTTTGAAAAGGACAAAACAAAAAAGAAAACTATGCCCATGTCCGAGAATATTTCGGATAGCAAATAATTCTAGTTGTTTTACTATTTTCAAGCATGCTATGTATATAGATCATAACTCAACTACATTTACAGACATCTGTCAATAAGCTGAAATAAGATAAGCTTTCTATTCCATACATTAGAGATCTCCAAAACAGAATTCATTAAACCTTTTGGTCTGTTCTGTGAGATAAGGAGACAGCTTGCAGGTGTAGCATGGAATGAGGAGTTAGCTGGAAAAGAGATCAATGCAGCTTGGGGGATTTTCAAAAAATATTTAGTGGATGCGATGTCTAAATGTATACCACGGGTGAGAAGGTTAAATAAGTTAGGTGTGAGATGGATGAATAAAGAGATTAAGCATGCAATACAGAGAAAAAGGGCATTGTGGAGGCAGCATAAGAGAAGTGGAAGTAACCAATTTCATGAGTTTTACAAAGACCAGGCAAGGAGAGTGACTTGGTTGGTGAGAGTAGCTAAAGAGAGGTATGAACAGCAGTTAGCTAATGAAGCTAAAAAGAATCCTAGGGAGTTCTTTCGATATGTAGCCAGCAAAAGAAAGAATGATTATGGAAGGATGACATTGATTGGAGGAAATGGTATAAAGACTGTTAAATTGTGAATGAAGCTATGTTATGTAATTTATTTTTTTCATTCACATTTAACATTTGCTTATTAAATATTAATCATGACTTATATAAAATTATTTATTATTACTTAATTAAGAATTACTAATTAAATATTTATTGAAAACCTGACCTACTATTAATTTATGAAATATTAAAATGTATAGAATTTTGTATAACCAAATATGTATGATGTAACGTAAAGTGTTATTTTTATATTTAACTGTATACGTAATCAAAAAGTTGAAGAAGTAGCTTAAATATTATGTTGTTCTTATTTGTGAAATATTTAATGTTATGTAATCACTCATGTAGCAGTAGTAGAGCATACATTACATTGGCGAAATGTTTACGCTTAGTCTATTGTCATGGAGACGCACGCGTAAACAACCACGAGTGGAGTAGAGCGTGGCGTTCGAACGTAAGGTGGGAGTGAAGGTCATAGATAAAAACAGAAAAGAGAAGGAAGGTCAGAGATAAGACAGGGAAGGAAGAGAGGAATTATTATTAAGCGAGGGAGGAGAGAGTTTTGCGGAACCAGAGGGAAGGCAGCATACAAGTAAAGAAGTAGAAGAAGATTATAGAATCCATAGGGCAGAAATTTATGAAAATAGTGTTCGGAAGTGAACCAATAAGTAGTGAATCATAAAGTTTAATATTATAAGCGAAATCAGCTGTCGTTATGAAGAAAGGTTAATGTCGTAATCAGATAAAAGGGAAACTGGACAGTCAATGCGAAAATCCTGATTAGTTCCAGTTAATCTGGATTACGATTTAATTCTATGTTGCCCTAGGAAAGAGTTATATTGATTACTTGGAGAAAAGTGAATAAGAAAAGAAATCAGTACCTAATTACTGTTGTTTGGAATAGTGAAGTGCGACTAACAGTAGTACAGTTTAAGCTTGGAGAATTTTTATTATGTGTGTTCCGCTAACGTTAATTAAGTTAATTCATAAGTGCTCTCTCAATAATTTGATGTATTGAAGAATTTGTCTGGTAAGAGTAGTTGTATAAGTTTGTCTATTTTAGCATTAACTGTGATATATCTCTGATGCTCAAAGTCCGGAATATATTTGCTTGGAATATTGCTTACGTAGTTTATTGCCTGCTGTGAATATAAACATTGAGCTGATAGATTTGTGAAGACTGAATAAATGTGAAGTTGTTATGTTAACTTGAGATAAGAAGATTTGTGTTTTGAGACTGTGAATTGTATATGAAAGTTAGAACATTGTATTGGCATAACTGACTTAGGAAGATGTGTTAAGTTATTTGTGTAGTTCCATTTTAAAATAGAGTTCTTGTATTTGTTAACCATATCATATATTAAATGTTTTATTTTGTTGATCTAAATATTGTGTTTGCCTGAATTCCTTATTATTGCACCGTTCATAAATATTCGAATCTTGCGGGAACCCCAAGTAAAAAAATGATAATAAATGATTCGGCCTAATGAGATGACTGCTAACTAATTAAGAATTGATCCTACTATTTATATAGACTAATCTGAGAATAGGGTGGCGCAGTATAAATATAAATTTCCCTACTTTTGGATCGGTGATCATTTCTCAATTAGTTATTTTATTCATAAAAGTGACTTGAAACTAGATGATGAATTAGAACACGACATAGGAAAGAGTCGTCACGACAACAGCTGTTGCAGAATGTGTGGTGGAGATACTTAATGAGCAGTTCATAAAGATCTTTCAATCTTGTGAATGTGACTTCATGGAGAGATTAAGAGCAGTTGATGATGGGGAAGAGAGACTGACTGTAAGTGAGCAAGAAGTGTTTGGGGAGTTGAGTAAACTAGATGTAAATAAGGCTGTGGGACTTGATAATATATCACTGCGTATTCTGAAGGAATATGCCAGAGAGTTGACACCTGCCTTGACATATTTTTTTAATACGAGTCTTGCACTTGGTCAAGTCCCTAAAGAGTGGAAGGAGGGCAAGATTGTGCCACTTCATAAAGGAGGTGATCGAACTCAAGCATCAAACTATAGGCCTATCTGTGTGTCAGGTGTTGTGGTTAAGTTGTTGGAGAAGCTTGTGAGAACTAGGATCCAGAGTTGGGTTGACAACAATGGTATAATCTTCAATGGACAGCATGGATTTGCTAAAGGGAGGTCATGTTTTAGTAATCTACTTACTTATTACAATAAAGTGACTGCTTCCTTGGACAGAGGAGAAGGATACACAGTAATATACTTGGATTTTGCAAAAGCTTTTGATAGAGTACCTCATGATAAGTTGACAGTCAAACTAGAGCAGATGGGGTTGGATATTAGATTAGTGCATTGGATTGGAGACTGGCTATCTGATAGGTATCAACAAGTTGTGTATGGGGGTGCAATATCCAGGAAAAGGAAAGTCACTAGTGGAGTGCCTCAGGGATCTGTTTTAGGGCCATTACTATTTAACTTGTATATTAATGATATTGGCGAAGATTTGGATGGAGATATTCAGTTGTTTGCAGATGATGCAAAGTTGGGACGAACCATAAAGAGTAGTGAAGATGTT
Organism: Typopeltis vanoorti; assembly: GCF_054136105.1. NCBI lineage: Eukaryota > Metazoa > Arthropoda > Arachnida > Uropygi > Thelyphonidae > Typopeltis > Typopeltis vanoorti. The sequence goes on along the minus strand of NC_143562.1, from coordinate 26,476,088 downwards.
GTGGCCTTGCAAGAAGACTTGAATAAATTGAGTGATTGGGCAAGCAAATGGGGATGTGAGTTCAATGTTGCAAAATGTAAGGTTTTAAAATTTGGAAAACAAAGATGGGATGCAGAATTTATGCTTGGTGAGAATATATTGTTGGAAGTAGAGGAAATAAGAGATCTGGGAGTGATAGTGGATAAGGATCTAAAATTTAGGGGACACATCGCCAAAATTGTGAAGACAACACAAAGACTTCTGGGAATGATGAGGAGGACACTGATGTGTAGAAGTAGGGAGATTCTTGTTCCATTGTATAAGGCTTTGATTAGGCCACACATGGACTATTGTGCCCAGATTTGGTCACCTGGTTTTCAGAAGGATGAAGAGATGTTGGAAAGGGTCCAAAGGCGACTGACTAAGGTAGTTTCTGACCTCTGGAATGTCGAGTATGAGGAAAGATTGAAAAGATGTAATTTGCAGAGTCTAGTGGAGAGAAGGAAGAGGGGAGATATGATAGAGACCTACAAGTTGGTAAGGGGTTGTTATAGGATCAATGGTGGAGAAGTTCTACAGAGAATAGTGGGAGATCAGGGGAGAACCAGAGGTCATACCTGGAAACTGTATAAAGAGGGTGTGAGTAGGGGAGTGAGAAGCAGTTTTTTTCGTGCAGAGTTGTGAATGATTGGAATGCCTTGCCTGAGAATGTGGTGTCTGCAAGGAGTTTGAATGTGTTTAAGACCCGGTATGATGAGATGTGTGTGAGATAAAAGGACCTCCTAGATGAGTCTTTGACTCCATGAGGTCTTGTTTAATAATAATAATAATAATAAGAGGCAAACTAATCGTACTTGTGTACAAATGTATTTTTGCATATACTTTTATATATTTTCAATATGAAACTAAAAAACAGAAATCTAACTTAAGGTATATTCAATTTTTATTTATTTTTTTAAAATTATTCTTTGACACTTGTAAGCCAAATGCTTATTAGAATAAAAATCTGTTCCCGGTCTGTAAAAGTGCAATCAGTATTACAAAGTAACAACAAATATCAACGTGATTAGCATTTATCCAGTATAGCCAACTCTATTATCTTAAAAAAAAGTTTGTAAAACACACTTGAATTTCATTGCAGCATGAACATTTGTAAATGTTAGGTGGAAAATGAATTTTATTGCCTAGTGTGAACCTATCACACTGCTATTATTGTAGGTCTGAAGTGGCTTGAAAAAGTTTCATGTTTTGTTTCTAAAGCAGGGTTCGATTATCTAAACCTTAGCATGTTAACAGTACTAAATTACAATAGCCTCAGAACCATTCATTTGTAGAATGCACAAAAAAAAAAAAAAGATTAAATATCAACTTGCATTCTCTAGATTTCTTCAACCATCTTACCAACAGTCAGAACATTATTTACTTATTATCCTCTATAACATTAAAGAAATAAAATTTTTTCCTATATATTCAAATCTTAGTATTACTAACCAAATCCAATGTATTTTATAACTGAAATGGTTTTGAAAACTTCTCTGGCAACAAACAGTGCATCACTTCCATGGACAGTATAATAATCCTTACAAAAGAAAAACAAATATTATCAAAATATTTCTTTAATAAATTCAAATTATGAACTGTAATGAGGAAAATATTCACAAAGTCTGTTATAAACAACTTACACCTCTGTTAAAGAAACGGAAAGTTGTTGATGATTTCTGCAAGAAAACATACATTTTATGGTTACAAAAATATAAAAATAAATAACTATATAAATAAATAGAATGCAATATTTTGGTAGGAAAAAACTACAACACTTACTTTCTTAAACGTGTGGACAGACTTATGTGTTTGTCGAACATGTTGTTTATTATTTTAACGGTATAATAGAACACAGAAACTAAGTAAATAATTATTTTATTAACTTGATGCTGATATTTCGCTGGTATTATAACCAGCATCTTCAGGGCACAAAAACACTGTTTGTCACAATACACGAGACTAAAACAACATGGTGTACTTAAACAAAATTGTAGCAGCAACACAAAGACTAGAGTCCTGATTTTGGCACCCTCTATCTGAAAAAAAAAAAAAAAAAAAAAAAAAAAAAAAAAAAAAAAAAAACGCTATCATATATTACTAGAGTCCTAGAAAAGTGCTAGTTTTTTCTTAATATGACTGTCTCCCAGATCTTCGGCAAGTTAATACAGCCATATTTGTTGAGATTTGGAGTGTGTTTTAGGGCGATTTTTCTTAGAGGCGACAGAAGCCCTAAAACATACTCCAAATCTCAACAAATATGGCTGTATTAACTTGCCGAAGATCTGGGAGACAGTCATATTAAGAAAAAACTAGCACTTTTCTAGGACTCTAGTAATATATGATAGCGTTTTTTTTTTTTTTTTTTCAGGTAGAGGGCGCTAAAATCAGGACTCTAGTCTTTGTGTTGCTGCTACAATTTTGTTTAAGTACACCATGTTGTTTTAGTCTCGCGTATTGTGACAAACAGTGTTTTTGTGCCCTGAAGATGCTGGTTATAATACCAGCGAAATATCAGCATCAAGTTAATAAAATAATTATTTACTTAGTTTCTGTGTTCTATTATACCGTTAAAATAATAAACAACTTACTTTCTTAATTTATGATCACATTTTAGCTATCCAAAACATACAGTAATGTGATAACAAATTTCATAAGTCACAAAATTTAGGTAAAAACTGTCATACCTACCTATACTATAAAACATAATACAACACGACTGAAAGATAAAATCAACATTTCTTTTTTCTAGTAAATTTCTAGTAAATTATATTTCTCCTAACATTCATACAGTATATATAATATAGAAAAGTTTACTCAGATAAGTTTGCTTGGATCCGAGATATCAAAGGAGTAAAAAACATTATGGGAGACTAGAATGACAAAATAGGAAAGGAAAGAATAAGTTCTGTTATAAGCCTATATGGATATGCCATAAGAAATTATACAGGTGATAGAAGTATCGAGTTTTGTTTAAAACAAACTGATAATCACAAACACTTTTTATGAGCAAAAAGAAAAAGCAAGATATATATGGAGATCTCCCTATGGTACATATACTAACGAACTGCCTGTTGAAGAGTGAGTGCATCTAATATGAATGAGTTTATCAGAAGGTACGACATCTGGTGTGGTTGATCTACTGACTCCCTCAATGAGTTCCTGACTCTCTTGAGGTCTCTGATAATAATAATATTTTTTGTTACAGGAATATTTCACATAGATTCAAACTATTAACCACTGAACTGACCTTGACATGTTTAAACATCAATAATTACATGGATGTGAAGTGTCCACGAAGTCAATGTAAACTTTGGATACTATTGGAAAAACCTTGGGTATGGCACTTCCATTTTTGATATATTTTATCCATGTGTCCATTTGGGTGATTAAATTAAAAAAATAATAACATCATGCACATAACATCTCCTTAATCCACTCAAATGAAAATAAAAAGCACTTAAATCTGATCTTTAAAACTGAAATCTGCTTACTTCTGGTAGAGATGTCAAGAATGACAGAAATCCTTGATCTTGTGGGATATCTGAAAGTAAAAAAATGTGTGATTAGTATTATATATTATTATTAGTTGTAGTAGTAAGCCTGGGTAGTCCTGTGGAAGTGATGGTTGCTCCCATAACACTAGGCCACCTAAAGAAAGCTGTTCTCATTTCAAATCTGGTCCCTGACTAGAGGAACATTTTCTAACCCTTTCTTCAACTAGTTCCTGAGTAAGTCAATCTCGAGCATAAGCAAGCAGGTTTTTTTCTCCCAGAAACATGGGTTTTTCATCCCTTAAACTCAAGAAAACCGACTTTAAATCACACATGATTTCAGACAATAAATATATTGTTAGGTTATTAATCACGAAAGGACCATCTCATCATCAGATGCCATTCATAATTAGTAATAGTCCTGGGCCAGCTGTTTCTGAATGGCTACCAGTAGAAATTGAACTGTCTCCTCAGTCTCCAAAAGACACCTGGTTGGACAAGTAATGTATTCACTCTCCAACCTACAATTCACACGTTCAAATCCAGCCATGGGCATGGATGTTTATGATTGTCTTTAAGCGGGAGATGAATTTCATTGCCTGGCATACCATTATCCAGCTTATTGGAGACCTCCCTTAGTTTGAAAAAGTTCTGTGTTTGGTCTCTAGAGAGGGATTTTCAGACTATGTAAAAATAAATAAATAATAAATGTATATAAATTTATATAAATGTATATAAATTTAATAAAAATAGGAAAAAAAAAATTCTAGCTCACCCATGGTCCTAATGTACTATACATTATGAAATGTTAGTGGATTTTTATTAATACTTACTTACTTACTATCCTCTTCCATTGGGGATGGGTTGAGTCTTCCATGTTTCCACAACAACCTCCAGGAGTCTCGGTTTCTTGCGTGGCTGGTAAGCTGTCTATATGTTTGTAATCTAGAGTTGACCTTTATTGTTGTTATCCATTTAGTTCTTGGTGTTCCTTTTTTTCTTTTATTCTTGCATACAGAGCAAGGTTGGGTAGTCTTTTTGATGGCATTCTCTAGACATGTCCATACCACTGAAATTGTCTTCTTTTGATCTTTTCGATTAATGAGTCTGTATATTTTAGGTCTTGTCTTACAGTTTCATTTGTTTTCTTTTCTGTCCATTTTGTTTTATTTATTTTTCTGAGACACTTCATCTCAAAAGCCTCAAGTTTTCATATCTCTGTCTTCTGGAGTGTCCAAGTTTCTTAAGCATATAGCACAGTGGGTATTATAATTGCATTATATAATTTTATTTTTAGAAGTTTGGAGATTTTATTATTTTTCAAGATTTTACCTAGCTTATTAAATGATGCCCATGCAGTCGATATTCTATGTTTAATAGTGGTCATGGTATCTAGGTGTTCTGTTATTACTGATCCTAAAGAGCTGAATTGTTTTACCTGTTCAATTGTTGATCCATTCAAGGAGAAGTTTAGTTTTTCTTCATTTTTTCCAATTATCAAGATTTCTGTTTTGTCTGTATTTATGGTCATGTTGTATTCTTTAGCCGTATTGTTTAGTTTGGTTATTAGGTTCACCATTTTTTCTTTTGTGTCTGCAATTACAATGTCATCTGCATACTTTATGTTATTAAGGTTATAATCATTTAGGATGACCCCTTTTTCTCCTTCCAAGGCTTGGTTAACCATATCCTCTAGGTAGATGTTAAAAAAGGTATGGGGAGATGGGACATCCTGGGGGCTACTCCTTTACTGACGTTTATTTTAACTGTTGTTATACTATTGAATTTAATTATTGCTTCTGTGAGACTATAATATTTTTCTAAGAAGTTTAGGGTATCTTCATCAATTTGTTTCTGTTTTAATATTCTTAATAAGGTTACTTTGTTTACTGAGTCGAATGCCTGTTTAAAATCTATAAAACAGTAATAGATATTATAACTAAGATGAAAAGCCAAACGGCTATTTTTTTCTGGCGAGGTTGATCAGTTAAGGGGATAAAAACTACCAAGTGGTCACTTACGCTTGGATACGCTGACAGTTCATCGGCATGAAACGTTCAGATCGTAGTTTCGCTTACCGGCTGAAAAACAATAAGGGATTTTTATCCCCTTAACTGAGTAATAGATATTTTTGTTATGTTCCCAGTATAATTCTGCTAGTCTTTGTATTATGAAGATCTGATCCAATGTGGAGTGATTCTTTCTGAAGCCTGCCTGTTCTTCACTAAGAATGATCTCATATGTGCTCTTATTCTGTTCTGTAAGTTGTAAATATTTTGTAAGCATGGCTGAGTAATGTGATTGGTCTGCAGTTTTTACAATTTTTCTTATCACCTTTCCTCTAAATTGGTATGATAATTCCTGTTCTCTAATCTTCTGGTATTTCTCCTGATTTAAAGATCTTGGTGAAAAGGGTGGTAAGGAATTTTAAAGTTGTTTGCTTTCCTTCTTTCCAGAGTTCTGATGGAATTTGGTCTATCCCTGGTGCTTTGTCACATTTCACTTGCATTAGAGCAGGGGTCTTCAACGCATGGCCTGTGGAGCTCTTTGCAGTGGCCTGCCGGCCATTTTGAAAAAATAACTACTTAACATTAAAACACGATTAAATAAAAAATAATTTCAATGAAGCCTGTGGGACACTAAGCTATATTGCGGTATTTAGAATTGTAAGATGCTTTCCAGATTCAAAAGGAACGCTGTGTTTTACATAAAATACTTTACATAAATGATACTTTACATAAAATCCTATAAAAATAAATATTAAATAGACATACTTCTTCAGCCATCTACCAGGGCCAAGCAGTACTTAAGTACTAGTACTAACGTCGCAGGTAGATGGCTGAGGCAGTAGTTCATTCGAGTGCACTGTCTAGTGCCTTCCAGATACATCTCGAAGGTTCTTGATACGTCGTTATTTTCATATAAATACAAGAGGATCTCATCCACAGTCATTCGTGAACAGTGTGATATTCGTGTATAAGTGCATGTAGGTTCGTCATCAGCCATATCCTATTGTGGTTTTATGCTGCCAGACTTTTTTCGTTAGTGTGAGACATATTCAGTGGATAATAACTGTTACACGGCCATTTTGGATTCACCTTCCATCACTATGGCATCTACAAGTAAAAAGTGTAAATCAAGTGATTCTTGTCAGGTTTTTAATGAAAAGTGGATAGACCAATTTGTACTTTTTTGTGCCAAATCGATGATAAGCCAGTGTGTTTAATTTGTCATGAGTCAGTGTCAGTATCAAAAGAATACAATATAAAACGACACTATGAGACAAAGCATACATCCAATTTCGATCACTTTCAAGGGTGGCTTCGTGTGGACAAAGCCACACGAAGCCTTGGTAGAGGAAAGAGAGCAAAGCATGCAACAAAGTTATGTAATAGCTGAAAAAATTGCTAAAAAATCAAAAGCCTTCTTGGACGGAGAGTTTGTTAAAGAGTGTCTCATTGCTGCTAGGGTTATTCTGTGCCCAAATAATAAGGAAGTGTTTAAAAAACCGAGTTTGTCTGGGATAACTGTAGCATGACATCAAAGAACTTGCCAATGACATTGAAGGATCTTAAAAAAAAAGGGTCGTCCAAATTTACATCATATTCACTTGCTTTAGATGAGAGCACAGATGTGAAGGATACAACACACAACTGGCTATCTTTGTCCGTGGCATTAATCAACAATTCAATGTGACAGAAGAACTGCTAGCACTTGTAACCTATGAAGGAAATGATGCAAGGCACTGATATTCTTGAAGCCGCCAAGAAAACACTCCAGTGTTTCAACCTCAACTTAACCAACCTCGAGGGTGTGGTAACTAATGGTGCCCCTGCTATGGTGGGAAAGAACTGGAACTAGAAGGAAAAGATTTCGTCCATTACTACGGTTTAATCCATCAGGAGAATTTGTGCACAAAAACTATTGAATTTGAGAATGTCATGAAAGTTATTGTGACTGTTGTCAACATTATTAGGGCAAGAGGATTGCATCTTCATTAATTCCAAGAGTTTTTGACTCAAGAGTGCGAAGCAGATCACGGCGATTTGGTTTATTATAGTGATGTGCGTTGGTTGAGCAGAGGGAAGGTTCTTAAACCAAGAGGAATCCAAATGCAGAATTTAATGATCCAAAGTGGATGACAGACTTTGCCTTTGTGACTGACATCTCATTGCATATGATGACCTAAATACGAGGCTACAATCCAAAGATCAACTGGTGCACACTCTGTTTGATCCCATCAAAGCTTTTGTGGCCAAACTCAAACTTTGGGAGGCACAACTCGTAAAAAAAGACTTAACTCATTTTCAGCTTCTCGCTGAATCCAACTGTTTGTCTCTTGATGAATATGCTACAAAAGTAGCTGTGTTGCAAAGTGAGTTTGAAGAGAGATTTAGTGATTTTCGTAATGAACAGTCTTCTTTAGATTTATTTTCAATGCCATTCAGTGTCAATGCTGCCAAAATGCAAAGCTAAGTACAAATGGAGCTGCTTGAACTCCGAAACAACTCTTCTTTGAGAGAAAAATTATTCAATGTGCCCTTGCTTACATTTTACAAAGACTACATTTCTGAAGATGCATTCTCTAATCTTTGCCGGCATGCTTTGAAGATGTACGCTTTGTTAGGAAGCACATACTTATGTGAGCAGTTCTCCAGAATGAAGCATGTGAAGTCCAAGACAAGAACTCAGATTACAGACCAACATCTCAAGATTACTCTGCATATAGTGACTTCCAGCACTGATGCCAACTTCGACAAGCTAGTCAAGGAAAAACATTGCCAAGTTGCCCATTGACACTGTAAAAAATGAATGTTTTCTTCATTAAATTATCTTTTTTCAAGTACTAATTGCATTTACTTATCATGAACCTGACTCGTACCTACGCTCTTAAAGCCGAGTTTGTTTATTTTTATAGGATTTTATTGCATAGCGTCCCTTATGAATCTGGAAAGCATCTTACAATTCTAAATACTGCAGTATAGCTTATTGGCCCAGGGGCTTCATTGAAATTTTTAATGAGGCCCGCACTGTCTGTAAGGTTGAAGACCCCTGCTTTAGAGAATTCTCCACTTCCGATGGAAGGATCATTAAGTGTCATGTCTTGAGTTAGTGTGGGGCTTTGTTACTGCTTTCATTCTTAAAGGTTTCTTGGTAGTGTTCCATCCATATTGCCTTTATGGCATTTGAATTTCCTGTTTCCTCGCCCTGATGGTTGATCATTGTTAGCAGTAGTGGTGAAACATTTTTTGTAATTTCTTTAATTGTGCTATGTAATGTGTTTGAGTTATGGTGCTTATATACCTCATTGCATTTTTCTGCTTTTTTGTTTAGCCAGTTTTCTTTAGCCTGTCTGCAGAGTTTATCAATTTCATTTTTGAGTTGTTTGTATTTCTTCTTGTTTTCTTCTGAGGTATGTCTGTTTATTTTTGTTTTTAGTTTTCTTTTTTCTTCACATTTTTCTAATATTTCAGATGTTAACCATTTATTATTGGGTCTCTTATAAATTCCTAAAGTTTCCCTTGCCAAGTTAATTAATATTTCTTTTCCTGTTTTCCAAAAGTTTTTGGTTTCATCTGTTTGTCCTATTTATTTCTTCAATTTTCCTAATGTAGTCTAATCTTATTTGGTTATTTTTTAACTTTTCCATGTGGAGTTTATCAATTCTATTTCTTTTATAGTTCATTTTGAATTTTATCTGCATTTTTGCAGAGAAGAGTTCATAGTCTGCATCCAGATCTAGGCTTTTGAGCTTTCTTATGTTTTTGACTGAGGTTTTCCATTTACTTCTAATTAGGATATAATCTATATAATTTTGTATTTCTCTATCTGGTGAGGTCCAGGTGTATTTAAAACTAGGTCTATGGTAAAACTTTGTGTCTGAGATGACAAGGTTGTTTTCTTTGCAGAAATTGAGCATAGTTTCTCCCATTTCATTTTCGGTTCCAATTCCAAATTTCCCCATTATATCTTTTAGCTCTTCTCTGAAAGTTCCGATCTTAGCGTTGAAATCTCCGATTATGAGTAAGATGTCTCTGTAGTTTGTATTATCTATTTCTTTTTGGAGATCATTGTAGAATAGTTTGATGTCTTCTTCATTGTGACTTGCATCTGGTATAAATCTGGATAACCTGTATGTGTAGTTCTTTTTCTTTGGCTTTTAGTCTAATTCCTATTATTCTGGATGAGATAGGCTTAATATCTGTTACACGTGCAGTAAGATCTTGTTTTATTAGGATTGCAACTCCTTCTCTATGTACATTGTCGCTTCTTCCTGAATAGAATAATTTGCCCTCTGGTATGTTTAAGCATCCTTCTCCTGTCCAGTGAGTTTCTAAAATTCCTATGATATCCCACTTTTATCCTTTTCAGATAAAGATTTTTATTAATATTAATATTAATATTATTAATAGCATTATTAATATTATTATTAGTAGTAATAGTATGTTAGTATGACATATTATATATATTTACTAGGTGGGCTCCGCCCCCCCCCCCCCGACATCTACACCACCCAACCTCCCTGAGTTCCGGACTGGTAGGCCGGTTCTCCTTGAATTCTAATGACTGGAATTTTGAAAACTCGAAAAGGGGGTTCCATCCCCCTGGCGCTCAACACCCCCCCGAGTTCCAGACTGGTAGACCAGTTCTTCTTGAATTCTGATGACTAGAATTTTTAAAACTCGAAAAGGGGTTCCACCCCCTGGCTCTCCCCCCCAGTTCCAGACTGGTAGGCTGGAACTGGGGGGGGGCCAGTTCTCCTTAAATTCTGATGATTCGAATTTTGAAGACTCGAAAGGGTGGGGTTCCCCCCGCCATCTACAGTGCCCAACCCCCCTCGAGTTCTGGACTGGTAGGCTGGTTCTCCTTGAATTCTAATGACTCGAATTTTGAAGACTTGAAAGGGGGGTTCCACCCCCGTGGCACCTACAGTTCCCCCCCCCCCCCGAGTTCCAGACTGGTAGGCCGGTTCTTCTTGAATTCTGATGACTCGACGCTCAGGCTAGCCCCTGAGTTTCAAAATGTTCCAAATAACTTGACAAAAAACATGACACAAAAACGTTACAAAAAAAAGCTTATCATTTTATATTATAGACTAGATATATATCCACCTATCAGTGGCTTTCAGAGGCACTTAATTAAGAACCCACAGCCTCCCAAGTAGCCTTGGATTTCTTAACTGTAATACAAGGATAAGGCAGATACCCCTATACCCCCCCCCAAGTATTCTTGTCTGTAAAATGCTTGTATTCCTCCACTGGCTGGTTTAATCTAGAGTAATTTATTAAAAAAGGGTGGCACACCATTTGGCAACTCCTATAGGTAGAGATGACCTGCTAATGCTTCTGCATGGTATCTCCACTTGGGCCTGGCTCCCACTGAAGAGACCTCAATAAAGGTTGAAACTAGTCTGGGTTGTGGCCCTTCCCTTAATGCATAACATTAGATATATCCACAAGGAGATGTGTTTTGCATTATGGGAGATGCTGAGATAGGAGTGTTGGTAGCTTGCTCCACCTTTGCAAGGAGTTCCCTGGTGTTGTACCACCTTACCCCTGTCCTGAAGATACTTTCAGGTGCAAACTTTGTTTGCTCACACTTGGATAAAGGATTAAACTAAATTTATTATACTCTAACCAAGTGAAAAATAAACTTTCAACACACACTATATATTTATATATACACTACACCCTATCCTGTTTTCACACACACACTATATATTTATATATACACCTAATCCTGTTTTTACATGGTATATACATTCCAAAGAATATGAATTTTTGAATATGAATGTCCAGTATATACTGTATATAGAAAAATATTATATAGCCTCCAGAACTTCAAAGAAATTTCAAAAATTAGTAATCTTGGTAAAGGAAATACAAATTTTGTTTATTTGAGCATATCCATAAATATTTTATTTAAAAAACATAAATCAATTTTTATTTCAGTATTTTTAAAAAACACTCAATCTTGTAGAAATAAAAATAAAACAAAAATTCAAATTCAAAAAGAAAAAAATATCACAATTTAGAAACATGAAAATAGGATTTAATAATGGTTTTTTATTCCAAGTCGCTTTCTGATGGAAAGCGCATCCTCTTGTGTTGAATTGGTACAAAATCACTTTTGTCTAAGGAAATGTTTTGTACATCACCTTCATCTGCATTCATTGATGATTGATTTCCTCTTATATTAGAAACCTTTTGAGGCACTGTATATTTGCAGGTGCAGGTTGATTTATTTTAACAGTAAATTCGGTAACAGATCATTGTGATCCTAATTTGGAGAGTTCATTGTATAACTCCTTATAGCAACCCGTACAAGAGTTCAGATCTGATTGGAATTTAACAGCTCATTCGATTATGGGATTATTAATCCGAAATTGATTTTGCAATTTATTTGCCAACTGAAGGCCTTCAAGAATTAAATTAGCAGTTAGTGGTGATGGTTAATCCTCATTACTGAAATCTTTTGGCAGGAAATATTTTCAATTAGTTAAATAAATTATGTTATAAAAATTGTAACTTACTTTAATGTAAAAAAATTTCAAGTTTATTTTTTCAATTTAACTATAACAGTGCTAGAAATAAATTGATACAACTCGGAAATTTCTTATAAATTTTCATTTTTGAATTTAGATGAACATCATATGAAAATATATAATATGAACACAATATGAAAATAACATTAAAATTAAAAATAATAAATTTTGTTACAAAAATAATAAATTTAAATTTAAAAAATTAAATACTTAAAAAATTACATATATACTTAACAGGATTACTTTATTTTTGTCAACTGTGTTATTTCAAAACCATGTAAAAATAGGATTGGGTGTATTTGGAATGTTATTTTATGCCAAAATGAGAAATATATTTCACCTTTAAAATGGTTATAATCAAGAGCAGGTTTGCATTATATATCTTTTGTTTACTTTAAAACCCATGTTGGACCACCTTTAGTGCTAATTAAAGCACATATATGGTTTAGCATAGATTCTACAAGGTGTTGGATTGCATCTCCATCTACAACATACCAGTCATTCACCAGACAATCCTTTAACTGGCTCAGATTTAACAGAAGAGAACTTTGCTTCCAGATCTGTTTTTTTCCTAATATGTCACAAACTTTCTGAATGGGATTCAGATCCTGGCTATGTGGTGGTCAGGGAAGATGGTGGAAATTGCTGTCATGCTTGCTGAACAATTCTTGCATGGACAGTACCGCTGTCGTCCGTGAAACAACCATCATCTGCTGGGGAAAAAAAGTCAACATTGCAGGATGAACATGATCAGCAACAACATTCCGATATTTCTTGGAGGACACCTAATCTTCAAGCAATATCAGGGGACCCCTGATATTGCTTGAAGAATCACAGTTTACTGTCGTGTTTAATGTAGAGTAATATAGCTATTTTTAATTTCCATGAGTAAATAAGCTTATTATTTAGCACTTCACCTGTCTTAGTCTTCTTATTTACAATAACACCAATTATGTAAACAAGGTACTTGTAAGGTACTTCTTTAATTCCCTTGTTAATTCCACTTATTTTCCATTGATCTCCTTATGCTGATTGTTCAATTCTGCTGAGGTGTTTTCAGTATTTGGTCTGACTGGCTAAGAGGTGATAGTGCTTCCACCTTCCCACAAAAGGTATGGATTTGAATCCCACTGCAAGCACGAATGTTTGTGAATGTAAAGTGACAGAGAAATTTTATAATCCAGTGACCTCCATCCTAAAGCAGCTTAATTTTTAAAGTGCTTCCAATTGATGAATGGTTTATTTATTTTTAATTATTTTATTTTTTTATTTTATATAATCTTGCTCTACAGACTAAACATGACAAGCCACATCAGGCCTCGAATAAGCAGGAAGTGGTCTCGTGCCAGATGTTGAAATTCATCTCCAGCTTAAAAACATCCATGCCCAAAGTGAGGTTACATCACCCTCTGTATTACTACTGAGAATGATGTTAATAAAAAGAAACAGCAAAAAGGAGCAAAAAAAATTGGTAGCAGGAAGTGATGAACAGACTGTCTGCATCAAAGTATTGGAGATGTGTAACAAGCTGAAACTTAAAACAAGAAAAAGAAGAAAGCAAAAAGGAATAATAGCAGAAGCAAAATGAGATCATAAGCAAATATGCAGTTGGAAATGACTGTTAAAGATCTTTAGGTAATATTTCACATAAAGACTAAGAATAATAGTTTAAGCGATTAAACTATTGTCAATAGTTTTAATAAATAAAGTAACATTTAAATAAATATTTAATAGTTTAAACCATCAAACTACTGTTTTGTTGATTATTAAGAATGTAATTCCTGTTTTTAACAATATGTCTATGGAAAATAAATTTTGCTTTATGAGAGTGTGTTAGGAAAGAATTAACTTGTAAAGTCAGAAACTACCGGTAATCAAACAGGTTATGATGGCATTGCATAAGGCCTTGATCAGGCCTCATATGGATTATTGTGCACACATTTAGTCACCTGGTTTTCATAATGATGAGGATATGTTAGAAAGAGTCCAGAGAAGATTCCCAAAGATGGTCAATGATCTGTGGAGTACAAGGACAGATTGAAAGAATGAAATTGCAAAGCCTCATGAGAAGGGTGGATATGATTGAGACATATATGCTAGTCAGGGATTGTTATCAGGTTGACATGGAAGAGATTTTGCATAGAATGGGAGAATGGATAGAACAAGAGGCGATCCCTGTGTTAAGTTCTGAATTAATCAAAAATTAAATTAATTTACGTTTCCTTCAGACTTAACATGGGCTTGCAAATTTGAATCAATTATTGATGTACCAGAATATACTAGACTCTTGTAAATTTCACTAAAATATTACTAAGCTGAGAATTCTTCATTTAATATGTGATATTATAAAGTATTGATAATTGCTAAATTGCTTAAGTGTAAGTACTTATAAATTGCTGGGTGAAAGAGATAATCCGATTAAATAGAAATGGCCGGAATCGAAACACGTGCATCATAGAGTACAGGTGCACCTTTTCATAAGCAAATAAGTCCCCCTTCCCCGCTCATACGCGCAGAAGAGTAGGCTAAGATTTCCGTGTGTGGCGCGCAGTACTGGGTGATGTGAGGTGACACTGAGAAAAATGGGCGGAGTAATCGATGACATGGAGTGAACGTGTGGCGGGCAATTTAAAAAGTCGTGCAGCGCCAAGGAAACTCTTTTTGTGCTCTTGTGCTTCTGGTTCTTTAGGCGGAGTTTTTACTCTTGCTCTTGTGTGGAGTTGCGCTCCGGAGTTTTCGGGCGGTCTTGCTGATGTGTATGTAGCCTCCTCGTGGCGTCCCCTTGTTCCTCGCAGATTCGAGACAAGGACGGAGGAACTTTGCCGTAGATTTCCCATCAAATTACCGGTCGGCGACCAGCCCAGCAGAAGGTATCCATCGATGCTTACGGAGATGTCGTTATGATGTTGAACGAGTTCACCATGGAACAACGTCTACCTATTTTCGGCGGCAGAAGTAAGTGCAGATTGAAACCTTGAAGAATACCTCAGAAAAAGCAGAAGGAACGTGGTGTCGAAAGTGATTGTCCAGACGAGATATGTAAAGTGGCCAGATAATTCCCCAGCAATTGGTAACATACAATCCATATTTGATTATGTGTATATGTGTATTAGAAGAATGTATGTAAACTTTAGGAAGGACTTTAGAGAAAGTTTTCTTTGAATGATAAAGTAATGAGAATTTTGAGTATTTGTTAAGTAAATTAATTAAGAGCACGTGGTGCCTTAGAATTGTCTTTTAATGATAGAAAAGGTTATGAGAATTTTGTGGGAAGAAATTATATAAGAGCACATGAAGCTATCAGCTAATAAATGTCCTTAGCTTTAATGAATAGGTGTGATTAATTAATTAATTAATTCTTCAAGTGTAATTTGTAAGCCTTAATTGAAGTTCTTTGTCATGCATGCTAAGACAGATATAAAGAATCTGAGTAATTAATGCTTAGTCATTAGCAATTGCAGATTACTTATTAAGAGTGAATTCATAGAATGTATAATGTTTCAATTGAATTAAATGTTTTGTTTCTTTTGTTTAACTGATGACTTGCCTGATTTTCTTCTCTGTTGCACTTGCTCATAAATTACGGACCACAGTGGGAGATTAATTTATAGAGAGGCTACGACTGCAAACGTAACTCTTAGTAACGTAAGATTGTATGCTAAACTGTGTTCTGGTTCCTCGATTCTACACTATCTGTTAATCTAGGATTCGGGGTGGAGCAGTGAAAAATAAATTTTCCCTGAATCCGAAAAAGGAATTAGAACCAGTGGGAGACAAAGGAATAGGTATCTGCCATTAGTAATTCCTTTGTCCCACAAATCACTAGCATCGTTCTTGTAAGTATAGATCGGCCAAGAGAGATATTGAAGTTAAGAGAATTAAGATTGAAGATAAAGTTTTAGTATAATTAAGAATAATCAAGAGGTAAAGATAAGAGAATATAGACTAAATATAGAGTAAAATAATAAGAATAAAATAAAAGAGAAAGATTTTACACCTGGAAACTGTATAAGGTGGGTGTGAGCAGAGGAGTGAGAAGCAGGTTCTTTGCATGGAGAGGTTGGTGAGTGGAATGCATTGCCTGAGTATGTTGTGAATGTAGACACTGAAACAGTTTAAGGCACAGCTGGATGAGCCTTTGCATGTGATAGTGTGTGGCTCCCACAATGAATCTCTGACTCCACATGAGGTCAGATGCTAATAATAATAATAATTAACTGTATGTAAAGAAATGTGAAATAGTTTTACTGTCACTCTGCTGGAATCCGGCCTGGAAAATATTTTCCAGACAGAGTCCAGGAATAATGTAAAACCACTCCAATTTTGATTTCCATCAGTCCACTGATAGAGATAAAACATCTTGCAATTGCATGTGCCAATAATTCCACTGTAGCTTGATGGAATTTAATAAAATGAGGTATTTAGCATTGCTATTAAAATCTCTCAAACTGTTTCAATCACATCATTTGTTGTGGTAAAACTGAACAAAAAAAATAGTATTTCTGGTATATCCAGATGCCTGCTCATTCCAACTCACTCTAATACGAAAGGCATTAATATGAAGTTGGTTCACCCTTTACAACTGTAACAGCCTTCATTCTTCCAGGAAGTCTTTCTACTAGATTGGTATGTTACTACAGTAATTCCCTTCCAGAAGAGAATTAGAGGTAGGTCGCTGATATCAAGTGATTTGGCCTGGCTAACAATCAGCATTCCAATTCATCACACAGTTCAACGAGGTAAGATTAAGACTCCATACAGGCCAGTCAAGTTCTCCAACAACAACAACTACCTCATCAAACCATTCCTGCACAGACCTTGCTTTGTGTGTGCACTGTCATGTTGATACAGAAAAAGTCTTTACTGAATTGTTGCCGTAAATCTGGAAGCACAGAACTGTTTAGAATGTCGTTATAGGTCACAGCATTAAAATTCCCTGTTGGTGGTTCTAAGGGCAATCTGAACCATGAAAAACTGCCCCAGATCATGATTTCTTCTCCACCAAACTTCATAGTTGCCACAACACATTCTGGCAGGTAGCATTCTCCTGGCATCTGATATGGCTTGATAAGGCACTGGCTCGCTGTCTCTTGTAAGCAATGTCCCTCATGTGTTCCTCCATGCATAATTCAATAGATTTGTCTGTCTTGCCAAAATAATATATATATATATATAAGAATTTTTTTTTCATTATTTCAGTCTTACTGGCATAATATTTTTCTTTCCTTTTTTTTTTCTATAACTGAGCCATTTTAGTAGACCAATACTATAAATAAAATTATGCGCAGTACATTTTATATATATATATATATATATATATATATATATATACTTTTTCAATTGAAGGTAAGTTAGCCAATCTCATACGGAGGTAACAGGGTTTTTTCATCCTGCATACAGACAAATCGGCCCTTCAGAACACATGCAATTTACAGACATACAGACAAAAAAAATGTTAGTTGTGGTGGTGGGCAGTAGATGGCATTGATGTAGATGATTGGCAGTGTACAGGTTCAGTGTTGTGGTGGAGACGGAGAGTTGAACAGTAGGTTTCTTCCCACGATGGGTCTTCAGACTCCTTGGAGGTGTCACAAATAATAATAATAATATGTTAAAATAAATAAATAAAGTTCTGTATTCTCTTGTTTTGAAAATGAATGCTGTCATTATAGAAAAATGCAATTGCAAAATGCACTTCCTCTTTTTATTTTTTTAACTACAGAATTACTTCCTTGCTTGTTTTCTGCTGAGCTTTGCATTTCACATGACTCACTGTTATCATAAGACTGTATCTTATTAGGATACAGTTCAAGTTAAATAATCAATGCATATAATTGTGAGTGTATCATGCTTGTTTCCAGATGCTTATAATTTTATTTATTTACATTAATTAATTTTTTAAATAAAATTTCAAAAATAAGTGTTTTTCTAGGGTACTGACCAGATGTACTATTCCAAAAATTATTACACAGAAGTGACTGATTTATCTACTAAGGAATTTAGAATTTTCCAATGAATACATTCCAAAATATCTCCAAAGGAGCTATAATGAGACGAATCTTTATACGGTCTTTTTTCAACTGGAAGTGCGTTAGCCAGACAGGATTTTTTCTTCCTGTATTATTATCACTTTTTTCCAACATAACGGGCAAAACGGTCGGAGAACACACAGAGGAATATATCCTTCCAATATTGCATCATATCAATGTGATTAAAACGAATGGTACAAAAAACAATTAGTAGCATAAAAAGAAAGCTTAATGATCACGATTATTATGTAGACATTATACCAGTATTCGAATTCGGAAACAAAAAGAAGTTTCTCTTTCAGCATTGCGAAATTCAGGTACAACCTATTGACAACTTCTCTAAATGCCATATCAGATATGAGCATGATGATTTTAAAATAATTTGGCATTCAGCTCAAGCACTACCAGATCTTTTCTTTTTGAGTGAAAATTTAACAAAACAGTACACCACAGTTCCAAGATTTTAAAACTAACTTCTTGTTGCTAATAACTGCCATGGTTTATTATTTGATAATAATAAAGTTAAGATTTGGTAGTACAGGTTCAGTGTTGTGGTGGAGACGGAGAGTTGAATAGTAGGTGTCCATGGTTTATTATTTGATAATAATAAACCTATTTCTCACTGATGGCTGAAAGCTAATTAAATTATTTACAACCATCACTTTTTTCAACCTTACACACGGCTCACCCACAGTGCTTGATTTAAAAGATCAAAGCAGGTTGACGAGTACGACCTCTAGTCTTCATTCAGTCTTCTGATGTTTGTATATTATTTAAATAAATTTAGGAAAAAATTATAAATAGATATTATATAAGTTTATACTGATAACTAGACAATAATTAGAAAGACGCTACTTATTTAAATAGCACATGCCTTGATTTTGAAGAGCTTCTACATTACTGATCTTCTCCTTTGACGAATTCATTTTAATCACAAGAAACTAATTTCACAGTTTAAAAACTTCCCGCGACGATTTCTTGATAAACACAGCAATATCCCTCGGGTGAGGTCGCTGCCCGATCCCAGGTCTAATTGATCCAAATAGTTTTCTGTGTGTATTAATGAAACAATTTGAAATGGTTATTCTTTTACATCCAACGACTTTAAATATTTACATATCATTGATTGTGTTGCACTTTCTCTTTTTCTTCTTAACTATTCTTATTGAACAACTAAGAAGAAGTAAAACGAAAAGTGTATAGCTGAAAAAAAAAAAATTATAAATTACTGAGATAAAGAGCCAATTGGCTTCATAAATAGATTTTATAAATTATTTTTTACTACATAGAAAGGAAAAGTATAATCTTTATTTCTACCTCATTAAAGTAACGGCGACAGAAGAACACTGCAACATAGAGAAACCCGTTATAATAATAATAATAATAATAATAATAATAATAATAATAATAATAATAATAATAATAATAATTCAGAAATTCAAAAAGAGGAAAAATGGACAGACTACAAGAAAGCATTCAATTCCCTCCCACACTCCTGGATCACTACAAATATTTGGCATTAGCAAAAACATATGTTTGTTTCTGGCTGCTGCTATGAAATCATGAAAAAAAACTTTAATAGTGAATAATGAACGATTCGGAAATATCAGCATTAAATGTGGAATTTTCCAAGGTGATTCCTTGTCATCATTGCATTTCAACGTTTCATTGATACCATTGTCTATGATTCTGAAGCAAACAAAACTTGGATATGAAATTCCTAAATGTAATGTTAAAATTTCACAACTCTTGTATATGGATGACTTGAGGTTATATGGAAAATCGGCCCAGCAAATAGACTGTTTATTGAACACAGTCCGTATTTTCAGTCAGCACCAGCGGCGGCTCGTACATAAGCACTACAACTGCAGCACCTCCAAGGAAAAAAATGAAAAAATTAAATTTTGTATGTGTTTATAAATAATAACAATACTTACAACATTATATAAATGCAATACAACATGTTAAAGGTTACAGCTTATGTTTTGACATTGATTGAATAGTTAATAATTGGAATTATTTATTCGATTAGCGCTTTAGCTTACGAAACAAATGCACTGCGATCTAACGCAGTGTCGGAATTGCCACGTTCGGCCAATTGCTGCTAGACTCGTCGATATTCGTTTGCACATGTGATTGCACGTTACAAGTGATTCCGACATTGCTCGTTTGGGCAGTGTTGCTTACAGATAAATTATATGTATGAGAGCGTTATTTCTGTGAGAAAACTTTTATTATTGATGTTTGTTTGTGGTGAGGGTCAAATATTTTTAATACAGCAATTTTTAAATATGTAAATTTATTTATTAATAAATTGGTTACTGATTGGGGGGGGGGATTTTATTTAGACTATGCATCACTCCCACTTAAAATTTTCACCGGCCACCACTGGACATGACATAAAAATGAAATTTAGTTTTGATAAATGCGCAATTTTATCTATTAAATGAGAAAAAATTAATAACACTAGCAATTTTAATTTTGATTCAGAGAAATTTATAAAAGCAATTTCGGCTGACAAACACATTAAATACCTAGGAATATTAGAAGCCATTGATATTCTTACAACATTATATAAATGTTGTAAGAGTTACAGACAAATCGGCCCTTCAGAACACACGCAATTTACAGACAAAAAATACTAGTTGTGGTAGTGGTGGAGGTGGGCTGTAGATGGGGTTGATTGAGATGATTCGTAGTAGAGGTTCAGTGTAGTGGTTGAGACAGTTGTAGGTGTCCTCCTGCGATGAGTCTTCGGACTCCTTGGAGGTGTCACGAATAATAATAATAATAATAAATGCAATACAACATGTTAAAGGTTTCAGCTTATGTTTGGACATTGATTGAGTAGTTAATAATTGGAATTGTTCGATTCCAATTCCAATTATTTTGCACCAATGCACTTGGTGCAAAATCCGGTGATATTACCGGAATGAATTGAGCGCCTCCATAGCGCAATTGGAAGAACGACGGTACATTGCGTCCTTCGATTGGAATAGGCCTAAGTTCGATTCTCGTCGCGACGGGAGGAATCTTTATCTGGTCGATTTCAATCGAAGGTGAGTTAGCCGATCTCATATGGAGGTAGCGTGGTTTTTTCTCCCGGAAACTCGGGTTTTTCATCCCGCATACATACAAATCGGCCCTTCAGAACACACAATTTACAGACAAAAATTACTAGTTGTGGTGGTGTTGGAGGTGGGCGGTAGATGGCGTTGATGGAGATGATTCATAGTAGAGGTTAGGTGTAGCGACAGTTGTAGGTGTCCTCCCGCGATGAGTCTTCGGACTCCTTGGAGGTATCAGGAATAATAATAATAATAATAATAATAATAATAATAATAATAATAATAATAATAATAATAATAATAATAATAATAATGACACCAATAATCGAATTCGTAGCCGAAAAATATATGTTACACATATCTTAGATCGGACAAGAGGGACTTAAGAAATTCAGCAAACACTACAACACTAAAGTTAAACAAGGCAGCAGCAGAACACACCAAAAGAGTTAGAAAATCTAAAAATAAAACTAAATGGATTTATTTTTATTTTTAGAGCACAAGTAGAGCAATGTATTCTTGGGCTATACCAGTGATCCCATACAAAACTGGCATAATAGATTGGACAAAAGAAGACCTGGACAAAGTGGACCGCATAACTAGAATAGTAATGACTATGCATCATCCATTACATCCACGAAGTGATGTTGATCGGCTGTACCTACCGAGGAGAATAGGTGAACGGGGTCTGCTGCAAGTGAGACAGACTATGGAAGAGAAATTAGTTTAAGAAGTTACATCGACAATAGCTCGAGCCAATGCTTCAAGCAATTACAGAAGACGGACTTCTAAAAGCAACAGGAAACAAATCCGATTACACAAAGGAACAACAAAATAACCGATATGTACGCTGGAAAAATAAACCCTTGCATGGTCAATTTCTTAGCGATACTGAGAACAAAACTGACGTGAACAAGACGTGGCAATAGCTACAATATGGATACATAAAAAAAGAAACAGAAGTATTTATTCTAGCACCTCAAGAACAAGCATTACAAACTAATGCAATGAAAGCAAATTTTCTGAACATCAATAATAACAGCAAATGCAGATTATGCGATCAGAAAGATGAGACTGTAGAACATCTAATCAGTGCCTGCAGCAAATTGGCTCAAACTGACTATAAATACCCCCATGATCTATTGGCCAAAATAATTCATTGGCATGTATCCAAAATATATGGCTTTCTACTTCTGATAACTGGTGGCAGTTATCAGAAATTGTTCTTGAGGTGCTAGCATAAAATAGAGACAGTATTGGAAAACGAAACAGCAAATATTTTCTGGAACTATAGAATACAAACGAATCGGCATTTGGAACACAATAGACCGAACATCATAATTATCGAACATCGACAGGTTTGGATTTTTGATATCGCAGTACCCAGTGATAACAACATTAACAACAAATAACTGAAAAAAATTACTAAATATCGAGATCTGGCAATCAAAGTTGGCCGACTGTGGCTTAAACACACCATAGAAGAAGCTATCCAGCTATTTACAGCAATTAAACATAAACGAAGTGACCCCATATGATCTACAAAACACAGCATTACTTGAAATAGTCCAAAATTTAGGACAATACTTGACGGACTATTCCTAGATTCTTGGGTAGAACTGAATTGTTCTGCACCCCAGTCAAATTTTTGTTTACATGATGTTTTGACTGTGTATCAATTATGTGAATAAAATAGTAATAATAATAATAATAATAATAATAATAATAATAATAATAATAATAATAATAATAATAATAATAATAATAATAATATCCCCGGAATGAATACACCGATAATCGAATTCGTAGCCGAAAAATATATGTTATACATATCTTATATCAGACAAGAGGGGTGTAATGAATTCAACAGAACACTACAGCATGTATCCTTTGGTTATTATGTACGATTCGTCTTCCAAAAAGGACATAGAGAATACTGCAAAAGTTCTGGAAGAATAACAAAGGTACGTAAGGATTGCTGGCCATTCAAAAACACGGGCAAAAGAAATTAAAAATGTAGCGTGAATTAGGTTTCCTAGTTCTAATCAATCAGTTTATTAATTCTGTTTAACGCTCTTTTTTAAGCAATTCCATTCTTGTTCGTATACTTAATAGTTCACTGAACTTTTTCTATGGGATATCTAAGTAGACTGATTGAAAAGATATCAATGGACACCATAGCGTGAGGAACAGACAGCCATCGAACCCACCATAATAAGAATAGAACTTTCTTTCATTAAGAACTGTAGCAATCCTATGTGGCGTACTTTCTAGAAGCAGGGATCAATGGGATTTTTGGATCATTCTTCCTATAGACATGTAATGAGATTCTGGACTGTTGAGGAAAGCAAGTCTATTGACCTCACTCAGCACTTCAGTTCATCGTAAAGATGTTCAATAGGGTTGAGATTAGGACTCTGTGGAGGACAGTGAATTATGCTGACGTTCATTTCCCCAAACCTAGGAATTACTGCAGTGGCCTTATGATATGGTGCATTATCTTCCTGAAAGAGAGAGTGGTCAGTTCCGTATAAACATCACAAAGTAAGAAGCATTGCATTGTCCAGAACGAGGTCGGAGTCCAAACCAGGAAAAACAGAACCACACCATCCCAAGGCCACCTCCGAATTTCATAGATGGGGTTACACACTCTGATAAAGAGGTCAACGAGCAACCACCACACCCGTTCATCTGCTCAATAGAGGGTATGGAGTGATTCATCGCTCCTTAACACAGCTTTTCAAGCTTCAACGTCCTACCGTACACGCGCATTGCATCAATGAAGACCACACTGCATTCTGATTCAGGTAATGGGGGCTTGTATATTGTGGTGCTACATAGGACCAATGTTTGAGCCTCATTTCTGAATATTTTGTGAAGCCTGTGTTCCAGTCGATGCCCAGAACTCCACTTTCAACGTGTCAGCCGACAAATGGCTATTTTTATATATCATCCTTCGTTGCACCCTATGGTCACATTAAGTGAGTGTGGTGGGTAGTCCACTGTGGATAGCAATTGCAGTTGTCTCCCTGTGCTTCAATCACAGTATGATATCAGTGATTGTTGACCTATGATGGTCCAATTTGTCAACAGTTTTTCGAACAGATAGGCCTGTAACATGATATGCTATCACAATACCTCTTTCAAACTCCATTAGTTCCACAAAAGAGTAAAGGAAACTCATCATCAGCCGATTTAAATAAGAGGCAAGAGTTCTTTAAAACAGATCAAGCCGGAATACCGAAAGAATTTAGTTCACTTACCATAATTCCAACAAGCTTTAAAGTTTTCTGAAAAAAAAATATTTTCACCCTATATGAAAATAAACACTATAAGTTTAAAACTGTTTTTTTGCAGTTTAAAACGATATAAGTATTCAAAAATAACCTATATGTATCGCTACATATTCATTCTCTTAACATCTTCAAGTTAAATGGTTAGTATCCGTTCTCCAGCCAAGATTCGGATTCGAATCCCACCATAGGCATGGATGTTTGTGATTGTCATGCTAACAGTGTGTGTGGAAAGGAAATCCGCAACGCTATGAAAATATGCAAAGCTTACGGGAGTGACCACAGGACGTCACAGTAACATCACATGTAAATAACTAACATCTTCAGAAATTTTTTAATCAGAGTTAAGATCTGTTAATATGTATAACATGCGCTATCGAACAATATTTATGACTTTCAACACAGTTGAAAGTCATAAATACCTCTGATTGATAAATTATGCCATTAATAACTAATTACGTATCTTAAATATTATACAACAGATTTTCAAACTCCATGAAAATAAGTTTCCGTTTTTTGTTAATGCTATGCGATTAACGTGTTTTTCTTTCATGAACAAGCGATGATCAAAATAAAGGAAAATAAACAATTAAATGAAATGTCCATAAAATTTAAGTTTTATGCGGCAAAACGTACATAGATGGACTGAAATATTATTATTATTATTATTATTATTATTATTATTATTATTATTATTATTATTATTATTATTATTATTATTTTAACGGTGTCTCCATGGAGTCAAAAGACTCTTCGCGGGAGACCCGACACTGACACACTAACCATTATTTACACAATATCTGTCATACCTTTCCTTAAATTCATTCACAGTTGAAGCATTCACAACTAGTTCTGGCAAAGCATTCCACCCATTCACAACCCTCCAAGTAAAAAATCTAGTCCTAACACCCTTGTTAACCACACTCTTACACAATCTCCAGGGATGGCCCCTCGTTCTCTCACATCCTGCATTGGTCTTACGAATATCATCAGTATCAATCCTGTAAAATCCCTTTAACAATTTAAATACCTCTATCATATCTCTCTCCTACGTCTATAAGCTAGTTTTTGGAGCCACAGATCATCAATCTATTCTCATAGGGAACATCCCACAGACCTGCAACAATCTTTGTAACCCGCCTCTGAATCCTCTCTACCACTTCCGCATCACCAAGAAATCCTGGAGACCAGATCTGTGCACAATAGTCCAAATGCGGCCCTATTAATGCCTTATAGAGTGGAATAATAACTTCCCTATCCCTGCTTGTTAGTGTGTTCCTCAACAACCATGTAATTTGATGTGATGTTTTGGCAATCTTAGCAATATGCCCTTTAAACTTAAGTTCTCTGTCCACAATAACTCCCAAGTCTCTTGTCTCATCAACTTCCTGCAGTTCAGTTCCGTTAATATAGTAAACAGCATGCGATGTCATCCTCCCGAAGTGCATCACCTTAAACTTAGCCATATGTCATTACACTTAGAAATATGTCACAATAAATTCCAGAAAAGGAAAACCGTAGACAGCAAGTAGCAGAAAAGAACACAGGAACTCATATTTATATATAAAATAATAAATAATATAATAATTTATAAAAGTTAATAATGATGACAGCAGATCTGCTTTTTTTTTAGCTCTTGTCATAATTCAGTAAATCTTTGCAAGGTACGAGATGAGTAGCAAACGACAGTGTGATCACTGAAAATGATGCCATCGTATGCATTCCTCATTCCAACTAATAGTTCAAATGTATGTGGTCGTAGGAAGCTTCTATAAGTGTAGATTTAAAAATTACACTAGAACCTATATCTTTATTTATTTTATTCGTGTGTGGTTCCCCCAGATCCTCGACCTCCCCTTAGTACTGGTTGAGCCATCCTAATGAGGGATTCGATATGTATTTTTGACTGTAGCAGCGTGTGTTCGTGGAGCAGGTTTGCCCGTTATGAGGGACGAAAAACCGAGTTACGGGAGAAAAAACCCTTTACCTCCATATGAGACCGGATAACTCACCTTTAATCGAAAGAGACCAGATACAGGTTTCTCACATCATGGACGGGAATAGAACCGATGTCTTTCCGAAAAAAGGACTTCGTCTATACCGACTGAGCTACGGAGGGTTTAACCAATATCTAAAAATGAAATAATGAATGTAGTAGGGTAGATGAAAACTGAAGACGCATGTGACAATGATATGTAGCAACAGATATGCATAAGACAAATAAATAAACGGTCGGCGATAAATTGCTACTGATATTTAACACTAAGCTAGAGAGTGAATAACAAACAGTTGAAAGAAGCAACGATAATTATAATTCTAAAGAAAAGAGATCTCAGCATATAAGAAAATTGGAAGAAATTGGAATAGAAGTCTATTATCAATATCGGCAAAATATTACTGTAAATTATTGATAAATATGATGAAAAATGAAATATCAACAAAAAAAAAAAACGATTGATGATTTCGTTTTTGAACAGGAATTTGTACAATGCATCATCCATTTACCCTAAGGAACATTATTAAACAAAGCATAGAACTAAGAAACTCATTATATCTAAATTTTATAGATTTGTATTTGTTATTATTATAATTATATCTCCAGGAAGCAAGTACTTAAAGAGGAATATCATTCACACCAGCATTCATACCTTTTCATTAAACTCATTCAGACTAGATGCACACAACTGACTACTGAAACAGGTAAACTGTTCCACTCATTCACGGCCCTATGAGAGATAACTTTAGCTGTTACCTACACAAAAACTTTATTTCCATGGATTCCCCATTCTTATCTCCCTATCTTCCACATAATGAAACATTTTATCAACAGATATCCTATAATGCCCTCTAAAAAGTTTATATGCATCTATCACATCACCTATCTTTCTTCTGTGTACAATGTCTATAGTCCACATACTTTCAATCTTTCCTCTTGATTTATATTCCATAATCGTGAAATGATCCTTGCAACCCTTCTTAACAGTTTTTCCACAGCTTCTTTATGACTTTGGAACCAAGGAGAAGAAATCTGCTCACAATAGACAAAGTGGGTCATAACAAGAACTAGTGATACAAAATTATGTCTTTATTCTTACAAAACAAGGTTCGTTTCAAAATCGCAATTCCTATCTGAGTGGAACTGACAATATTTGCAACGTTATCTTTGAACTTCAGTTTTATATATCCACCATAACTCCGAGATACCTCGCTTCATCAGTTTCTTGCAACAAAATCACAACAATACAAGATCACGTTATTGGAAATTTCACCACACTAAAGTGAATAAATGCATGATGTACTTACCTAGAATTGACAGTCATTAGCCTTGGCCCACTGTTCCAGAATATTCAAATCATTCTGTAAACATTGGATATCAATAGTATCCCTGACTCTTCTATCTGTTTTGCATCATCAGCAAACATCTCTTGTCATGACGTTCCTAATAATAATAATAATAATATAATGATAATAATAATAATTATTATTATTATCATTATTACGGGCAACTACAAGGAGTCCTCAGACTCATCGAGAGAGGCCATAAATATCATGTCAATAACTATCCAACATTTGCACACTATCTATCAGTAGTCGCTCGTGACTTGAAATCGTAAGTCCACTGCAAGTACACTGTACTGACACTGTAAGTACAGTGTATACGTGTTTTGATAAAATATCAAAATTATGATAAAATTAGGGGTGCTTAAGGGTCAAAGCTGTATAACTGAGAGGAGACCTCCACAAAACATATGAAAAGATAAAGGGTTACTACAATTTGTAGACCGTGTTTTTGTCGGAACCGTGTTGTATAAGTACTGCGTTCAACAAAGGTTACTACAATTTTAGACCGCGTTGTATAAGTACCGCGTTATACAAGGATTACCTGTACTTCAATTCTGCTGCTAAGTGAGTGTGCCACCCATGAAAACGCGCGTGCATTCCAAAATGAACAGTTCGCGAGTACAGACGTGAAACTGAAACGGAGATTGACAAGAGGTAGGGTTGTTCCCGCCACGAAGTGCAGATGACAACGACAGTTCAGTGATGTTTTTGGACTCAAAATTATACGATTCAGCTAATATAAATACGCGTAACTATTGCTTTTGTTCATCAGGGCTTCTGACCTAATGTCCAATCCTCACCTTCTCGTGGTGCACCCTGTTGGGTATCTACTTTGATACTGAACGAACGAGGATGGGCTGGCAATTTGGGATTTAGCCGACCAAATTGTATTCTTATTGGTTAAACCAAAATAAAAAATGATGGTACAACATGACAAAATTTCATGCCGGCTGGGGCGTCGCCCGGTTAAACAAGGCCCCCGTTGTTTTCGCCAGGGAACCAGGGCGAACAGCGAAAAGTCAGCTACTGGAACAAATCTGAAAACAAACCCCAACTGAACATCACCAGAGTTAAAGATCGGTACTATCAACGTAAGAAGCCTGAATGGCAAAGAAATGGAGCTAGCTGAGGAATTAGATAAGTACCAGATCGACATAATAGGGGTGACTGAAACAAAAAATACCAAAACTGGGGAGATCTTTCTGAGCAATAAATACAAAATGTTATATTCAGGCAATGACAATCAAGGAAAAGAAGGAGTAGCCATAGTATTCAACACAAAATACGAGGCTAATCTTCTTGAATGGCAGTCAGTCTCAAGTAGAGTAATGTGGGCAAATATGAGAATGGGGAACTGGACAATGAGACTTATTTGTGCCTATGGTCCCACAGAAGGTTCTACTAAGGTAGAAGTGGAGGAATTTTTTGAGGCTTTAGAAAAAGCAACTGACACAATGAAAAAGGAAAAGTTGGTCCTTGTTGGGGATCTAAATAGTAGAGTAGGAAATGATTGTGAGACATACAAAAATATTTTGGGAAAATTTGGAGAAAAGAGCAAAGCTAATAATAATGGCAAATATCTGTTGGATTTCTGCTCAAGACATGGACTGGTTATTACTAACACCATGTTCCAACATAAAAATGTGCACAAATTCACATGGAGAGAAGAGGCTAGGAATAAGAAAAGTCTCATTGACTATGTTATTGTTGATAGTGATGTTTTCTCCCTGGTGCAGGACACCAGAGTGTACAGAGGATTTGAAATTGGAAGTGATCACTATTTAGTCTTGAGCAGGATAAAATTGAATTTCATATTGAAAAGAATAACATGTAAGAAAGTTTTAAAGCGAATAAAAGTTGAGCAGCTCTCAGATGTAAACTGTAGACTAAAATACAGAAATATTATTGAAAAGAAAATGAAAGAGTTTGAGAACAGGAATCAAGCCTTGGAGATTTAGTGGCAAACTCTGAAGAAAACACTGATTGATTCTGCCAGAGAGGCATGTGGTGAGGTTGTGTGTAAGGATAAAAAAAATCAGAACTCCCTGGTCTGGTGGACACAGGAAGTTAAAGAGGCAGTGAAGGAAAAGAAGAAAGCATATCAAAAGTTCCTGGCAAATAAGTCAGCTTTTACTCTTACAGAATACAGAGACAAATGTAAGAAAGCTAAACTGTGTGTAAAACTAGCTAAACAAAAGTCATGGGAGGATTTTGGCAAGAATATAGAAAATAAATATCAAGAAGGTGGCAAAATATTCTGGAGGTTGTTGAAGAAGCTTAGGAATGGAGGAAAGAGTGCTGTAAAAGGAATTAGAGATGATAAAGGTGACATGAAAACAGGAGAAAAAGATATCCTTGAAGTATGGAGTAATTACTTTGAAAAACTGCTAAATGAAACAAGCAGTGATGACAGCACAGTGATAAAAAACACTGACCAGGCATGCAGTCAGGAATACATATCCATACTTGAAGTAGAAAAAGCCATCAATGGCTTGAAATGTGGAAAGGCAGCAGGAGTAGATGATATTCGACCAGAAATGCTGAAGTATGGTGGTATAAAAGTCTTACAGTGGCTGCACTGCATAGTTCAGAAAGCCTGGACAGAGGGACGAATTCCCGATGATTGGAGTAGAGCTCTCATAGTACCCATAGATAAAAAGGGAAATAAAACTGAATGTGAGAATTACAGAGGTATTTCCCTACTGAGTGTTCCTGGCAAGATCTATGCAAGTATACTTGAGAAACGGTTGAGAAGAATTGTGGAAGAAAAGCTTGGTGAAGAACAAGCTGGAATCAGGCCAAATACAGGCTGTCAGGATCAGATCTTCACTTTACGACAAATAGTCGAGAAAGCATGGGAATATAACAAAGATCTGTATTTAAGTTTTGTCGATTTGGAAAAGGCATATGACAAGGTGCCAAGAGAGAAGCTATTCAATACGCTGCAGTTATATGGTGTCAATGGGGCATTATATCAAGCAATACTTAGTCTTTATTTGAGTTGTGAGTCAGCAGTTAGAATTGAAGGAAGTACAGGAAGATGGTTTAATGTTAAATCTGGTGTGAGACAAGGATGTACATTATCCCCTCTGTTATTCATTATCTATATGGATCACATTATGAAGGAAAGTGGTATTAAATCTGATATCAAAATTGGAGATGTTAATGTCAGCTCTTTGCTCTATGCGGATGATGTTATACTTCTAAATAAATCCGCTACAAGTCTGCAAGATTCTCTGACTAAATTGAATAGCTGTTGTAATAGATATGGTATGAAGGTCAGCAATAAAAAGACAAAGACAATGAAAATAGGCAGAATCATTGAAAATGTCAACTGTGTTGTGAATGGAGAACCTGTGGAACAAGTAAAACATTTCAGCTACTTAGGCACAATTTTTACTGAAGATGGTAAACTAAATATAGAAATAGACAACAGAATCAGCAAAGCTGGTATGGTGGGAAGTCAATTGAATAAATTCATATGGAATAAGAGAGAAATTAGTCGGAACACTAAATTAGCTGTATACAAGACTGTGTTCAAACCAGTTTTAACTTATGGATCTGAGAGCTGGGTCAGAAGTAAAACACTTGACCAAAGACTAGAGACCGCAGATATGAGAGTCCTGAGAAAGATTAGAGGCGTGAACAGATGGCATCAATGGCAATATCATATTAAAAATGAGGATATTAGGAAAGAACTTGACATTGTCAGCATCCAGGAATGCGTTAGCAGAGCTAATCTCAGATGGTATGGTCACTTAAATAGAATGGGAGAGGAAAGATTAGCAAAACAAGTGTTCTCTGCCAGGTTGGCAGGAAAACGACCCAGAGGAAGACCAAGATATAGGTGGATTGATACGGTACAAAGTGCCTTAGACGATAGAAATATAAGATCTGATAATGTTGGAGTCTTGACAAGTAACAGACTTATTTGGAGGAAAATTGTAGATAGGAAGTTAGTAATGATGTAATTTTTTCATGTAGTACTGTCACATCCTGTACACCCCTTGAGGGTACATGGCAGGAATTTGATGATGATGATGATGATGATGATGATAAAATTAAAAAAAAATTAAACATGAAAAAATATTGTTTATTATCGATAAAATTATAAAGTTTAGTATAATTCAAAATTACTTAAAAATAAACTCCACTATCATAACCCCAATAATGTTCTAAAATGAAAACTATAACAAATGTTATGTCTTTAATCGTAATTATCATCTGAGTTGAACTGGCAATATTTGCAACGTGATCTTTGAACTTTAGTTTAATATCCACCATTACATAATAATAATAATAACTCCGAGATCCGAGATGGCGGCGCTTGCTAACCGCCTTCTTCACTGCTTACCGATTAATTAGTGATAGCCTTGGGACAGCTATCTCTAACTGGCTACCAGTGGAGATTGAACTGCCCACTCAGTCTCCAAAAGTTAGATAGGGCTAAACGGCCTCGCCTATTCCCTATATACGGCAATTTACTAATTAGCTGATTTTTTTTTTTATGTCTTTAATTGCAATGTCCAAATAATTAAGGAGACGGAGTAAACACGATAAGCACTATGAACACTCTACTACTGGCGCAAACTGCATGCAAATAACAGTGGAATTGCGCGACGAACAGTGCCGCATTGGGATAATAGCTCGCATCTCACTATGACGTGCATATGCTTGCGCGCGTAGCAATATGACACTGTGGTAAACATTGTGCTGCTAGCGTCCTTCACCCACCTAAGTGCTACAAGATGGAATTTCATTATTTTTTATAAAAAATAAGAGAATTATATATGATTAACATATTAAAATGATTAACATATATATAATATTTATAAATATTATATATAAATATATTTATATATATAAAGAAAAATTGGGGGTGCTGCAGTTCTGAGTGCCTATGCTCGAGCTTCCCCTGGTATCTATTATACTTTGCTTTGGACTCATTGACGGTTATGGCACCCAGACCGACTCTGGGAAGCTATTGCACTCATTCACTACTCTGGAAACAAAAAACCTAGTTCTAACACCTTGATAACTACACTCTTACTCAGTTTCCATGATGGCCCCTAGTTCTCCCATAAAAGGCTTCCTGTAAATTAATCTTGTAAAAACCCTTCAGTAATTTGAATGTCTCAATCATATCACCCCTTTTCAGCCTATCAATCAGTTTCTGTAACCCACAAATCTTCATCTTGTTCTAGTAAGGGTCATTCCACAGACCAGCAACCATCTTGGTCACTCACCTGTGGATCCACTCCATCTCCTCTTCATCACCAAGAAAACCTAACCCCCCAGATCTGCATGCATTAGTCAAGATGGGGTTTTACAAAGGCTCCAGAAAGAGAAACAATATCCTTCTTCTCTGCTCATCAAAGTATTCTTCACTAACCAAGTGATCAGATGAACCGTTTTAACCACTTATGTAATGTCCCCCCACTCTCCTTTAACTCCCTATCCACTAAGACTACCACGTCTCTGGCTTCGTCAATTTCCTGGAGTAGAGTTCCACCAATGTGATATAGAGCTGGTAAATTTTAACCCCGAAATGCATAACTTTACATTTTGCCACATTAGACTGACATCCATTCTCCTTTGCCCATTTGCTGATCTATCCAAATCAACCTAAAAGATTTTGTCATCATCTGTATTAACTAATGCTCTAACCAACTTGGCATCATCAGCAAACAATTGAACAGTCCCCTTCAGATCCTTTCCTATATTCATAATGAACAAATTAAATAGTAGCAATCCAAAAACAGAACCCTGCGGCATGCCACTAGTCACAGGCCCTCTTTTAAACTCAAGTCCTGAATAAACTACTCTCTGATATATCTCCATGAACGACCCTCCTATCCGTCTCACCAAAGCTATATCCATCCCCACGTGCTGCAATTTACTAATTAGAATTACATGTGGAATCCTAGTCAAAGGCCATTGGAAAGTCCAGCAGTATTATTGTAAACCCATTATCTTTATCCAACTCAGCTGTCGCTGTATTAAAAAAATATGAGCAAGTTACTGAGGCATGACCTACCCTTCTCAAAACCATGTCACCCCTATACAATAACCCATTTCCATCTGTCCATTCCCGTATTTTGCTTTTGACCAACTTCTCCAATACTTTGACAACAATTCCTGATATAGGTATCGTCAGTAATTTGCTACATCAGTCTTTGAGCCTCCTTTATGCAATCGAACTATTTTCCCATCTTTCTATGCCGGAAGAATCCAGGGCTGGGACTTAGATTAAACAATATGGTCAATGGCACTGGCAATTCCCTCGCCGCTTCACGTAAAAAAATCCGACAGTTGTATTCACATTAAGATTCTGTAATATGCTATGCACTTCCATTTCATTTACTTCAGTTCCCATATAGGCCTTTGGTTCTCTCGTTCCTGCAACACCACGTTGATGATATACTGTTGCAAATGTTCACGTAATAATTCTACTATTTCGACTGATTCAGTTTCCTTCCTACCATCTGCATTCATTAAAATAATTTTGGCATATACATTCTTTCTTTTACTTACATCATATCGATCAAACTGTTTGGGATTCTCGTTAGCCTGCATTGCTAACTTCTTTTCATAATCTGCTTTTTCCTTTCTTACGGCACTATTTACCCTTCTGTCCTGTGCCTTGTACTGCTCTTGTGCCTGCAGGTCACCTTTTGCCTTAAATTCCCTCTGCAATTGTTTCTTTTTGAAGTTCTAGTTAATGATGATATTCATCCATTTAACTCCCAGTTGATGTACTCTCTATGTATGTGCCATTGGCGCACCCAGGGAAGAGGCCAAGGGGCCCTGGCCCCGTCCAAAAGAAAAAGGAAAAAAACATTAGAAAAATTTCTAAAAATCTTTCCCTAATTAAAATTCATTTTTTTAAAAAAATTATGTTGTGTCGTGTCTTGTATTTCTATGCTACTTATGAATTAGCAGTCACATAATGTGGGAATACCCTATAGCACTTTAGAATCCTGGCATCTGTGAACGCAAAGTGAACGAAGTAGTGCTCGGGGGCTACTTCGTTTGCCTGAGCCGGGTCAGAAGAGATCACGGGTATCAGTCATATATTGGCAATCACAACAGATGCTCAGTCAGATTCCCCCCGCCTCCCCTCCAAAAGATTAAATCTTGAGTGCTCGGCATCCTCCAAGATTAAATCCTGAGTGCATGACTGATGTATTTCTATTCCATTATCTACATGAAGCACTCCTTTTCCACTTCCTGTGCACTATCAACATCCATTGCACTGATCCATGAAAACTCATGTTTGTCAATACTTACCAGTCCTGTAATTCCACATATACTCCGTCTCAACTGAAAATTCTGCATATTTAGCTGCCTCCCAGGTTCAAGACCATATGATCGCCCTCACCAATTGGTAGCAAAGTAGCCTTATTCGTTATTGACAAATGCTCCGATACAATTTCTAGAACCAGCACTCTCGAACACCTAGTATATTGTATCACATGCTGCCTCAGGTAATTATCACTTAGTAACTGCATAAATTCCATTTCCTTCTTCCCATGTATCCTCATAATCTGAGATTACGGGTGATTTCCCATAGTTGAAATCACCCATAATCTCACACCAGATAGCCACAAATGTGCTATTTACACTGCCCTTCAATTGACCTTCTACTCTGTTTGGTTGCAGTCCATTGACTCTTATCAAAAACATTCTCCCTCATTCTCTACATCTTCCCTGAACACACTATATCATTCATATCATTCATAAGCGCCTCCGTAGCGCAATTGGAAGAACGACGGTACATTGCGCCCTTCGATTGGAATAGGCCTAAGTTCGATTCTCGTCGCGACGGGAGGAATCTTTATCTGGTCGATTTCAATCGAAGGTGAGTTAGCCGATCTCATATGGAGGTAGCAGGGTTTTTTCTCCCGGAAACTCGGGTTTTTCATCCCGCATACATACAAATCGGCCCATCAGAACACACGCAATTTACAGACAAAAATTACTAGTTGTGGTGGTGTTGGAAGTGGGCGGTAGATGGCGTTGATGGAGATGATTCGTAGTAGAGGTTAGGTGTAGAGAGAGAGAATTGTAGATGTCCTCCCACGATGAGTCTTCGGACTCCTTGGAGGTATCAGGAATAATAATAATAATAATAATAATAATAATATTCCATCCCACTAACTGTATTATCTTCTGTTACCCATGTCTTACTAATACCAATAACCTTTGTCCAGGATGAGCTAACGAATGTCTAAAATTCCTCTTGGTTGTTCCGAATGCTCCTGCATTAGTGTACATAAAGTGCGAAAAACGCTAGGCCCACCGCTGTCCTGACGCTTTTTACTAACTATCCAATCCTGGTTTGTGACCAGTGGTACTAACTTCGGCATATTATACACATTCTTACACTCAGATGCCTTTCTGATGTCTTGGGGAAAGAAACATTCTTCTTCTTTTTCTTTCAATCATTTTTTATAGACACTTCGGGCAATAGGTTTCCTCCAATTCCCTCCATCTGTTTCTTTCCTGAGCTTGTTGGTTTTGGTTATATCGTCTGAACATCTCCTTTTCCGTCTTCCCACCGACCTTTTACCTTCATATGGCTAACACACCAGTGAAACATTTGTCCATCTATTTGTCATTGAGCCTTGCGATATATTTGGCGTATTCCCAGTTATTTTGATGTATGCTTTCTCCAATATCTAAAAATTTTGTTTTAGCTCTTATTTCTTCATTTTATTTATCTTTGAGTCTTATGTTTAGCAGATATCTTTCCATTCTTCTTTCTCTGTTTTTGTTATGTTGTGTTGTGTTTCTTTGCATTTTATCTATTATTTCCGTTTTGATTGGCAATACACATTAGTTGAACAGTCTTGCCCTGCTCTTAGGTTTTATGTTGCTGTTTAAAAATCTCTTCAATTTTACAAAAGGTGACGACCATCCCATTCCTATTCTTCTTTTTACTTCTTCATTGACTCCTCGTTTCTTTATTATTAATATTTTTTCTCTCTCAGGAGCTTGTGTAGCTCAGTGGATGTGGCGTTGGCACACCACGGCGCTTGGCCCCACGAAGGAAGACTTGGTTTCGAGTCTAGTCGGCGACTAGAGGAAATTTTACTAAGCCTTTTTTCGACCGGTTCCCGAGTTAGTCGATCTCTGGCACGGGCAAGCAGGTTTTTCCTCCCGGAAACTCGGGTTTTTCGTCCTGTAAACTCAAGAAAATCGACCGTAGAACCCACATTATTTCAGACATTAAATATATTGTGTTAGGGTTAGGGACCACGGGATGGCGGCACATTTGAGCCGTCTCTCTCTTCACTGCGTACCGCTTAATTAGTGATAGCCTTGGGCCATCTGTCTCTGGGTACCAGTGGAGATTGAACTGCCCACTCAGTCTCCAAAAGTTAGATAGGGCTAAATGGCCTCACCTACTCCCGTATACGGGAATAAAAAGGCGTTAGCTTTTTTTTTTTTATAATCTATTGTACTAAAGTTCTTTCTGAAACCAGCTTGTTCAGAAAGTTGTATTGAATGAAGTCTTGTTTTCAATGTATTGGTTATAATTCTAGTGAAAAGCTTACAAATATGGGATAACAAACTAATAGGTTTGTTATTTTCTATTTTTAATATATGTCCTTTTTTATGCAGTAAAATAATGTTTGCATTATTCCAAATTTGTGGTGCATCTCCTTTTTTGATGCACTTATTGAAGATAATATTCAATTCTTGTCTTTTGAATATCCCCACCTTCTTTAATCATCTCTGATATTAAACTACCCTCACTAGCAGCTTTATTGTTTTCATGCATTTTCAATTTCAGTGTCCAATTTCTATCTTCTTTATGCAGATTCACGTAGAACATTTTCCCCTTACGTTGGTGTAGTTGGGTTCGTTGTAGTTGGTGAATTGAATGGTGGAGACAGAGAGTTGTAGAGTAGGTGCCCTCCCTCGATGAATCTTTAGACTCCCTGGAGGTGTCAAGTAACAACAACAACAATAATAATTACTCTGATCGCTTTTTCCAAATTTGCGGAAATAAAAACAGGAGTTTCATAAAAATATCACTGATATCGTCTTCAGTGGTATCTAGAGCATGGGCATGTACCATGGGACCTCGAAGCTTGGAAAGCAGTGTTATGGAGCAAAAAACATATATAGAAATTCGGAGGAGGCTTTTTCATAATGTGATGCTGTTTTCCTGGTTTGGCCTACAACCTCTGTTTGTGGCGCCATGAACATGGAACTCCGAGAGGTATCCGAAATTTCTGGACAGTGTAATGCTTCCTACTTTGTGGTGTTTCTGTTGAACTGACTATTGTGTCTTTCAGCAAAACAATGCACCCTTTCAAAAGTACACTGCTGTAATTGCGTGGTTTGTGGAAATGAAACTGAGCACAATTGACTGGCCTCCACAGAGCCCTGATCTCAACCGTATTGAACATCTTTTCGATGAACTGGAGTGTTTGGATTTATCAAGAGGCATATTCCCCTACAGTCACAGATTACATTTCTACAGCAAGAATTATTGAAAAAATTTCCTTTGACCGCTATCGTAAGCTTGTGGAAAGTGTGTCCTGTAGGATTGCTGCATTCAGCACAGCGAAAGGAGGTCCACATTATAGTGGCTGCCATGGCTGTTTGTTTCTCATAGCTTCATGGCTGTGAGAAAGATGATCTCAGATCATTTTGTTTCCTACATCATTTATTTAAAATTAAACAGCAGTATTCCAAGCACAGAGCTCTGCCACACACACACACACACACACACACACACACACACACACACACACACACACACACACACACACACACACACACACACACACACACACACACACACACACACACACACACACACACACACACACACACACACACACACACACACACACCTGCCTTCTCCTGGATTCTTCTCGTCCATGCATTGCTTTTTGATATCTGTCCAGTAACTTCCCTTTTATCTACACAGGTTTCACATCCATTCCCATTTGTAGTAATTTGAGTAAGACAATTCCATGTCGTATAAAAAAAACGCCTTTGAAAAATTAGTAGTATCATCTTGTAGCCATTCCTTTTATCTAAATCACACTCTATGATAGAAAGTTAGTAGATTACTATGGCATAATCGGGAAGCCATGCTGTCCCTCATAGAGTATCATATGTACCCATTGCTTAGTTCTCTTTTTGACAAACTTTTCCAGTAGTTTTACTACCACTTATGAGATAGTGATTGGTCTATAATTTGCTACCACATATTTAGATCATCCTTTAGGCAAAGGAATTTTTATTCGTGCTTTCCTTCTATCCCCTTCGGACTTTGCCAGAGATGAGAATTAAATTAAGCAGCCTGCTCAAAAGCATCGCCAATTA
Source organism: Typopeltis vanoorti (assembly GCF_054136105.1). Classification (NCBI taxonomy): domain Eukaryota; kingdom Metazoa; phylum Arthropoda; class Arachnida; order Uropygi; family Thelyphonidae; genus Typopeltis; species Typopeltis vanoorti. Next base: position 26,436,950 of record NC_143562.1, on the reverse strand, counting down.
TCTTTCACATTTTATTAAAATGCAAGCGAATAAACCATTCAATCCTGTAGTTGTATTTGCATTCAATTTCTGCAATAACTGAACTACCTCTCATTCATTAACCTATGTTCTCACATCACTCCCAGTCCCCACTGTCATAACAATATCTTCGCTTGGATGATATTTTTGCACAGTGGTCACACAGTAGCTGAACAGTTCTGTCGGCCTATGTTATCCCTTCTATTCTATGTTACCCTTTTATTCCATCTACATTTGTCATTTGGAAAAGCTCTCCCCCATTTTGCCTCCCCTCAAAGATAACAAACCTCAGCCGTTCAAGCAAAATTAAACAGACTCCTCCTTTCTTCCATTCCTTTTGCTAACACACAGCACTAGTGTGCTATAGGTCTTGTGGATATATATATATATATATATATATATATATATATATATATATATATATATTCCGCATTTTCAGTGAACAAAGCTCTCTAGACACCACCTAACTCCAAATCCATTTAAGTGCAGTCCATGAGCATTGTACAAATCTTTCCTTCCATCAAACTCAGGCCATAGGTCGACAACATTTACATTATTCCTTCTGTACAGCATGCATATTGATTCATTAGTTATTATCGCCCTCCTCAGTTCGTCTCTATAGCTGGGTAGCAGACTTGCGAACTTTACCCTTTCGCTATTATTTTTCGCTTCTTCTATAACTCTTTCACATCCTGCACCATCTAACCTCATCACTAATATTATTAATTTTCGCACGAGAATGATGACTGAACCCTTACGTTTCTTGAAGTTTTTGTTGTTATTTAATATTTATTTTCCTGCTTTCTGGTAAAAATTTTGAAACTTCTGAAGTTTCTACATATATTCTGTTTTGAACTTGGATCTTTAATATCCACTATTTCTATATTATACCAAGATTTTCAAAGATTACACGCTTGAAACTTATCGTCTGCCTTAATATAATTTGCATTTTCTTATAATTTCTTGATGTTATAAGTACGCCAATGTTATTATTAGTAACGGAACGTATACCTTGGTTTCGTTCTGTTTTTCCATTTTTAAACAACTCCACGTGAAATAAACTCGATTTTCATGCTCAGGAAGCGGAAGTCCAACAGTTGTTTACTTCTATCGACAAATCCATATCGCAACGTGCTTCAAAATGGCTCTGGGAATAAATGAAGAAGAGAGTTCGGTTAGTGATGAAAAATATTTAATTTTAATGGCAAAAAAATGCCAGCTTAGTGATCCTCCTGCAGCGAAGGCATGGATGATTACAGCGAAATCACTTTTTCCTGGAAATTTTGACATTCAGGTATGTTAGACTAACAAATGCATTAATTGAAATACTTTTTTCTTCCCTTCGCGTTCAAGCCGTCAATGCTTCTCTACTTCGTAGACTGTTAAAACTTCAAAACTTTATAGGATTCCATGTATTTAGCTTTTCTAATAAGTAACTTGATACATGTACAGAAAACTCATTTGGATCACAAAGTATTTTGCGAAATGGTATGCCGATTTATCTGTCAATACTGATTTATCTATATTGACAGATAAGAGAAACGGTTTTCTATTTTAGGATTTTTCCCAATCTCTCACAAGGACCAACATCTCAAAACAGTTGTCACTCAAAGAAAAAAAAAATCATTAATTAAAAGCCCTACTAAAATGATAATTATGGACGCCGGTAAAATTTGGCGTCTTAAGCAACGAAGGCTATAGACTCGTAAGATGTTGATTATTTTGACATTTAAATTTCAAAACCAAATGTTTGCTTGCTATTTCTGCCCCCCCCCCACCTCCTTTAGGCTGTGTTAAAAGATAGTTTTGATTTTTTTTATGGTACAAAGATATGAAGAATCATACTGCACCAGTACACAGATTAAAGCTTTACATATGATAAACGATTAGTAGTACAATCACCAACATCTATGCTCCTGGTGGCGGTCGAACCTGCAGCCCCTTGGCTGGAGAGGAGCGGATATGCTAACCACCCAGTCAATCAGGCTGGCCATGTTAAAAGAAAGAAGGAATGGAGAATTATGGGCATTGGTTAGTGCTACTTTACCACAAGTTATAGGCATTAGCGAGGCCAGGCTAACAGCAGATGATATAGTTACAGGGATAGGTTTGTGATGAATAAGTATTTTCAGGGACAATAGGGAAGACAGGACAGTGGGTGGGATGGTGGTGATTATAGCAGAGGATTTGCAGCCAACAAGAGTAGGAATCAGTGAGGCAGATGGCAGTTCTTTTGAGGTGATCTGGTGTGAGATTGAGGCTAATAGGATGAAATATCAAATCAGTTACTCTTATAGAAGGTGAGGGGGATGCCAGGGATGATGTGGAAGAATTTGCATTAGGAAGTTAGTATGAGTGCAAGTCAAGTATGGGGAACTTCAACTTTGGAGACATAGATTGGAAGGAGGAAAGATCACATAGTAGGAAGGAAATGGAATTTATACAGTTATCGAGACATAATTATTTGAAGCAGAATGTAAAGGAGGGAACTTGGATGCGAGAGCATTGGATCTAATTATAGGATCAGAAGACCGGTCCATAACTAAGGTGGCTATATTGCCTCCAATTCAGGGAAAGTGATCATGTGGTCTTGACTTGGGAGGTAGCAAAACATGCGGAAATTCTAGTTAAAGGGTATATGTGGAATTACAAGGCAGGTGAATTATGATACACTTAGGAGGCAGCTTGAAGCAGTACTATGATATAACAATCTTAAAGGGAACAATGTTTACAGGGCATGGAGGATAGTCAAGGGGTATCTGGAAGAAGTAATATCTATACCCAAGGTCAGGAGGGTAAATAGGTAAGTGTTAGATGGTTGAGTAGTATCATTAAGCATAAGCTGCAAAAACAGAAAATGTTGAGGGGACTGTATAAGGATAATGGTGACCACCATAGTAAGGAAAGTAAAATAAGATAATAAGAAATTAGCCAAGAAGGCAAAAAGAAATTGCAAAGAGTTTTTTTTTATCTGTGGCAATAGTGTGAAGAATGAGTATGGATGGATAACTTTAATGAGTGCAGATGGTAAAGAGGTAACAGAGGAAGGCAAAATTGTTGAGCTATTGATTGATCACTTTCCATAATTATATCATCCAGGTGAAGCTATTGTTATGGCAGTGATGACAGAGACTGTGAGAATGGAGATTGATGAATTGAAGGTATTTGGATATTGCATAATCTGAATGCAAATACAGCTGTGGGATTAGATGAGATATTGGCTTATGTTTTACCAGAATATGCAGGGGAACTGGTGATGCCTTTTGACTAGGCTGTTTAAATCTCAGCACTGGCAAAGTCCCAAAAGAGTTGAAAGACAGTAAAACAATTCCATTGCATAAGGAAGAATCTAAGTATGTAGTAGCAAATTATAGACCAATCAGTATCTCGAGAGTGGTAATAAAAGTACTGGAAAAGTTGGTGAAAAAGAGAATATAGGAATGGATGGATAAGAATATGATACTGTACAAGGAGTAGCATAGCTTTGTGGTGTGTTGGTAATGCCTTAGTAATCTAATGATAGAGTGACAACTGAGTTGGATAAAGGGAATGGCTACACAATGATACTGCTGGATTTTGCAAAGGCATTTGATAGGATACTGCATGGAATCCTGTTATGTAAACTGCAAAACGTGGTGATGGATATGAAACTGGTTATATGAATAAAAGGATGGCTGATGGACTGATACTAAAAGTAGTATATGCAGGCACAGAATGTTATTATTATTATTATTATTATTATGCAAAATATTATTGCACCAAAACCATGAAGGTTTTGGTGTAATAATATTTTATATATTGTTGTATATTGCATCATTGCTCAGAATTGTGATGTGGACAAAATTATTTTTTCAGTTATATGTCAGTCAAAATTCTGTATATTACTGATCATAATTTTACACATAATTTACCCATCCCACATTAAAACTTTTTTTCACAGTTAATAATAGTGTGAAAAAAAAATATATTTATTTATTTATTTATGATTTATAAAGTTTATAAGGTAGAACACCAGAATAAGTTGATAACATTTATTTATTTCGTAGCACGATGTTTCATCCATTGCACAGGATTTCTTCATGTGTAAAGAAACAAACTAGTAGACAAAACATTAAGGACTAACAATGGTGATAACTGTTATCACCATTGTTAATTATTTTTTAAAAATTATTTCTAATTATTTCAAATGTTCTGTATGTTTATGCATTCATGTGAACATTCTTGACTAATGAAGGCTAGGATGTATTCAGACAAGTTAATACTTTGGTTAATATTTAAATGTTTAGGATCTAATGCTACTATGATTTCCAAAGATTCTCATATTTTTCTTTCTTTTATATCATAGCAACATATTTTTTTTATATATATATGTGGCGATCAGCTTTTACTCGGTTGTTATACATTTGAAAAACAATAGATTTAATGACTCCAAGACCGAGATAACATATAAAGATTTTAATGATAAATACTACTAGTTTCGGCATATAGCAGCCTTCTTCAGGTATTTATAAAGGAAAGGAATACTATTAAACATTGAATTATTTAAACAAACTGGAAATTACAGGTACAAATTGCCTCACATAATCGATACATAAAAACGTTGTATTTTTCAAGTTGTTCCAACTGGCGTGCCATTGTTTGTTGCAATTGTGCGTGCAAGTTCACGTGAACGCCAATATTGAATAACTGCAGCATGGCTATCTGGGATGTTATAACTTAAATTATTATTTAAGTGGACCGGGTTTAGTAGGATTTCCCTTGATTCTACGATTTTCCTTTCAAACTCATCTTCGCAGCGAAAAATATTTTCTGATCTATTCCAGCATACAGAGTGGCTTTGTTGGTCATCATTAGGATTATTTGAAAAAAGAACATGACTGGATAACGCAGTTGCATGAGATCTTTTGTATGAGATGTCTCTCTTATGCTCTTCTATGCGTTATTCAATAGATTTGTTAGTTTGACCAAAGTATGGGATATTGCAATCACACCACAATTTATATACTCCAGGGTACTTAAGGTTGTGATGAGTAGGTTTTGGATGGCTGATTAGAGAGCGGATTTTTGGAAGTGTGGTGAAGAAGGTCCTGATATTATATTTTTTAAGGACTTTAGCTATTTTCTTAGAGACTGTGCTAATGTATGGAATGGAGATGCTACCTTTAAAATTAATAGTCTCTGTTGTGCACTGCTTAGGAGGGTTCAGAAGAAATTTCTTAATTGTTTTTTCAGAGTATCCATTTTGTTTAAAAATAAGAGTGAGGTGATTCATTTCTTTTTGTAGTTCATCTTGTTCATTTAAGAGAGAACGTGCTCTGTGTCCTAAGGTAGATATAATTCCAAGTTTTTGTGGTGGAAAATGATTAGAAAGATTATGCAGATATCTATTGGTATGCGTAGGTTTTCTGTACATAGAGATTTTTAATCTTTCAGAGCATCGTGTAAGCATAACATCCAAAAAAGGTAAAGAGTTATTATTTTCTATATCAGCAGTAAATTTTATATTAGGATGTTGGATGTTTAGATGACGAAGAAAATCTGTGAGAGCTGTGTGCCTGTGATTCCAAATAATTATCTTATTAAAAACAGAAATATTATCTGTTTTGAAGATGAACTACAAAAAGAAATGAATCACCTCACTCTTATTTTTAAACAAAATGGATACTCTGAAAAAACAATTAAGAAATTTCTTCTGAACCCTCCTAAGCAGTGCACAACAGAGACTATTAATTTTAAAGGTAGCATCTCCATTCCATACATTAGCACAGTCTCTAAGAAAATAGCTAAAGTCCTTAAAAAATATAATATCAGGACCTTCTTCACCACACTTCCAAAAATCCGCTCTCTAATCAGCCATCCAAAACCTACTCATCACAACCTTAAGTACCCTGGAGTATATAAATTGTGGTGTGATTGCAATATCCCATACTTTGGTCAAACTAACAAATCTATTGAATAACGCATAGAAGAGCATAAGAGAGACATCTCATACAAAAGATCTCATGCAACTGCGTTATCCAGTCATGTTCTTTTTTCAAATAATCCTAATGATGACCAACAAAGCCACTCTGTATGCTGGAATAGATCAGAAAATATTTTTCGCTGTGAAGATGAGTTTGAAAGGAAAATCGTAGAATCAAGGGAAATCCTACTGAACCCGGTCCACTTAAATAATAATTTAAGTTATAACATCCCAGATAGCCATGCTGCAGTTATTCAGTATTGGCGTTCACGTGAACTTGCAAGCACAATTGCAACAAACAATGGCACGCCAGTTGGAACAACTTGAAAAATACAACGTTTTTATGTATCGATTATGTGAGGCAATTTGTACCTGTAATTTTCAGTTTGTTTAAATAATTCAATGTTTATTAGTATTCCTTTCCTTTATAAATACCTGAAGAAGGCTGCTATATGCCGAAACTAGTAGTATTTATCATTAAAATCTTTATATGTTATCTCGGTCTTGGAGTCATTAAATCTATCATTAAATCATTAAATATCATTAAATCTGGAGTCATCAATATCTTTATATGTTATCTCGGTCTTATAGTCATTAATTCTATATTTTTTTCATATATATATATATATATATATATATATATATATTTGAAAAAAATAGATTTAATGACTCCAAGACCGAGATAATGATTCTATATTTTTTTCATATATATATATATATATATATATATATATATGAAAAAAATGTAGATTTAATGACTATAAGACCGAGATAACATATAAAGATTTTAATGATAAATACTACTAGTTTCGGCATATAGCAGCCTTCTTCAGGTATTTATAAAGGAAAAGAATACTAATAAACATTGAATTATTTAAACAAACTGGAAATTACAGGTAATTTCCTGTAATTTCCATTAAATCTATATTCATTAAATCTATATTTTTTTTCAAATGTATAACAACCGAGTAAAAGCTGATCATCACACACATATATATATAACATGCTGTAGAAAGGGCTCAAAGGCATCAGAATTTGTGAACACAACTGGGCTATTAATGCAAATATGATGTAATATTTACACATCAAAACATGTCCTCTTCATAATGATGGTCCCGACCATACGTGACTTTGTTTGTAGACATTACTCACAAAGTCTCCTTGGTGAGATTTATTTACAGGGTAGTTCACCATTGTTTTCCTCAACTCCCTCCCCCTAATTTTATCTGGGCTTGGGACTGGTATATGGCTGGGACGTATTTCTGACTGTAATCCATGTGTTCACGGATTATATATATATATAATCCACACATACACACACACACACACACGCACACACACATACATACATATACAATTCTCGGTAGTTCACCATTGTTTTCCTCAACTCCCTCCCCCTAATGGTATATGGCTGGGACATATTTCTGACTGTAATCCATGTGTGTTCACAGATTATATATATATATATATAATCCACACACACACACACACACACACACACACATACATACATATACAATTCTCGACATATACTCTCATCCACTCATCCATGGCAAGTAAATTTTATCAGTTGATGAGTAGCAACAGACATAGCAGAATGAAATATTTTTTATTTAATAAAAAGTAGCATTATAAATAAAATCTTTTCTAACTTTAAGAAAACAAAAATGAACATGCATAATATAAAGGACCATTAGTGTAACAGATTATATTTTCCAAAAGTAATCAATCTTGTTTTTTACCTCTTCTTCCTATTCTTTTTTTGACTTGTCCTTATTAGAATGTTTCTCACAGAGGGAAAGTGTTCTGCAAATATGGATTCATCACTGTTGATCACTTTATGGAAACTTCTATTGAGATACTAGGACTACTTCTTCTGCAGCTTGTCCTGCTTAAGTGGGCTCACTGTATTTGGTGAGTCACCTCCACATCATCCTGTCTTGGGCTGTAACCACATCCAAGTTCTTCATCCTCAATTCCTCCTCCTCCACTAGCTCCCTCCATCTCTTCTTTGGTTGCTCGTGCTTCCTCCTCCCCTGTACATCCATCTATATGCCCTTTCTTCTCACATATTCATCCTCCCTCCTCATCACATGACCAAACCATCTCAACCTCGCCTCCTGTATCTTCACTCCTAAGTTCGTGACTTTCACCGTTCCTTTACATAGTCATTTCTCAGACAATCCTTTCTGGTCACACTGCATATCCACCTAAGCATTCTCATCTTCGCTACCTCCATCATGCTCCATCAGCATGATGGAGGTAGCATGATGAAAACTGTGGCCCTCAGGGCCACAGTTTTCTTATTATACATCATAGCTGGTCTCACTACTGTCCTATAGATTTTGCCTTTTAGATTGATTGTCACCTTTTTATCCTATATCACTCCAGCCATCTCTCTCTCTCTCCAGTTCTTCCATTCTGCTTTTATCCTGCATCTCACTTCCTTCTCAGCCTCTCCATCCTCTTCCACTGTTGAACCTAAGTACCTAAAGTCCCTAAACTTCCTGATGACATTTTCTTCCAGCTCCAGATCTATCTCCTGGCTGCCGTCAACTTGCAACACATATACTCTGTCTTACTTCAGAGAGGTACGAGAGGTACAGTCTCGTACCTCTCTCTACCAGTATCTTTCCTCCATCTTTGCAGTTTAGTTGCCACTTCTTCTCTTGACTCTGCTTACAGCAAGATGTCATCCACATACAACATTGTCCAAGGCACATTTTCTCTCACCTTCTTCGTTACCACCTCCATCACAATATTAAACAGGAACGGACTTAATGCTGACTGTTGATGCAAGCCAACTGTCACTTGAGATACTAGGACATTTTAAAAAATAAATAAATAAAAATAAAAAGAGGGTGTTGAGTGAGTACTTAGTGTGTGTGTATGTGTGTGTAGAGTAGGATTTTGCATAATTTGTTGAGTCCTGTATATATATATAATATTCATCAAAGCTTGATTTGTTTCCTCAGTCTTAAGTAAAAGGATGGTTATATTCCACTAATTCAAGCCCTACCCAAGGGCCTATGAGTTGTGGAAATACTTTCTGAAAATGAAAGCTGTGCCGAATAAAGCGGCCTTTTGCAGCTGCCCAATTTTTAATCCATCTAACTCGAGTGCTTCTAGATATTTTTTCAATGTTTTAGGGATGGTGCCTAAAGCACCTATTATTATGGGAACAACTTTCGTTTTCTTTTGCCAGATTCGTTCAACTTTGACTTGCAAATCGCGATACTTTGTAATTTTTTCAATTTCTTTGTCGTCAATCCAACTATCTCCTGGTACTTATAGCCATGTACTATTTTCAGTAAACACAAATGATGAAGGCCGTCAACATGAGATAAACTGGACAACAACTTCAAACCTTAATATTTGCCATAACAAGGTAGAATGCTGCATAGTCGAATCTAAGGAAATTGTTTTGGACCCTCATCACATAAATAATAACCTTAGTTATAATCTACCGGACTCTTTCAGCTCTACTATCTGATATTGGCACACTCGTGAAGTCAGATGCACACAGATGCCCAACAATAGAACTTCAACATGGACTGTAGCTACAGTTCAAAGCTAACTGAATTTTATACTAGTCGTTTTTATAGTGATACAATGTTTCTTATAGTGTTTTTTATTTGCTTTCTATGTTCCCACGCTTGAAGAAGTTGGACAATCCGATGAAACATGTTGCATTTTGAATAAATTTAATTGTTTTTTATCGGTTCTAAGTCAGTATATATAAATATGAATACACACACACACACACACACACACACACACACACACACACACACACACATATACAGGGTGTTCGGGATAAATTTGACATATTTATAATTAATTATATTTTTCCGTAAGTTACATGTATTAACACACTTCTCTTCATTTAAAAGTTTGGACCCTTCTTCATTCATATACAAGATGTCAGAAAGGATGGATAGCTGGAACCCACCTGAATCATGGAAGAGAATAACTTGTATCATGATGATTCGTGCCCGCCATCAAAATAAGGATATTACGACTGCTGCCCAATGCTCCCTGAATACAGTAAAAACAATCAGGCATGAACTAGAGACTTGCAATGGTGACTACGAGGATGTAGCAAGAAGAAAGATCCCTAGCAGACGATCTGATTGCGTTCGTACAGCAGAATTCCTCGCAAATCTGCAGGAACAGGTGTTGAAGAACCCTGGCATTGGAATTCGGGCTTTGTTCGTGGAGTTGCTAACTGTAGTCAAGCCCTGGATAACAAGGGTAGCCAATGGTAGGCCGTATGTATGGCAGCAGGATTCGGCCCCTTGCCACACCTCTGGGAAAAGTCAAAAATGGTTGTCTGAAAATTTCTACGACTTCACCAGTCCAAATGTTTGGCCTCCAAACTCCCCAGACCTTAACCCCATGGATTATTTTGTATGGGGCGCAGTTGAAAAAGACACCAATCGCACTTCCAGTAATACAAAAGCCCAGTTAATGGATAAAATTAAAACAGTTTTTGCGGCCCTTCCCAGGGAGACTGTAGCATCAGCTTGTTCGAGGTTCCGAAGCAGAATTGAAGCTGTGATCGATGCTAATGGTGGTTATTTTGAGTAAATCTTGTTGATAGTATTGTAATTAACTCTGCCTGTAATGTTTTTTTGTCAATTCATTAAATTTAATAGATACAAAGAAGATTTTCTTTTTCCTTACGAAACTGTCAAATTTATCCCGAACACCCTGTATATACAGCTAAATCTCTTTTTTTTTTCTTTTACATGGCCTGTTTTTTACACTATATCGAGATAACATGGTTTAGAAAACAGAAGTAATTCTATTTTTACATGGCATATTTTGATTTTACACAATTCAAAAGGCGCTTATTTTTAAAATCTCTGTTTGAATTCAGTTCTGTTAAAATGGGTATTTCCATTATAATTATCATTTCCCTGGAAAATATATTTCTACTTAAATTTGTACTTAACTAGAAGCTGTCCTTGAGAATCTTGATGAAAAAGAAAAACGTGATGATGATGATGAAGAGATTCCACTCACTGCAGGAGTAATTAAAGAAGGGCTTCAAATGGCTAGTAAATTGCAGTCATTTTCTTACGCATCCTCTTTAAACATGAACTGAAGTAATGTATGGTGATATGAAGAATTATAAAGATCTCGTCAAAACAGGATCTCAACAATTAATTACAGAGATTGTGTCGTGTTAAAAAAAATCAACCTTCAGAATTATTGGAAATTGGTGCTAATTTTGTTCTTTTTACTGAAGAAAATGTTTCGCTACAGTATGAACAAGAAGGCCAAAGTGTTTCAAGAGTGTGGAAGTGATTTAATTCTAGTCTCACATAAAAGAATGCAGCTACTGTCAGAAAGCGACGGCAAAAAAATTTAAGACCCTTTTTGAATTTCTGTTTTATTAGTGACACACTGTTTTCTTTAAGAAAGATACATATGTATATACTTTAAATAAGTATTTATAATTTAAAAAAAAACTTCCCATTAAAATTAAATAGTTTTATTCAATGATTTTCATATATTTTGTTTGAAAATAATTTATTGTTCTTATCGGGTTTTCACATCTGGAACCATTCTTCTGTTTTTTCATATGCACTGTATTCTTTTTTACACGGTCTTTTCTGAAACCAATCTACCATGTAAATGGAGAATTGGGTGTATATATATATAGATTCTGGGCAGTAATCACACACACATATATTCATATATATATATTTTATCTTTTCCCTCTTCTTTTTTGAATATTATTAGTAGGAAATCACGAAAAACTGTCATCAGATGGTATACCCATATCAAATTCTGGAAAGAGTTACCATATGGAAGTTTTTTCAGTTAGCCATGCTACCAATTATATATTTGGTTTAATCCTTTATCTAAGTGTAAGCAAACAAAGTTTGTGCCTGAAGTATTTTCGGGACTGGGGCAACTCGTGGTAAAGGTGGAGTAAGTTCTGATCACTTGCCTTAGTATCCATATGTATCCCTATCCATAGAGTTACCATATGTTATATATAATCCAATCTTTTACCCATTTTTTAATTAATAAATAAATATACACAAACGCACATATTCATATTCGTAGAAACCACATCACTGTAACCTGCTGTAACCATGTTTTATTGGTAATTAAGTTTGAATGCAATTTGAAAAAGGATAATAACACAAAAATTGTCACATATAATGAAGTAGGTAATATAAAACATTTTTATTTTTGATTAATATTTGGCTCTTTTTGGTACAAGATGAGACGTAATTAGGAAATTACAACAAACTTGAAAAATTTGCAAATATTTCAAAATAGAGTATGCAGTGATATTTTCACTGAAAAACAAATACTGGTATCAAAATTTAGTTCAACTACAGAGTTTTACTAACATTCAAAGCTAAAAATTCACTTTTTTGCTGTTGAATACTTTGTGGATCCTCAAATCACAGCAGAGGTGGACCAAGCTCTCATCACTCCTTGTCTCAGTATCTCCACAGTGCAAAGCACATCCCCTTGCAGACATGTATGATACTATGCATTAAGGGAAGGGCCACTACCCAGATCAGTTTCGACCTTTATTGAGGTCTCGTCAGTGGGAGGCAGACCCAGAAGTGGTGATACTAAGGCAGAAGCATTGGAGAGGTCATATTTACCTATTCGAGTTGCCAACAGGTGTACCACCTTATTATTAAATTACTTTGGATTTAGAAAAAGATGGTGGAAGTTTATTTTGTACTTGGTTAGACTATAATAAATTTAGTTTAACCCTTTATCCAAGTGTAAGCAAACAAAGTTTGCACCTGAAAATATCTTCAGGACTGAAGCAGGGTGGTACACCTGTTGGTGTACCAACATAGAAGCCACCATTGGCTTTATCCAAGTGTAAAGGATTAATCAAAATAAACTTCCAACACCTTTCTCTAAATCCAGAGTAATTTAATAATAAGGTGGTACACCTGTTGGCAACTCGTATAGGTAATATGACCTCTCCATTGCTTCTGGGTCTGCCTCCCACTGACGAGACCTCAAGAAAGGTCGAAACTGTTCTGGGTGGTGGCTTTATCCTTAATGCATAGCATTATACATGTCCGCAAGGAGATGTGCTTTGCATTATGGGAGATACTGAGACAAGGAGTGATGAGAGCTTGGTCCACCTTTGCTGCAAGTTGCCAGCAGGTGTACCACCTTGCCTCAGTCCTGAAGATATTTTCAGGCACAAACTTTGTTTGCTTACACTTGGATAAAGGATTAAACTAAATTCATTATAGTATTACCAAGTGAAAAATAAACTTCCAATAAAAATATGTTTATGTAAGCTGATGCAGTTTCTATGAACATGAGTGTATATATTATTATTATTATTATTTCACACCTCCAGGGAGTCCTAAGACTCATTGAGGGAGGGCACCTGCTCAATAACTCTTCGTCTCCATCACTCAACCTCATCCACAAACCGCCTCATCTACACCAACGCCATCTACTATCTACCATCACCACTATTATTTTCACAGACAATCACAAACATTTATGCCCATGGCGGGATTTGAACCCGCTTTTGGCTGGAGAGCAGATATGCTAACCACTCGGCCAACCAGGCCTGCCTGGTTGGCCGAGTGGTTATTTTATTTTTCTGAAATTTTCTGAAAAATTTCCAATTATTTTTCTGAAAGCATTTGTAAATGGTAAAAATAAAACTTATCAGGCTGTATGCTGGTATGAAATTGTGAGAAGTGTTACTAAAACCTTTCACTAATATAATTATATAAATAATCTTATTATGTTTTGGGAGATGGTGTATTCTCCTGCTACTTACATTGGGACCATGAAGTGAGATATGTGTCACTTTATGAACAGAAAAGAAAAAGCCCTCTCTCTCTCTCTCTCTCTCTCTCACACAACACACACACACACATGTGATGCTTTATAACAAGCAGCTTGGCTGACCTCCAGGCTGCAAGTTCAAATTCCACTGTGGATATGGAAGTTTCTGATTGTCTGTAGGTGAAAGATGAATTTCATTGCCCAATATGAGACCACTGCCCACTTATTAGAGACCTGAAATGGCTTGGAAAAAAGTTCCATATTTGGTCTTCTAGAGCTGTGCTTCCCAAACTTCTGGATGTCAGGGCCCCCTTTGCAAAAATTAAATATTTCACGGCCCCCCCTCGAAAAAAAAATCGTAATAGAGAGATATATTATTATAACATTTATTGTAGTTATATTCAATACAAAACATACACAGCGAATATTGCAAAAATCAAATGCATATATTACATTTTTTGCCTCTTACCATTTGGTTCTGAAGGCGATGCGGGCTGTTCTGGTAAAATATGAAATACTGTCCCTTTTTTTGAGTCTGTTTCTACTTCTGATTGTTCGCGGGAATTTTTTTTTTTTTTTTATCAGCCACTTATCCATCTCAGGGTTAAATTTTTTAACATAGAATAAATCAAATAATATCACCACTTACCGATACTGGCACACCACAGACTGATAACATGAAATTAGTGAATATTACCTGAATAAGGGAATCCCCGGACCAGGAACATTTTTCTCTTTTGTGACTTTTCTCCCTTTAAGGTAATTAAGCCTAATGCGAAACAGACAGCAAAGACAGGTTATTTAAACATGCATATGATTGGTGCAGTATAAACAAAAGATCGCACAACCAAAAGATAAAAGCATAGCTGACAATTGAGTTGAAATGCTAACTCTCTTCAACCGAATTCCATATGTGAAACTGCCATAACATTCATTATATATATATATTACTTAGTTTTAACACTTTTACGAATTTTAATATGTTCAGTTGAATTTTATTGCTGCCTTGGGAAATCAAACTCGCACACATCTAATTAATAACAATAGTTTTTAGTTAGATACTGTGTTTGCCCATGCAACATATGGTTTTGTTTCAGTCTATACAGCATATTTTCTGTATGAGGGGACATGTGATTCATTAATTAGTGTGTTTTTATCCTAGTTGTCTCTAATTGCACTATTTGTTGAGAAATATATTACACAGACTCCTCATACCTTATTCATTGGCATAATAAATGTACTTGTTTTTATTGCCTCTGCAGTATAGTGGCTGTTAGGGAGGCTGTGTTGTTTACCACTGCAAGCGAGTTACTATCTCCCCACATGAACTTGTTTAAGTTTTTTTTTTTCATGTGTGAAGTATATGCAAAACTTTTATTGGTAACAGAAAACTAGCTCGGATGACAGTGATAATATAAAACGAGTTTTGATATGTATATAAAGTGAATATCAACAGTCCCTGATTACGAACGCGTGATGAAAGGGACAGGAAGATTTGGAGCTTCCCTGGAGAGCATTATATATAATGCTCTCCAGGGAAGTAAATACAATTAACCACTGCTTTGAAATGAAACATACGAATAAGCAATATTTACTAATATTCATTAAGCGCCGAAATACTCAGGAAGCAAAGTTTGTGAACCAACACCAGTGTGTGAATTTTTCCATTAAAATATAAAAAATAACAAAAAAAAAGAAATAATAAAAGCTAAATACATTTCTTTTAAAATAAAAAAATCTACTTAGTCTTAAAACATTTTAAATTTGTTTTCATTATTTCACGGCCCCCCTCAACAAAACCTACGGCTCCCAAGGGGGGTGCAGCCCACAGTTTGGAAAGCGCTGTTCTAGAGCATGGTTTTCAGACTATATATAAAAAAAAGATAATAAAAAAGAATACAAAAATATATGTAAGATTGATAAAAAAAAAAAAAAAAAGAAAAAAAAATTCTTAGCCCACCCATGATTCAAAATATACGATAGGTTTGCAAATTGGAGCAACATAGAAAAATATAAAAATAAATAAATCCACCATAAATCTTCAAGTTTTATTAACTAAATCGAGTATTATAACTGATTTCACATTGAGAATTGCAAAACATAAATATATTCTATAGTAAACCATTTTACTCCCACATAGGTACAATTTTTAGTGAAAAGGATAATCAAATGCTGAAATCATAATGGAATATATATGCTTCTATAGTGGAGAGCAAAATCATCCAAAACACAGAACTAGCAGTATGCAACATAGTGTTAAAATCAATTTTAACATATCATTCTGAGAGTTGGGTTAGAAATAAAGTAGTTGAAAATTATCTCATTGATTTGAATCCCATCTACGATGCGGCATTTATAAAACATTTTATTTGAAGGCGAGTTAGTCAATTTCACACAGAGACAGCGTTGAAATTCTGCATCCCCCCCCCCAATAAAAAACTTGCTGGAGGGCACAGTATACTTCATAGTCTTATTTTTAATTATTATTATTAAGTTTAATGATAAGTTTACATCCTGAATGTGCTAATGAAATTTTGTGTTCGACTATCGGAGCATCTGATACACTTCTTGTGGAGACATGCCAGGAAATTATGATAATGATTTAATTGATGTGGTTCCAAATTGTGCCTGCAGTAATATTGAGGATGCATTCCTACTGCCAATGAGATTGAACTTCCCAGTCACATTAAGAAACTATGAAATGGGAAACTTTTTTTTTTTAAAGTACCTTTTGCTGGTTTTTGATACTATTTATTTTCAGCATTATTAATTAGAATAAAATTATAAATCTTGTATATGTACTATTAATTTCTCTCATATTATTTGAACACGTCCATTTTTGATGAAATGTTTTCATTCTAGATAAGATTGATTAGAATGAAAAATGACTAAAACAAATAACAAGCATATGTCTGTATTTTCTGAGAATATGCTATGATTTACTTGGAGTAAAGATTTTAGCAGTATGTGTTCATTGCAAAAATTATTTGATATAATTTCCTACATAAATATTTCTTATCTAAATTTCTACATTATTTTTTCTTAGTATGAGGCTTATTGCATGGCAAAGGAAAGTGGAAATATTGCAGAAGCTGCTATTTACTTGGAAGAACTGTAAGTATTCAGTGAGATTCTCTTATAACAATTTCTAGAAATCAAAAATTCTGTTAAAATTGCAATTCCTTGTTTGTTTTTCTGTATTGTATTACTAAGTGCTCTGAAGTGAATTCTGTCTGTTAACGCTGATTGGTTAGAATTCTGTACAGGATATGAACCCAGGTTTTTCCAGCCTTTATCAGGATCTTTCAGTTGAAGGTGAGTTAGTTGGCCTCATATGGAGTAGCATGGTTTTACCTGCCAGAAACTTGGGTTTTTTCATCTTTCAAAATATGCAAACCAGCCAGAAGAATATACTGAATTGATAGCCTTGATATACTTTGCCTATAGGATTAACTACTCTGTCAGAGCACTAATTAAGTTTTCAAGAAGCCGTTAGTTGTGACAGGCTTGAGGCTAACATGCAAGAGAAAATGAAATGGGATTACTTCCATAAGTTTATTTTATTAAATTTAATAGAAACGGAATGTATAATAGCTAGCATATATGTCTTCCACAATAAATGACTTTTTGTTGATTGACATTAATCTATGATTAATGTCAATCAACACCAGCCTGGCTGGCCGAGTGGTTAGCGTATCCGCTCTCCAGCCAAAAGGCTGAGGGTTCGAATCCCGCCATGGATGTTTGTGATTGTTTGTGGAAATACTAGTAGTGGTGGTGGTTAGCGGTAGATGGCATTGGTGTAGTTATGATCGGTTGGCAGATTGAGTGATAGAGACAGAGTTGTAGAGCAAGTGTCCTCTCTCAATGAGTCTCTGGACTCACTGGAAGTGTTAAATAATAATAATTATAATAAAGATGATGATCTTAATGTTTATGCTTTTTTTCCTTCAGTAAATACATGTGCTTTCATTTTCAGATTCATTCTACACTTCACAAAATTCAAGAACTTAAAAAGATTTGTCTGCATTATCTTTGTGGACATGTTGAAAGCATTTAAGTTTTTCATTGAAAATTGGCTAGTTAAATATTTTTTACTTCATTTTTAAGTTAATGGTTAGTGGAATTAACATATAGTAATTCAATACTTGTCAGATTTTAAACTGCTTTGTCATAAGAGTTGCATCCATATCACAATATCAAGTCATACTACTTAGTTCCAGAAAAGCTGTTTTCTCTCTAACCTAAATATCTTGTTGAAAGTTTTTTCAGTTGGTTACACAGGAATACCTTGTATAGCACGGTTTTGAACGACGTGGGTTTTGGTCTAACGCGGTTTTTATTATTACACTTATCATTATTACGCTAACATTGTCAACACTGATCAGCGACTCCCGGGCACCGCAAGTGACAGTCAAGAGCCATGTTTATGCAATAGTTATTCGATTGGCTCTCACATAGACACGTTCTTTCCCCGCGGTATTTTATTATTTACGTTAATATTAGTATTAAGAGAGAAATTAGTTGGAACACTAAATTAGCTGTATACAAGACAGTGTTCAAACCAGTTTTAACTTATGGATCTGAGAGCTGGGTCAGAAGTAAAACACTTGACCAAAGACTAGAGACTGCAGATATGAGAGTAATGAGAAAGATTATAGGCATGACCAGATGGCATCAATGGCAGTATCATATTAAAAACGAGGATATTAGGAAAGAACTTGACATTGTCAACATCCAGGAATGCGTTAGCAGAGCTAATCTCAGGTGGTATGGTCACCTAAACAGAATGGGCGAGGAAAGATTAGCAAAACAAGTGTTCACTGCCAGGTTGGCAGCAGAACGACCCAGAGGAAGACCAAGATATAGGTGGATTGATACAGTACAAAGTGCCTAAGACAATAGAAATATAAGATCTGATAATGTTGGAGTCTTGACAAATAATAGACTGATTTGGAGGAAAATTGTAGATAGGAAGTTAGTAATGATGTAATTTTTTTCATGTAGTACTATCATATCCTGTACACCCCTTGAGGGTACATGGCAGGAATTTGATGATGATGATATTAGTATTTAATATTTTTTTTATTATTTAAGTATGAGTGAAAAGAGACAAAACAAAGAAGACACTGTTGGAGTAACAAAAAAACTCAAGTGGTTGACATTAGAGACGAAACTTGAAATTATAAAATGTCATGAGAATGGCGCTTCTTTTGCTAAAATAGCACGTGAGAATTCAATAATGAATGAGTCATCCGTACGAACAATTATTCAGAGCAAAGAAAAGATTAAACAACATGGAATGAGCACTGCTTCTTATATGTCAAAAGTGATCATGAGAAATCGATCTTCTACAATGGAAAATATGAAGCGCCTTCTAATGTTATGGATTGAAGATTGTAATTAGAAAAAGATTCCTTTGAGTCAAATGATAATCCAGGCAAAAGCAACAAGTCTACTTGACAAAATAAAAGAAAATGAAGGAGGTACAACCAGTGAAACGTTTATAGCAAGTTGCGGGTGGTTCTACAATTTCAAAAATCATATGGGACTCAATAACGTAAGAATCCAAGGTGAAAGCGCAAGTGCTGACACTAAAACTGCAGAATTATTTCCCAATGAATTGAAGGAGCTTATTGAGAAGGAAATCTATACAGATGATCAAATTTTTAATGCTGATGAGACTGGCTTGTTCTGGAAAGGAATGTCATCGTGCACATTTCTAGCAGAGAAGGAAAAAACACAAGCTGGGTATAAAGTGTCAAAAGATCAATTGACACTTTTACTAGGAGGTAATGCGTCAGGTGATTTTAAATTGAGGCCACTCTTAGTGTACAGAGCAGAAAACCCAAGAGCTCTTATTAAAGGCTTTACAAAGAACAATTTACCTATTCATTGGAGTTCGAATAAAAAAGCGTTTGGCGCTTTTTTATTCGAAATCAGACTTGTTCAATTTTCGAAGACTGGTTTAAAACTTGTTTTTGCCCTGAAGTTAAAAGCTATTGTAAGAAGAATGATATTACTTTCAAAATTTTGCTTTTATTAGACAATGCGCCAGGCCATCCAACTCTGTTGACTGACTTAGATGAAAATGTCAAGATTCATTTTTTCCCTCCAAACACAACATCAATTCTGCAGTCAATGGATCAAGGCGTTATCTCCACTTTCAAGGTTTACTATTTAAGATGAACTTTTGCACACGCTATTAAAGCTGCAACAGAAGAAGATTCTTGGACTTTGAGTGAATTTTGGAAGAAATTTAACATTAAAGATGCCATTCGAAATATTTATGAATCTTGGCAAGAGGTGACTCAAAGCAATATGAGAGCCGTACGGCATAATATCTTGCCGCTTTGTTCAAAGGACTTTGTTGCCTTTGCAACACAGAAAGAGGAAATCTCAACAGAAATTGTGCATATGGGCAAAGATCTTGGTTTTGCAAGTTTAGATTATAACAATGTGAACGAATGTATTGATTCTCATTCAAATGATCTGGATGATGAAACCCTTTTGGAGTTGTAACAACAATGAGCCTATGAAGCAGAAGAAGATGACCCCACTGATGTCATGGTTGAAATTGCTGAAGTTGAAATTGAAATGGCTGACCTTTCAACTTTTGTGAGAAAAATCGACGAAGCTTCCGACTTTCTCATAAATGCCGATCTGAATTTGGAAAGAAGCCTCAGAGTCTCAATAATGCCATCAAATGCTACAGAGATCTAGTACTTGAAGAGACAAAGAAGAAAAGGATGGTTGAACGAACACTAAAAGGCTACTTTAGTAAAAAGTAAATTACTGTATGCTAAAATTGATGCAATATTTGTTTTGTTTTCTACAACTTTTATATCAGTTTAAAAGGATTTTATTTGTTATTTAGTTAATAAAAATGACTATTTTCTTTTCATTTTTAAACATTTTTATTATCCTAAATTTTTGTAATAAACAAATTAAATCGAAAACCTTTATAAATAGACCTCGAACAACGTGGTTTTGCATAACACAGATGCTTCTTGGAACCAATTAACCGTGCTATACAAGGTATTCCTGTACTTATAAATTAAAGATGCCAAGAAATTATATTCTTGGTTTAATCCTTTATCTAAGTGTAAGCAAACAGTGAAGTATCTTCACAACTGGGCTACTTGTATATAGAGATTAACGACTTCACATCAGTTGTCTTAGTAACTTCTGAGTCTGGTTCCCATTGATGAGATCTCAATAAAGGTCAGAGTTGGTCTGGATAGTGGCCCTTCCCATAATACACAGCATTATACACATTGCAAAGGATGTGTGCTTTGCATTATGGGATATTAAGGCAGTTGATGTGAAGTCATTAGCCTGTATATACAAATAATCCAGTTATGAAATTACTTCACATCAAACATTGTTTGTTTATACTTGAATAAAGGATTAAACCATCATCATCATCAAATTCCTGCCATGTACCCTCAAGGGGTGTACAGGATGTAATAGTACTACATGAAAAAAATTACATCATTATTAATTTCCTATCTACAATTTTCCTCCAAATCAGTCTGTTACTTGTCAAGACTCCAACCTTATCAGATCTTATATTTCTATCGTCTAAGGCACTTTGTACCGTATCAATCCACCTATATCTTGGTCCTCCTCTGGGTCGTTTTGCTGCCAACCTGGCAGAGAACACTTGTTTTGCTAATCTTTCCTCGCCCATTCTGTTTAAGTGACCATACCACCTGAGATTAGCTCTGCTAACGCATTCCTGGATGTTGACAATGTCAAGTTCTTTCCTAATATCCTCGTTTTTAATATGATATTGCCATTGATGCCATCTGTTCACGCCTATAATCTTTCTAAGGACTCTCATATCTGCGGTCTCTAGTCTTTGGTCAAGTGTTTTACTTCTGACCCAGCTCTCAGATCCATAAGTTAAAACTGGTTTGAACACTGTCTTGTATACAGCTAATTTAGTGTTCCGACTAATTTCTTTCTTATTCCATATGAATTTATTCAATTGACTTCCCACCATACCAGTTTTGCTGATTCTGTTGTCTATTTCTATATTTAATTTACCATCTTCAGTAAAAATTGCGCCTAAATAGCTTAAATGTTTTACTTGTTCCACAGGTTCTCCATTCACAACACAATTGACATTTTCAATGATTCTGCCTATTTTCATTGTCTTTGTCTTTTTATTGCTGACCTTCATACCATATCTATTACAACAGCTATTCAATTTAGTCAGAGAATCTTGCAGACTTGTAGCACATTTATTTAGAAGTATAACATCATCCGCATAAAGCAAAGAGCTGACATTAACATCTCCAATTTTGATATCATGTTTAATACCACTTTCCTTCATAATGTGATCCATATAGATAATGAATAACAGAGGGGATAATGTACAACCTTGTCTGACACCAGATTTAACATTAAACCATCTTCCTGTACTTCCTTCAATTCTAACTGCTGACTTACAACTCAAATAAAGACTAAGTATTGCTTGATATAATGCCCCATTGACACCATATAACTGCAGCATATTGAATAGCTTCTCTCTTGGCACCTTGTCATATGCCTTTTCCAAATCGACAAAACTTAAATACAGATCTTTGTTATATTCCCACGCTTTCTCGACTATTTGTCGTAAAGTGAAGATATGATCCTGACAGCCTCTATTTGGCCTGAATCCAGCTTGTTCTTCACCAAGCTTTTCTTCCACAATTCTTCTCAACCGTTTCCCAAGTATACTTGCATAGATCTTGCTGGAACACTCAGTAGGGAAATACCTCTATAATTCTCACATTCAGTTTTATTTCCCTTTTTATATATGGGTACTATGAGAGCTCTACTCCAATCATCGGGAATTCGTCCCTCTGTCCAGTGCAGCCACTGTAAGACTCTTATACCACCATACTTCAGCATTTCTGGTCAAATATCATCTACTCCTGCTGCCTTTCCACATTTCAAGCTTTTGATGGCTTTTTCTACTTCAAGTATGGATATGTATTCCTGACTGCATGCCTGTTCAGTGTTTTTTACCACTGTACTGTCATCACTGCTTGTTTCATTTAGCAGTTTTTCAAAGTAATTACTCCATACTTCAAGGATATCTTTTTCTCCAGTTTTTATGTCACCATTATCATTTCTAATTCCTTTTACAGCACTCTTTCCTCCATTCTTAAGCTTCTTCAACAACCTCCAGAATATTTTGCCACCTTCTTGATATTTATTTTCTATATTCTTGCCAAAGTCCTCCCATGACTTTTGTTTAGCTAGTTTTACACATTGTTTAGCTTTCTTACATTTGTCTCTGTATTCTGTAAGAGTAAAAGCTGACTTATTTGCCAGGAACTTTTGATATGCTTTCTTCTTTTCCTTCACTGCCTCTTTAACTTCCTGTGTCCACCAGGGAGTTCTGATTTTTTTATCTTTGCACACAACCTCACCACATGCCTCTCTGGCAGAATCAATCAATGTTTTCTTCAGAGTTTGCCACTGAATCTCCAAGGTTTGATTCCTGTTCTCAAACTCTTTCATTTTTTCTTCAATAATCTTTGTGTATTTTAGTCTACAGTTCACATCTGAGAGCTGCTCAACTTTTATTCACTTTAAAACTTTCTTACATGTTATTCTTTTCGATATGAAATTCAATTTTATCCTGCTCAAGATTAAAAAATAGTGATCACTTCCAATTTCAAATCCTCTGTACACTCTGGTGTCCTGCCAGGGAGAAGACATCACTATCAACAATAACATAGTCAATGAGACTTTTCTTATTCCTTGCCTCTTCTCTCCATGTGAATTTGTGCACATTTTTATGTTGGAACATGGTGTTAGTAATAACCAGTCCATGTCCTGAGCAGAAATCCAACAGATATTTGCCATTATTATTAGCTTTGCTCTTTTCTCCAAATTTTCCCAAAATATTTTTGTATGTCTCACAATCATTTCGTACTCTGCTATTTAGTTCCCCAACAAGGACCAACTTTTCATTTTTTTTTGTGTCAGTTGCTTTTTCTAAAGCATCAAAAAATTCCTCCACTTCTACCGTAGTAGAACCTTCTGTGGGACCATAGGCACAAACAAGTCTCATTGTTCAGTTCCCCATTCTCATATTTGCCCACATTACTCTACTTGAGACTGACTGCCATTCAAGAAGATTAGCCTCGTATTTTGTGTTGAATACTATGGCTACTCCTTCTTTTCCTTGATTGTCATTGCCTGAATATAATATTTTGTATTTATTGCTCAGAACGATCTCACCAGTGTTGGTCTTTTTTTGTTTCAGTCACCCCTATTATGTCGATCTGGTACTTATCTAATTCCTCAGCTAGCTCCATTTCTTTGCCATTCAGGCTTCTTACGTTGATAGTACCGATCTTTAACTCTGGTGATATTGAGTTGGGGTTTATTTTCAGATTTGTTCCAGTAGCTGACTTTTCGCTGTTCGCCCTGGTTCCTCGGCAAAAACAACGGGGGCCTTGTTTAACCGGGCGACGCCCCAGCCGGCATGAAATTTTTTCATGTTGTACCATCATTCTATATTTTGGGATTAAAAGGATTAAACTAAGAATATAATTTCTTAGCATCTTTAATTTATATAGATTCTGGATTATCTATATAACCAAGTGGAAAAACTTTCAACATCTATCTCTGATCCAGAGTATATTAATAATAAGATGTGACACCTTTTGATTACTTCTATATGGAAAATATATGACTTCTGCGCTACTTCAATCTTGATATCTCCTCTGGATCTGGTTCTCACGGATGGTGGCTTGCATCTAGGGGAATAGAGAGGTTCCACTCAGCAGCTGGTCTTTGCCTGTCGTTGAGTGTCACTGCTGAGTTTAGTAGTATTCCTTGAAGGTTGTTCAGTGAGATTTGGAGTGATCTTGTAGATCACTTAGAGTTTTTGGAGAGGCATTCCCACACTTTAACATACCTCAAAGATCGAAACGGGTCTGGGCAGTAACCCTTCCCATAATGCATAGCATTATACACATCCAAAAGGGTGTATGTGCTTTGCATTATGGGATACTAAGGCAACTGATATGAAGTCATCAGCCTCTATATACAAGTAGCACAGTCGTGAAGATACTTCATGCACAAACATTGTTTGCTTACACTTGGATAAAGGATAAATCCTTTTTTTTTTTTGTAAATAATAATAATAAGATGTGTCACATCTTATTATTATTAATATAATCTCTTGGCGTCTTTAATTTATCCAAATATATTGGGCTACAATATAAAGATCTTGAATATTTAAAACTTTGGAGAGAGAAAAAAAAACTTGAGACATTTTAAAACTTAAAAGTTATCATAAGCTTTACTGTAAAGGCAATAAAAATTTTGTTTTTGAGAAAGGGAAAAAAAAAGTTGGAATTTCTGAATTCAGAAAATTGCAATGAATGTACAAGATAATTTCTATTAATGCAGTAATTCCATTAAAAGTGATGTTATTGGGTTTGTCGTTACTTCATAATACTTTCATGGAGTTCCAGGACTCTTCATTCATTTTAGAAATTATGGACTTTGCAACTGTGTTATTAATAACTATTTTAATTTTCCGACATTTCGACCTTCATATTATGGTCATCATCTGGAGTATATGCAAATATACAAAGACAAGCTAAGTTACATTTCACACAGTATGCTAAAGAGACAATGATTTGATCAACGGCTATTCTACTGGCATGCCCTCTAGTGACAATATAATATATATAAAAAAAAAGTAAAAATGAAAAAAAAAATTAATTAATTAATTAAAAACTACATCAAAGCTATATTCTATTTAAGATAACATCAGAGAAACACGGCTCTCATATTGCTTTGAGTCACCTCTTGCCAAGATTCATAAATATTTCGAATGGCATCTTTAATGTTAAATTTCTTCCAAAATTCACTGAAAGTCCAAGAATCTTCTTCTGTTGCAGCTTTAATAGCTTGTGCAAAAGTTCATCTTAAATAGTAAACCTTGAAAGTGGAGATAACACCTTGATCCATTGGCTGCACAATTGATGTTGTGTTTGGAGGGAAAAAATGAATTTTGACATTTTCATCTAAGTCAGTCAACAGAGTTGGATGGCCTGGCGCATTGTCTAATAAAAGCAAAATTTTGAAAGTAATATCATTATTCTTACAATAGCGTTTAACTCCAGGGCAAAAACAAGTTTTAAACCAGTCTTCGAAAATTGAACAAGTCACCCACGCTTTTTTATTCGAACGCCAATGAACAGGTAAATTGTTCTTTGTAAAGCCTTTAATAGGGGCTCTTGGGTTTTCCACTCTGTATGCTAAGAGTGGCCTCAATTTAAAATCACCTGATGCATTACCTCCTAGTAAAAGTGTCAATCGGTCTTTTGACACTTTATACCCAGCTTGTGTTTTTTCCTTCACTGCTAGAAATGTGCACGATGACATTCTTTTCCAGAACAAGCCAGTCTCGTCAGCATTAAAAATTTGATCATCTGTATAGCCTTCCTTCTCAATAAGCTCCTTCAATTCATTGGGAAATAATTCTGCAGTTTTAGTGTCAGTACTTGCGCTTTCACCTTGGATTCTTACGTTATTGTAGAACCACCCGCGACTTGCTATAAATGTTTCACTGGTTTTACCTCCTTCATTTTCTTTTATTTTGTCAAGTAGACTTGTTGCTTTTGCCTGGATTATCATTTGACTCAAAGGAATCTTTTTCTAATTACAATCTTCAATCCATATCATTAGAAGGCGCTTCATATTTTCCATTGTAGAAGATCGATTTCTCATGATCACTTTTGACATATAAGAAGCAGTGCTCATTCCATGTTGTTTAATCTTTTCTTTGCTCTGAATAATTGTTCGTACAGATGACTCATTCATTATTGAATTCTCACTTGCTATTTTAGCAAACGAAGCGCCATTCTCGTGACATTTTATAATTTCAAGTTTCTTCTCTAATGTCAACCACTTGAGTTTTTTTGTTACTCCAACAGTGTCTTCTTTGTTTTGTCTCTTTTCACTCATACTTAAATAATAAAAAAAATATTAAATACTAATATCATCATCATCATCAAATTCCTGCCATGTACCCTCAAGGGGTGTACAGGATATGATAGTACTACATGAAAAAAAGTACATCATTACTAACTTCCGATCTACAATTGTTATATTAGATTTAAGATTCTGGATTATCTACAGTCCTGTTTATAGTTAACTCTTAGGGAGAAAGGTTTCACGGGTAGAATATGTGCCTTCCATATGCTTGGGATTTTTAGACCATCATTATTGTTAAGATCAGGGCAGTCGATAAGAATCTCACAGCTTCCTTAAATTTACGTTCATACCATATTTTGACGTGATGTAAACAACTGGTGCTTTTCCAGTCATTTCTATGTAAAGTGTTCAGAGCATGATCAGAAAGGCCAGCTTCAGTTATTATATTTAATTTGTCGTTCATGTTCCTTTTGTCTGATAGGAATTGTGCATCCTGTTTCCCCTATATATAGTAGATTACAGGTGCAATAAATATGGTATACTCCAGGGTGGGCCAATAGACGGAGTGGGTGTTTGGATGAGTTGAGTAAGCTTTTTAATTTTGGAGGAGGTTTAAAGGTGGCTTTAAGATTGTATTTCTGTAGTATTCTGTTTATTTTATCTGATGTCCCTTTAAATGTATGGAATGGTTATAGTTTTATTGTAGTCTAGTTTATCTTTGTTGTTTAGTGAGGTCTTATAGAGAATTTTATTGATAGTGTTTTGGCTGTAACCATTTTTTAGGAAAGAATTGCTGATAACTTTAAATTCATCTTTAAGCGCTTATTCATTGGAGCAAATCTTCAAAGCTCTGTTTTATCGAGTATTAATGACACCTAGTTTTTGTGTTGGGTGATGGTGGTAGGAGGTTATGTGTATATATTGGCCAGTATGTGTCGGTTTCCAGTAAACAGTGAAGGAAAGACTGCCAGAAGGAAGACGTGAGACAAGTGTATCTAGAAACGGAAGTGTGTTCTGCTTTTCAATCTTAACCTTTTCAATCTTGAGATTGAAAAGCAGAACACACTTCTATTTCTAGATATGTTAAATTCTTAGAATATACTGAAACCAATCTATGGACAAGATTTGAAGATGCTAATACTATACTTGAACTCTTTCATTTTTTTCTCTGATAATATACTTGAGTCTGTAGTTTACCTCTGAAAGTTTTTTATCCCGTTCAAAACTGAATGGTGATGAATTCCTATATTTCAAATTCTTTGTATACTCTTATATCCTGAAATTCCATGAAGATATCATTGTCAACAATAGTCAATAAGATTTTGCTTATTTGTTGTGTTTTCTCCCCATCTGAATTTATGCATGTCCTTGTGTAGGAACAATGCCTTAGTACTGATTAGTACACTTACTAAGCAGAAATTCTGCAATTATTGTCAACCTGCATAGTGAATGAATGAAACTGAGACTTACTATTATCGTTAGCTTTGCTCTTTTCTCCAAATTTCCCCAAACATTTTTATATGTGTGCTATTCATTTCCTACTGTGACTGTTTAAATTTCCAACAAGAACTAATTCTTAATTTTTTTTTTTTATGTCAGTTGCTCGTCAACTTGAATTGCCTTGCCATTCATGAAGTTTATTTTCATGTTTATTGAATACAATAGTCACTTATTCTCAGATCACTGTTAATCTTATAGTTATTCTTTAATCATATCTAATCACTTTTAAACTTCAGGGGCTTCTCTCTAAAGAGTACGTGGTTATCGACCACTGGGGTCCCGAGCTGAGCCTGGCATTGTTTCCACTTACCTGTGTTAGGCTCTTTCTGTATTCTTTCCTATATGGCTTCACTTGGCTAACTCTTGCTTACTTTGACTCCAAAGGTATTCGAGTACTTGAGGCCAGAGGATGTCTTTCCTTTTCTACTTCTACTCCAACTGATGAAGACTGCAGTTCTAGTACTTGATGGAATACTGTGATGGAGAAGGCAACAGGAAACCACTCCACTAATATCCCTTGAAAATTTTAGTAGCAATGGATAGAATTTATAAGGAGGCAACTGCCAGCCCTGCAAACCAAGGTGGCATCTCTTGGCACAGAGAGAAAAAGATGGTGCAAACTAGAATTGACATAAAATCGGGAAATAAGGATGCTCTAAGGGCTGATGTTGATCCCAATCAAATCTTTAAAAGGAACTTAAAACAAGATACAAAAACTGAAAATGAAAGATCATAAGAAAATCAAAATTGCAGCATGGAATGTGAGAAGAATGAATAGATGTGAGAATGAATGAATAGAAGAAAAATTAGAAAATATCAAACGAGAAATGGATGAAGGAAAAATTGATATCATAGGACTACGTGAGGTCAGATGGGAAGGAATGGGTGATTTTTATAGTGATGAAGTAAGAATAATTTACTCAGGTGGAGATAAAAAAGAAAAAGGAGTTGCAATTGTTTTTAATAAAAGAACAGCAAAGAGCAACATTAGTATGAAATATCTGAGTGACAGAATTATGGTGGTAAAATTGAAGACTGAACCGGTAGACATAATAATAATGCAAGTTTATATGCCAACAAGTGACTATCCAGATGAGGAAATAGAAGATATGTATGAATAATTACAAGAACTAATTAAGGAAGAAAAAAGCAAAGACTATATGATTATGATGGGAGACTGGAATGGAGTTGTGTGAGAAGAAGAGGAAGGGAATGTAGTGGGAAGACATGGACTAGGAAATAGAAATGAGAGAGGAGAAAGGTTAGTGGCTTTTTGTAAAGAAAATGAGCATGGTTTAAAAAAGCTAAGAGAAGACTATATACATGAAAAAAAAACCTGTGAAGTGTTGTCTTATATGCAGCTGAAACCTGAACATTGAGGAGAAAAGAAATTAAAATTTTGGAAAGCTTCGAGATATGGATTTGGAGAAGGATGGAAAAAATAAAATGGACAGATAAAATAAATAATGAAGAGGTCTTAAAAAGAGTAGAAGAAGAACATAATCTGTTAACAAAGATAAAAAGAAGAAAAAGAAATTGGATTGGACATATCCTGAGAGGAAATGGAATAATCAGAGATGCCATTGAAGGAAAAATGGAAGAAAAAAGACTTAGAGGGTTTTTTTCTTCTATTTTCTAGGAAGAGTGAGGAAAACAGTGCTAGACGCATGCTGAATGGGGATAGATACACAACCTTGAAAGAGAAGGCTCAGAACAGAAGAAAATGGAAGGAAAGTTTTTGCTACTAAAAGAAGAACCTGCTCAATTACAGAATCACTTTTAGTCTTCTTTGTCACAGTAACATTAGTTATGTCAACATGATACTCCTCTAATTCTTCTGCTAGTTTCACTTCCTTTTCATTGTTGCCTCATACTGATTATCTGTCTTCATTTGAACAGTTTGGTTTGTTCCAGTACCTAACTTTTTTTGCTGTTATTCTGGTTTCTTGATGAAAACATCAGAGCCCATGTTTAACCAGACAATGCTCCATGTGATATGACATTTCATAATATTGTTCCATGATTTTTGTTTGTGTTCATTTTGATAAAATTATGGAGACTACTACAGTGTTAAGAATAATTACTTTAATCAAAATTTCATTAAATGAATGCTGATTGCCATGCAATATTAAAAGAAAGGATTTTTGTTTTTTTGGTTTAAACCAGTACAGAACACATTTCAGTCAATTATGTCCTATTATATGTATATAGTTAAGTCATATATCTAATATCATAATATTATATATTTATTCTGTGGGGCAATGTTTTAAAATTTGAATTTATTATCAAAAATTACAATTATATGAAACTGTATTGCAGAAGATTAATACCATATAATCTATATAAGTTCATATATTTTTAAACCATATGCTAAGCTAATAGTTCAGCCTAACCTTAGGCAAGTTGCTGTGGCTTTAAAAGGTTCAAAAATATTTAAGTAGAAAGCAATTATGGGTAGTTAATGATTGAATGTATGTTGAACTTTCTATCTCTCTATCTATTCATGGTTCCTATAAATTTATTAGTACTTTCAAAAGAAAGCATTTGTAGGAAATTGTAGTTTTGATTTTTGTTTACTCATATCCTGAGAGTTTCATTGGTAAATTATACCAGTTAATAAAGCAACTAGCTCTTTTTTTTTGGTGCATTATAAAATCTGAAGGAAAAGTCCTTAAAATTTCTTAATTAAATCTGTGTGTTATTTAATTAAAAAAAAACTGTCTTTAGCTTTTCATATATTAGGAGACTGTATTTTTGTTTTTCAGGATTAAAGTCTTTCTTAAAGAACCAGTCTTAAGAGTAGAAATGCAACAGATTACCCATGCTTTGCGATATGAATCTCGAGATGGTAGCATGGAGTTTTTAAGAGGTAATATATAATATATAAAGAAATACAATTTTTGAAACCATTATGACAGTTAGAAAGTTAGAAGTAAATCCCTTACTAAAACCATTTGGACACAACTTCTGCTCACTTGTACTTCCACCTGTCTCTCTCATCCAGATGGACCACTGTGTAACTTCACCCAAAGATAAGGTTGACCTCCTAGCATCACTCTTTTCCTTGAACTCATGCTTAGAGAATCAAGGGAAATCTCCTCTGGAAAAAAAGCGATTCAGTTGCTTGCTGATGATTCAAAGGTAGGCAAATGTGATCAGGGGTGCTACTGATAACATGTAGCATTTACAGAATGACTTTAATAGGCTGGAACTGTGGGCAAATAATAATGATTGTTAATTCAGTGTTATCAGGCTTTGGTGTGATGAGATTTCCAGTGACATATTATATTGGTGGAATTATGCTGGAGAAACTGATAAGGCTAAGGATCTTGGAGTTATGATGAACAAAGGGTCAACAGTTCAGTGGTCACACAGGAAATGAAAGATTGCATCGGCAACTCACAGTTGATTCTGATGTGAAACGAACATTAATGTGTTCAGTAATGTAAGGATGATGTCATTTTGCCGCTTTGCAAGGCTTTGATATGACTACTACTGGACCAATGTGTGCAGATTTGATTTCCTTGATTCTGTATGGTTGAAGCTGTTGAGAGGGTGCAAAGAAGAGTTACAAATATAATATCAGGATTATGAGGACTGACTCAGAGTATGCAGGCAGCAGAAACCTAGTAAGTAGGAAAAAGAGAGATGATATGATAAAGACCTGTCAACTTCTGAAAAGGTGTTATGGGATGCCAGTTGATGAAATTTTTATATGGAAGGTGGAAAGAGGACAAAGAGACATCTGCAAAAGTTGAGTTTGTGTGCAGTTAAGAAATGGATTAGAGCTATATTTTTCATTCATGAAGCAGTGAGTAAGTGAAGCAACTTGCCAGTTGAAGTGGTGAGCACATCTAGCATGAATGAGTTTAAGAATAAGTATGACAGCTAATGTGAGTGATGTGTGGCCTCCCTTGTGCCAGTATGAAGTAGAGTGATGTGGGTAAATATCAGAATGGAGAACTTGACAATGAGACTTATTTGTACCTATGATCCCATAGAAGGTTCCTCTGTGGGTTCTGAAAAATTCCTCTACCTCCTCCTTAGTCTACTAAGGAAGAAGTAAAGGAATTTTTCGAGGCATTAGAGAAAGCAGCTGACACAACGAAAAGGAAAAGTTGGTCCTTGTGGGACATGTAAACGACAGAATAGGAAATTATTACTAGATATATAAGAATATGTCGGAAAAATTTGGAAAACAGAGCAAAGCTAATAATAATGATAAATTCCTACTGTATTTCTGTTCAGGATATGGACTGGTTATTATTAACACCATGTTTCAACATAAAATGTGCAGTCATTTGGAGAGAAGATGCAAGATATAAGAAAGGTCTCATTGACTACTGTATGTTATTGTTTATAGTAATATCTTTACTCTGGTTCTAGGCACAAATATATACAGAGGATTTGAAATTGGAAGTGATCACCATTTAGTTTAGATGCTAAAGGATAACATTAGCAGGTCATCTCTGGAACCATCTTATGTTTACTTAGGAATACAATCCATTGGCTTTTCAAACTAAGTCATGTGAGCCAGTTCTTTTTTAACTTAACAGAATAATCATAAAATTCATAATCATAAATAATAAAAAAAAAAACACCTTCAGTAATAGTTCTTTGCATTCCAGGTCTTCCTAAACCAAAAGTCATCATCCTGATTACTGATGAACCTAATATGTATAGAATGTAGAATAGTTTTTATCACTCAGTAAAACCACCACCTTGCTTATAAGAGATATGAAATAGCTTAAAATGTGCCATGTTTGGTACTAGACTAGGTTTCTGGATTCTAACATTTAGCTCATTCTTGCATTAAATGTACTACAGGTTTCTAATTATTTTTTTATTTATTTTATTTTTTTTGTAAGGCTAAGATTGTATTAAAAAGACCTAACTGCGGTCTGATAATAATGAACACAGTATTGTTCTAGAATTAATTCAAAGCCTTTTGACATTAATGATGGCGCAACTCACCGTAAAAATGGAAGTTTTACCTAATTTTAAGGCCTCTTCATTTAATAGCAGAATAAACATAATAATATTTCTAACACAGCAATGTTTGAAATTTTAGTAATCCACTAGGTAATTGTCCATTCCAAGTCAGTTCATGACAAAACAAGTTCTTTTAAATGCTAGTATTAGGATATTGCACACTACTTTGGATGCAAATGAATTATCATCATTCTGATCTCGTGAATGCTTATGGAAAACATACCATTTGTGCATCCACAATTCACTTACTCTGGTTTAGATGCTTAGATGTTGATTATCATTTGTATTGTTGTTTAGTGGAGAAAACATATCTAGGAATAGTAGCTAATTAACTTTATTTAGTTATTAAATTATTAGACCAATATTTCATCTTGTCACTAAGGCATCCTCATGGGCTCAAAGATATATTCTACTTGTATATGCAGACATACCAGAAAAAAAAAAGGCAAAGACTGAGTGCAAAATGTGGGATCTTAAAGCCCTAGCTGGTGCAATGATGGAATCTTGCATCTTCTATTGAAGACCTTGAGATGATCATCTCCCAGATTTTGGATATGGTGATATATCCATATTTACCTAAATTTAGTGAATGTAGTGCTGTGATGAATTACAGGAACAGTCTCTCAGATTTGTATTTGTTTCTGTATAATAGGGAGGTTTTTATTTTTCAATTAGAGCCCTAGTGTTTTCTCTTCCAAGCAACAACACACCTTCACTGACTTGTTCTACTTTATGCTGTTTGATTTTCAGATCTCATGTATGCCAACTAGTGTCTGTTTATCATGAAGCAAATATTCTGTGCTTTGTTACAATGTGCATATACAGTGATCAGCACATACATTGAATGGCAAAAGACATTGATTATACAAACATAAAGCATATTAAAAATCTTAAAGAGCTGGAAAGGACACATCCATCTTTTTACCATACAACATAATTGAAAAATTAAAATAATTAAGTGGAATGTTAAGAAGAAACTTGTCTGTATCTTTATCCTCTAAAGCATGACAAGATTGAATTTGGCCTGAAAATATCCTTTGTTTTATCTAAAATAAGTTATAACTTTACTTTCTTTATTAGTAGAAGGAAAGTACTTATCTTTTTTTTTGTATAAGTTAAAAAATATGTGTACATTTAAATGACTTACCAAAAAAAAGAACCATATTCTCTGTCATTTTCTTCTGCATGTTAAGAAACAATACAGTAGATGCTAAGTAAGATTTTTTTTTTCAGATTTCATTAGAAATTTTATTGTATTCTGTTGAATTCAATAGAATACACTAAAATGTTTTTGAATTTGTCTTTGTTATTATTGTATGGAGGTATGTCCACGAAGTCAGAAAACACGTCATAGGAGACCTGCACTAACCTTTACACATGCAGTACCTATCATACGTTTCCTTAAACTCATTCACTGTAAATGCACACACAGCTATACCTGGCAACCATTCCTGTCATTTGCCATTCTTCAATTAAAAAAAAAAAAAAAAAATCTAGTCTGTACATTTGTACTAACCACATTCTTACACAACTTCTGGAGGGGGGGGGGTGGAGATTCCCTAGTTCTCTCTGTTTATCATTTATTGAACATTTTTTTATAGAATCCCTTTAGCAAATTATAAGTTTGTATCATGTCCCCCTCTTTTCTGCTTAGCAGCCAAACTTTGCAACCCACACACCTTCACTCTATCCTTGGAGTATTCCATAGACCTGTCACCAGCTTGGCTACTTGTCTCTGGATCCTCACCACCACCTCATGATTTCCAAGAAATCCAGGTGACCAAATCTGTGCACAGTAGTCAAAATACAGCTGAATCATAGCATTATGAAGAAGGATAATAACCTCTCTATCTTTTATTGGTTATGTGTGTTTTTCAACACCAAGTAATCCTTTGAGCTGTTTTCCTCTGAACTTCAATTCTTTGTCCATCATTACCTCTAAATCCCTAGCCTCATTGACTTCCTGCAGTACGATACCATCAGTGTGATACATAGTATGTAATCTTTTCAGCTAGAGTGAATAACATTACATTTTACATTAAATTGACAACCATTATTCTTTGTCCATAATTCCAATTTATTTAAATTATCTTGCAGGATATCTGCATCACCTTCACCAATTATTGTTCTCCCCAGTTTTTCATTGACAACACACAACTAAATATCCCTCCTTAAATTATTCCCTATATCATTAACATAAAATTAAAGAGTAGTGGCATTAGTATTGGCTTGCATCCAAAATTACATCTTCCTATACAAACTACATATGGAAACTCTTGATATCCCCAAAGCTTTTGACTGAGTTTGGCACAAAGATCTGTTAAGAAAACTCCCATCATTTGGTCTTCCCTCTGACTTCTGCAGTTGGATAGCCAGCTTTCTGGCTAGATGCTCACTTCAAGTGATGGTGGATGGCTCCTTATCTTCTATCTATACAACTAATGCTGGAACCCGACAAGACTCTGTTCTCTCATCTGCTCCAGCTGCCTGCTGATCCAGTTTTGCTGATGACAGCACATTGCACTCCTCCTTTTCATTTGACCAACCCTACAAAGCAAAATCACAACCTCCAGAATTCTAACTTCTGCTACCTTAAATTCAAAACTTCAAAACATTCATCAATGGGGTTTGGATAACATTATCAGTTTCACTGCTAGAAAAACAGCTCTGCATTATTTCTCACAAAAGGGAATCCTGTTCTTCCAGTCTTAACCTTGACAATACTCAAATCTCTATTCCAGATGAGATTTACCTTCTAGGAATAATTCTAACCTCTAATCTCTCTTGGCACAAACATATCACAAATATTGCCTTCTCTGCATTCAAAAAATTAGGCTATCTCTTTCACTCAAGGTTACTTTAACTCCAGACAGCTCTTAACTCTATATAAATCAAAAATCCACCCAACCATTCACATTGAATACTTCTCTCATATCTGGAATGGTGCCCTAAGAGCTGCCTGAAAATAATGGATTCTATACAGAAAAAGAGCAGTTAGAGTAATTTACTAATACCTCTCTCATCAATATGCTCCATTCACTTTCACACAGACATCCAGTCACAGCCTGCATCTTCTATAAATACTTCTATGGCTGATGTTCACCAGAATTGGCATCAATAATTCTCCCCAACCACTTGCAAATCCATACCCATCCTCTCACAGTTCAACTCCAAACTCACAGAACAAATTTCTTCTCTTTGTTTATACCTTCCACTACTGTCCTCTGAAATAGTATCCCACCACGTGTTTCCCAAGGAATACATTCCACAGCTTTTCAAATCAAATGTGAATAAGTTCCTTATTGTCCATCCATGCTGCTATTGTCCTGTAGGTTGACCAACCGCTTGTGAATGGGTTCTCCATAAAAAAAATTAAAAAAAAAAGTATTAGCTTAAGAGCCTTAAGGCATCCCATTCCACTCTACTCTTATTCTCCTTCACTGTACTACTCTCTGGTATCTGTCTGTCAGCCACCCCATCCACTTTTGTTTGCTTCAGTTTGTGTAATAATTTTATATGTAGTATTCTGTCAAATGCCTTTAAAGTCCAGCAATATCATTTCCCTTATCTTTTTCTGCTGTCACTCTGTTATAAAATGTGAGTAAATCACTATCTGCGGATTTTACCTTTAATCAATATTTCCAGTACTTGAACTATATTGTAGGTGTGAAGTGGCTTGAAAAAAAAGTTCCATATTTGGTATTTAGAGTGAGGTTTCCAGACTATGTAAAAATAAATAAAAAATACAAAAAAATATATACATAAAATTATAAAATAGAAAAAAAATCCTTAACTCACTCACAGTATAAATATACCATAGGTTCACAAAAAACCTTTTGTGGATGGGATCCATAAAAAAAAAAAAGTAGGTCCTGCCTTAGTAATTTACTCACATTGTATAGCAGAGTGATAGGTGAGTTAGCTAGTCTCATATGGAGGTGGCAGGGTTTTTCATCCTGAAAAACAAATGAACCAGCCATAAGAACACATGCAATTAACACATATGTGCTGGCCTCATAACTTGAATTGCTTTGGCCATAAATCCCCAAAACAACCAGTCCTCTTTCCACTCCCTTGCCAGAACTGAGCCTTATATTAAACCACTTCATCAGAAGCAATGTCAATTCTTTTGCAATATCCTCATAGTACAGTGGTTGACATGCCATCCAGTCTACTGCTGTATTCACATCGATGTTTTTCAGTATGCTGAGTACCTCCAGTTGATCTACGTCAGTCTCTGTCACATCAACAACTGCAAAATCTCCACTTGGATGATACACCCATGCAAAGTGATTTGGCAATGACTAAAGTTATCCTTCCATAATCATTCTTTCTCTTACTTGTTATGTAGTGAATAAAAATCTTTCGGATTATTTCGGATTACAGCTAATTTTCTCTCAAAAGATGATTTAGCTTTCCATACCACAATAGTTACCCTTCTTGCCTGCATTTTGCATTATCACGAACATGCTGATCACCTTTTTATTTATATTCCTTCCACAATGCTTTTTTTTGCAGCTCCTGCTTTATATTGCTACTCATTCACTTAACTCCTTCTTGGTTTAGCCTCCTGATCCTGGGAATACAATCGATACTGCTTCCCTGATCACTTCCTGTGCACAGTTAACATTCTTTCCTTGTTCTTAAGCTTTGGCACTGCTCCAAACTGCTTCCTAAGTTTGTCATAATTGTCAGCTTTGTAGTTCCTTATAAACCATTTCTTGATTGAGATTTCCACATGCTTAGTAAACTCCCAGAACAAGACTGCATGGTTACTTTCCTGAAATGGAAGCAGAGTGTCTACCATAGTTATGGATACATCTTCTGATGCTATTATGAGATCCAGATTCTCAAACCACTGGGCTCTCATATGCTGGCAAGCTGTTTCAGGTAATTCTCCCTTAGTAACTATATAAATTCCATTCTCTTTCTTGCCATGTAACCTTTCCTTCCTATGTCTGTATAGCTGAAATCTCTCTAATAATTGCTTGCCCTGCACTCATGCTAATCTGCTGATACACAGCATTGACATCTTACTGTGCACCATCTCCTAGTCTGTGGCAATGAGGGGGATGCATAATTTCTCCTTTATTTACACTGTGGGTGTACGTGTATGCCTGTACACCCACAGTTACCCTTGCATCATGTCATTACCAACCCATTCAGATTTGGAACTTTTGAGACTCCATCATGTCCATCTCTTCTCCTCCACCTCTTCCAATCTACTAGAATCTGCAGTTTCATTCCCCCAATCTCTCTTCATATTCAATATTCTAGAGACTAGAAACCACCTTAGTCAATTATCTCAAGACCCTTTCCAACATATCTTCATCTTTTTGAAATCCACTTGACCAAATCTGTGCACTGTGACTATTCAAAGCCTTATACAATGGAATCATAACATCCTTACTTCTGTATATCAATCTCTTCTGTATTATTGCCATAATCCACCTCACTGCCCTCACAATTTTAGTAAAATGTCAGTGGAATTTTAGATCCCTATTCACCATTATCCCACAGATCCTTATTTCCTCCACCTTCTCTAAGATATCCCCATTAATCTTAAACTCTACATGCCATCTTCCTATAAGTTCTTAGGATATAATTACACTTGTATGTTAATATCAAGAAAGGTTTGAATGGTGATATGCAGTTGTTTTGTTACGTACACATTACATACATACATACATACTTGTAGCATACAAGTTCTTATGAGATTAAAAACCAAACAAACAGAAAACATTGAGATGAAGTAATGATGAACATTGTGTAATTCAAACAAAACAATTGCATATCACCATTCAAATCTTTCTCTATATTAACATACAAGTTCTTATGAGATTAAAAAACAAACAAAAAACATTGAAATGAAGTAATGGTGGACATTGTAATTCAAAAACTTTTACTGTGCCAGTAAAAGTTTTTGGTTTGTAAATCAAAAAGTCTGAACTATGTAAAGAGCACTACATTTGATTGGTTTAAAAAGTTCAATGTCAGTGACATTTCATTATTACAAAGAACATGGGTCCATTGCTCCCTTCAACTAGGCAGTGTCATCTTCATCAGTTTGTCAAGTTCAGAAGAAGCTATTTAAATGCTCTGCATGAATTGACATTAGTATATGCTCAGAATTGTGCCAGTGATTACAGAGAACTGCTCAACAGTCCTTGGGATGAAAGGCATCAAATGATTACCTGCAACGAAAAGTGAGTTTATTTGAACAATCTGAACATATCATGGGAATGATATCACTGCAAATTTTAAGTTTGTTCCAACAATGGCATCATTGCCACCTTCGTATTTTCTCAAGAACTGGACTAAGTGTATGCTATTTTGTATAAACTGTACTGGTCATTTGATTAGATTTCTATTCTGCATTCTTGAAGTTGCAAGGATAAAGAAGTTGCTTTTCAAATTTCTTCAGATACACGTGCTCTTTTTAGATCAAAGGATTAGAAATTCTTGTCTACTAAATATTCACATGTGAACATTTTTTATATTTCATTTCTTTTCATTATACACTGCTGTATTTCATTTGATAAAAGTGTGTATATGTATTTTTTTTCTTGTTTTTCAGAACTCTTTTCACACTTGTCCGTGGAGGTCAAGCATAAAATTTTACTTTCAGTGGCAGGTAAGCCTCTCTCTCTCTCTTTCTGTGTGTGTGAGAGAGAGAGATAGAGAGAATATATATATATAATTTTTTTGTGATTCCTATCCATGAAAAGTGGTAAACCTATAATATGAGGCATGGCCAGAAAGTAAGACCCATTCAGAATTTACTGCTAAAAAAGATATGGGAGAGGGGTTATGCATGCATGTAGCATAGAGCAACTCACTAGCTAGCTGTTGACCATTTTACTTTCATTGCATTTATTGTTTGTGTCTTCTACAAATAATTTATAATGAGTGCTGTGATAAAAAAAAAAAAAAAAATCCTACCACTTCCAAGATTCGTGATGTGACATGGTGTTTGTTGGTGAAAAACGGTAGTGCTGCAGAAATTCATCGACAACTGTGTGAGGTTTACGGGCCTAACATAATGAGGGAGAGTAATGTTAGGCAGTGGTGTTGCTTGTTTAAAGAGGGTGCAACAATGTTCACGATGAAGAGCACGGTGGTCGCCAATTATGGTGACAGACAATTCGAGGAAAGAGTGAACCTGAAAATTCGTGAGAATCATCATTTCACAATTACAGAGTTTTCTTTTGAATTCCTGGAAGTTTCACAACTCACGTCACATTCATGGAATTGTGACAGAAAAGCTGGAGTATAAGAAATTGTGTGCCAGATGGGTCCCAAAAATGCTGAGTGATGCACAAAAACATGATTTTGTGCATCAGTTGATTCCACTCATAGCTGTGCATCACAAAAAGTGATGCACAGCTATGAGTGGAATCAAGTCAAAAAAAGTTTGGAGCATTTCAAAAACAAAGGAGATCAACCTTTTTTCTCATATTGTCACTGGTGACAAAACATGGATTTCATACACAAACGTGTATGAAAACAACAAAACAACAACAACAATCAATGCAGTGCTGCCGTTCACCATCTCCAAAAGCAAAAAAATTTAAACAGGCATCATCTTTCAAAAAAAAAAATAATGGCCACTGTCTTCTGGAAATGAAAAGGGATGTTGGTCATCGATTTTTTTCAGTCAGGAACCACAATTATATGAATGCATATTGTGAAGTGCTGAAGAAAATCAGATGAGCAATTCAGAACAAAAGAAGAGGAATTCTGGCATCAGGGATTGTGCTTTTGCATGACAACATGGAAGTTCAGCTCAGACTGTCCAGAAAATTCAGAAGTTTGAGTGGGAACTTTTTAACCACTCACCCTACAGCTCTTACCTTGCACCCAGTGACTATCTCTTGTTTCTGCATATGAAGTGGCAGCTCCCATCTCAGCTCTTTGAAGAAGATGAGGAATTGAAAAGCAGCCTTACTCAGTGATTGAACTCACTGGCAGCAGATTTTTTTGATGTGAGTACAAAGAAGCTGGTGCCATGAAAATCAGTGACAACTATGTGGAAAAATAAAGTATATATGTAGATATTTTATTTATAGATATAATAAAACTTTTTTTTCTTCTCTACCAGTTTTTTAAATTCTTGACCAGATCTTACTTTCTGAACATGCCATGTACCTTAACACCATGGGTGTGCTAAATTTTTATTATTTACTATTTTTACTTCTTTAGTTACTTCAAACCTCCAGTAAGTGAGACAATCTCATGCTATATATGTAGAAATTCACCCACCTAAAGACAATCACAAACATCCATGGCAAGATTCAAACCATACCACTTGTAGTCTGTTGGTTGGAAAATAGGCACACTAATAAATAGGCACACACTTCTCTATGGAACTGTCTTCCCCAGTGATTACAACCTTCAGATTTAAAAAAAAAAAAAAAATCAAAAAATTCCTCTCTTCTTTCTAACCACTTACTTACACATGGTACTGTCATGTCATAGGTTTTGGTACCTCTCATTTGTAGTCAGATTGGAAAAAAAAAAAAAAAAGCCAGCAGTATAAAAAACTGAACAGCTAAACCATTCATAGACCTGTGTTTTACCTAAAGCATCATTCTTAAAGACTTGCCAAAGCATAACAGTAGTTTCAGCTGCAGGTTTACTCAAAAGAAAAAAATTCATGCACACTCTCTGTTCTTCGTGGTCAGCCATCATAAAATTGCCAAACTTGCTTGTAAGCACTAACAAAAAAAAGCAGCCAGAACAGTGAACCAGTTCACACAAGATGATGGCACTTGCCAGACTGCCGTGGAAAACTACACACTCACGATGCCTAGCAGCATCATTCATAACTAGAAAATGTGTGCCTACCAAGTTCAGATTCCAGTTATTTTTTGGGTTCCCCCCCCCCTCGTATACTCTTGTGTACACTCCTGAATCTTCCTCATCATCATCAAACTCCTGAGTGTATAAGTCTTTTATAAACCATTATGGGCAGTCATTTCATAATATTTCTATGAAACACTATGAATTTCACTCATAGTGTTTCATTTGTTTTTAGTATCCTGCACAACCTTGAGGATTCATATCAGATGATGATATCTTTTTATTTCAAACTTTATCAGCACTCCTTATCCAAATTTGGATTAAGAGTTACATTTAAATTGCAGAATGAAAGAGAAGGCTTCATTTTGGTCTTCATAACTTTGTTGGAGCAAATTTTGGGTTGAAAATAACGAAAACAATAATAATAACAATAAAAAGGTTAATACCAAGACATTCAGTTATCATCACATTTGGCATTTACATTTAATCTTGTTATAGGGAATAATTACAACACATGCACGCTATACAAATTATCAAAAAAGTCATGACTAAAGCCATTAACTCCTTATTATTAAGCCTCTAAATTACAAAATCACATTACAATGTATAATAAAGTTCCACAAAACTATCAACATGGAGATATTAACAAGAGGTTAAAAACTATCATCTGTCTATATAATCCTGCATAACTTCATAATGAAAAATCATTTACTGAATATTTAGATTAAATTCACAGTTAAATATTTTTTTTTCTATGCCATTTGTTGGCCAAATCATTCAATGTAACTTCTGAATTACTTATGTTCTCTGAGTAGAAAAGTGGACATGCAAAACAGAAGAGCACAAAAATAAGGAATTCTGTTTCCTTGTAATTGTATACTATGTTTTCTTAAATTGCAAACAAACAAAATTATGGTACAGTGTGGTGAATTTTCATACTGGTTGGGGGGAGGGGGGGCGTGTCACCTGATTAAACAAGGTGACACTTCCTGCCATTTTCATCAGGGGAGAACCAAAGCAAACAGTGAAAAGTAAGCCTGAAGATCAGAACATCAGTTATCGATGGTAAAGAAGTGAAACGTGCAGAAGAATTAGAAAAGTACTATGTTGACACAATTGATGTTACTAAGATGAAGCAGACTAAAACAGCTGAAATATTGCTAACTAATAACTGTCATCATCATCATGCATATGAAGGATTTAGGCCTAGCATGGCCTTCCGACCTTAGACGTCATTGTTGAATCGTTTAAGAGGATGTCCTGGTTTTCTTTTTCCTAATGGCTTGTACTTTAAGGCTTGTTTTGGTAATCTTTCTATTTTCATTCTTTGAACGTATTCCATCCATTTATGTTTATATTTTTTCTATTACTGATTCTT
This sequence comes from Typopeltis vanoorti, assembly GCF_054136105.1. Lineage (NCBI taxonomy): Eukaryota > Metazoa > Arthropoda > Arachnida > Uropygi > Thelyphonidae > Typopeltis > Typopeltis vanoorti. The sequence continues at coordinate 26,393,532 of NC_143562.1, read as the reverse complement.
GGTTTAATTCTTTCATAATTTCTTCATTTCTTTTGTGATCAAATAGAGCATACTTTGCAGTTTTTCTCTAATAACTGTAAGATGTTTTATTAAAACACTTAAGGAATAGAACAACGTAGTTAAGAATATAAATTAAATTAAACTTTAATAAATATTTTCCGATATTTCGGCAATGTCACATTGCCATTTTCTAAAGGAACTTACAAAAAGTTACATGCACGTAGGCACTACAACACAGAAACTGGGAATGATAAGATGAAGCTATTGTTCTCCTAACAGTGCTGATGGTGCCCTCTAGTGGGCTAAGTAGGTGTTCTTGGCCGTTGGGCTGAAGGTCTGCAGATGTAGGCCTCCCAAATTTGAGGCAGTCGCATACACCCAAATTTGTTGAGGTTTGGAGAATTTCTCAGGGCTGAGGCTGATTCCATAAAGAGTCTTTCAAATTTGTATTTGCTACGGTGTATCACTGTAGCTTTCTTCCACCGTATTCTGTGGCATGTATCCAGAGCATGGTCCGCAAGCCCAGAGTGACTCTATTTGTGAAAACGGATGTAGTCCTTGTGTTCCGAAATTCTGATATTCGCTGTCCTGCCTGTTTGGCCAAAGTAAGACAGTTTACAACTGCAAGTGACTTGGTAAACACCAGGTAGGTCTAGGGGAAGTGGTTAATCCTTAGGGGAGCGGATAAGGGATGCCAATTTTCTGTAAGGTTTATAACAGGAGGTCAGGTTATGTTTTTTTAAGATTTTGGTAATGTTTTCTGAGGCACCTCGGAAAAGATTCCTTAGAAAATGGCAATGTGACATTGCCGAAATATCGGAAAATATTTATTAAAGTTTAATTTAATTTATATTCTTAACTACATTGTTCTATTCCTTAAGTGTTTTAATAATGCATAACCAACGTATAAGCCTGTCTACGAGAATCAACATCATCCACGGAGATACAATCGCACGGAAGGCCCGCCAATACGGTAAATTGAAATTGAAGCTCTCTAGACAATTAAATCGTCTAGTGTTCCTGAAATGCTGCCGGGATAATAAAGTAATCCCAAACTGTGTGAAATTTAAGCACCGGTTTGTGTCACAAAAAGCTCTCCGAATATATAACCGCGCTAGCTACGCGAACAAATCACCGCCACGCGGTCGCTCTTAGCTGACATTAACGAAGCTATTCGTGCCGTCAGAGATGAACTTTCACGCACTTTGAACCACGAACTTTGGTCGATTTTACATGACGTCTCATGTAGCACTGCCGAAAAAGAATTTAAAAAAATATGAGGCCGACAGATGAAAAAGTTCGAAAAATTAAAAATGAACTCTACCGTCTTTCCAAAACCTGTTACCAACATGGTAATCAACCTTTCTTCAGTCACCCTAAAGCCTGAAGCACTCAACGCGCTGGCACGTGGACACAACTTCGCCATTGCTCCCAATAAAATGCCTAGTGAGGATATTATGATCCAGATCAAGCGTGGAATCCGCCACCTTCCACATCAAGTCGCCAACAGTGTAAGACTGGATGTAGCCTGTGTCCTTTCCAAAGCAAGACCACCAAAAACCAACATATCAAACAAGGAATATAAAGCTCTACAGGAAATGAAAAATAATAAAGAATTAGTTATCACCAAAGCGGATAAGGGAAATGCAACTGTATTACTTAACCAAAAGGACTACACAGGTAAGCTGAATGCTCTTCTATTAGATCGGGCCACTTACCTCCCTATCAATTACAATCCCACCAACTCTCAAATTAGAAAACTTCACAGGCTCCTTAAGAGAGTCACTTCTTGGCCTGTAAAAGTTACCAACAGATTAAAGCTGTTTAACTCTATACCCCCCCCCATATTTACGGACTCCCAAAAATACACAAAGAAAACGTGCCATTACGTCCCATAGTGGATGGCATTGATTCCCCCACATACAAATTAGCTAAACATTTGGCCAAAGAGCTCACACACTATACTGGCAACACACCATCACACATAAAAAACTCAGCCCATTTCAAAGCCAGCATAGAAAACCTTACACTCCAACATACTGACATAATGGTCAGCTTTGATGTGTCCGCTTTATTTACAAATGTCCCACTCAAGGAAACTTTAGAGCTAATCCAAGCTAAATTTTCTCCTGACATCTCAGCCTTATTTCAGTTCACAATGAACTCAGGCTATTTCGTTTGGCAGGGAAAATTCTACAAACAAATAGAGGGGACAGCCATGGGTTCACCACTCTCCCCACCCTTGGCCAATTTCTTTATGGAGACCTTTGAAGAAAAAGCCTTAGCCTCTGCCCCACAAAAACCAACCATATGGCTTCGCTACGTTGATGATGTGTTCGCTATTTGGCCACATGGCTCTGAAACACCTCTCTTCTTCTTAACACACTTAAACAACCAACACCCCAGAATCAAATTCACTCTGGAAAAAGAGAAAAACAACAGCCTCCCTTTCCTAGACACACTAGTCACCCGCCAGCCTAATGGAACCTTAGTTTTCTCAGTTTACAGAAAACCCACCCATACAGGCAGATACATTCACCAACAATCCCCCCCCCTCACAACAATATGGAGTAGTGAAAACACTATACAACAGGGCTAAACTAATCTGTTCAAACGACTTGGCCCTAAACACTGAACTAAATCACATCCTCAACCCTTTCTCAGCCAATGGCTACCCCCCCAAAAAATATTAGAACCTACAAACCACAGATCCCCTCCCTCCCCCCCACAACAAGGATTACTCTAAATCCATCACCATTCCCTACATCCGAGGCACCTCGGAAAAGATTACCAAAATCTTAAAAAAACATAACCTGACCTCCTGTTACAAACCTTACAGAAAATTGGCATCCCTTATCTGCTCCACTAAAGACCAACCACTTCCCCTAGACCTACCTGGTGTTTACCAGGTCCCTTGCAGTTGTAAACTGTCTTACTTTGGCCAAACAGGCAGGATAGTGAATATCAGAATTTCGGAACACAAGGACTACATCCGTTTTCACAAATACAGTCATTCTGGGCTTGCGGACCATGCTCTGGATACACACCACAGAATACGGTGGAAGAAAGCTACAGTGATACACTGTAGCAAATACAAATTTGAAAGACTCTTTATGGAATCAGCCTCAGCCCTGAGAAATTCTCCAAACCTCAACAAATTTGGGAGGCCTACATCTGCAGACCTTCAGCCCAACGGCCAAGAACACCTACTTAGCCCGCTAGAGGGCACCATCAGGACTGTTAGGAGAACAATAGCTTCATCTTATCATTCCCAGTTTCTGTGTTGTAGTGCCTACGTGCATGTAACTTTTTGTAAGTTCCTATAGAAAATGGCAATGTGACATTGCCGAAATATCGGAAAATTTTATTAAAGTTTAATTTAATTTATATTCTTAACTACGTTGTTCTATTCCTTAAGTGTTTTAATAATGCATAACCAACGTATAAGCCTGTCTACGAGAACTGTAAGATGTTATATTCAGGGAGTAGTGTTCATAGAAAGGAAGGATAGTTATAGTATTTAACACTAAACTTGCAGATAAATTCCTTGAGTGCATGGCAGTTTCAAGTAGAATAATGTGAGCAAACATTAAAATTGGACAACCAGAGGAACTTATTAGTTCCTCTGGTTGTCAGAAGGCATTAGGAGGAAGTGATAGAAAATATTTATTAGCTCGTCTTTCTTTCTAGGCTCAATGACCAGTCATGGCCAAGTAACTTGTAAGTTACTTGAATGTGTAATATCATAAGCAGCATAAGACTTCTAGAAGAAGTCTTATACTGCTTGTGATAGGGCAGTTGATATTATCTGCTTGTCTGCTATGGCTGTAAATCGAGTGTGTTCTTCTGGCTACTGTTGGTTTAGTCTTTCATCCAACCTTATATTTGCTAGTTGTTGGTTGACCCTACATTCAAACATAAAGATAATTTTTATTATACTGTGCCACTCTATGTTTGAAATCACACAATTATTGTGAAGGAGTCAAGCATCAAATAGCACAACAGCAGTGTCAACTTACTACAGGCCGAAATTTTCTTACTTATACATAGGGTTTCCCACAAGATACGCATTTTAATGAGCGGTGCAATGAAACTGAAATTAGGCAAGCACAAGAATCAAGTTAAACAAGATATTTAATTCTCTCACAAAATTGTTTTTACATAAGAAACAAGAACTCTATTAAGATTAGTACAATTAGAAAATAATTTATGCATTCTATAAAGTATTTAGATTCTACTCTGCTGAGTGCATCATTTACTGCTAGAACATATATATAAGGCTTTCACAATTCTCATCTGTTAGGATTTCAACTTAGTTTCACCTTAAACAACAACAATATTCAACAAAACACTTAAAAAGTAATTCTTTTTAGTCTCATAGAATAATCACAAACTTCAATTTTATCAAACACTTAGCTGGCATCATCATCAGTATCTATCAGAGGATTAAAATAGTTCTTAAAAGGCTCAGTCTTGCATTTACATATACATTGTGAGATAACATTCAAACACAAACTAATTCTTCAATGAAGTTTCTCACATTAGTTTCGCAAGGAAAATGTTTTATAATATCACTCATTCAAGCTTGACTAGCTGGCTCCAGTAGCAAGAAATTTGACCAAGTTCTCCGGACAAAAGTCTATCACACTGTCACTCATTAGATATAGAATAGATATTCTTACTGGTATGATCATCATAGCTTGCACATTATGGAAAACTCTCACAACACTTCTAGGCACTCGATAATCTTCCACTATAGGCAACACAAAACTTATAGTATCCCTGAGTTCAATAACTTATTTGTTAAGACTGGAAAATGTATTTTCTTGCTTGTAATAACTTATCTTATGATAAATCTCAATCATATTATTATCCTTTCACTCTCGAGTAAATTCCTTTACAAGGTGACAGGAAACTATAAATAAATATGAGTTCGAAGTAAGATTCATTAAAATCAGAACAAGTTTCCAAATCTTTGTTACATCATACGATCCAAGGTTAGATCACATCTCATGGCCTTCCCACACTCTCTCCAATTTCCTTCTGGTTCCTTCTTCCTATATCTCATGAATCCTCTCTCTCTTTCTCGCCCAAACTTGTTTTTCTCCGCTCTTTTAGTTTACAATGAAATTCCCACGTGATCGTTGTACAGTTCCCAATGCTAAGGCACGCACTATCTCAAAATAACATAGTTTTCTGACAGCAGCCAATCAAATCACATTAGCAGAGTCACTTAGAAATACTTTCACTTTCAGCAACAACAAATAAAATGCATATATTACAGTTCGCTTAGGATACATTTACAAGTTAATATAAAGAATTTATATAACATAAATAACTAAAAAAAATTACAATTATTATTTCAATGAACAAAAAACAGATAAGTGTTTAAATTACAATTTATTTAGGAGCAAACTTAGCTCAGGAAATACAATTCATGTTAAATCATGAATGAAGTATTAATAATCATAAAATTCTTCATTCACAATTTAACACTAGTTTGCCTCTTTTGTGGGATCAAAAACTTGAGTTTGTGGGAGGGGAAACTCCTGCCATTCCAACTAACTCCCCTTTAACTGAAAAGCCCTGATAAAAGATTCTTAACACCCTAAATGGGATTTGAACCCAGGTCTTTCCAACCAAAGGGTGTTACGAATACTGAATGACTATGACTCTTAAAAATATTCAAGAGGAATGTAATTAGAAGTATGTATTAATTTCAGGTTTCTGATGGTGAAGCTCATTAGAAACCTGAAATGTGAAAAGGCAAACTGGAATAGATACTACTCAACCAAAAATGATTAAATTTGGAGGAATAAAATTTTTACAATGGCTACACTGCATAATTCTGAAGACCTTGTCAGGTCAAATTCCAAATCATTGGAGTAGAGCTTTCATAGTCCCCATCTAAGAGAGAGTGTTCAGTCTAAATAGGTGTTCTCAATATCAGATTTTCATTTTAGGACAAATATTTGAGAAATCACAGGAAACATAATAGGGATTAATATTTAAGTTTTATAGATCTTGAAAAGGCATGTGAGAGAATGGCTGTTAAAAAAAAAAAACTGTAGTTATATGGTGTAAATAGGACATTGTACAGAGTGATATATATAGGTTATATTTAAATTGTAAATCAGCTGCTAGAATTGAAGGCAGTATAAGAAAATGATTTGATGTAAATGTAGTGTAAGACAAGGTTTCGTGCTTTACATTCAGTGTATGATAAGGTGGCATGTTATCTCCACTCTTATTCATTACCTATACGTACCACATTCTGAAGGAAAGTGACATTAAATCTGATATCAGAATTAGAAATACTTGACTCTGCACTTTACTTTATGCTGATGATGCTGTTACTCCTCAGTCGATCCAGTACAGGTCTTCAGAACTTTTTAATTAAATCAAATGACTGTTATTACATATTTGGTATTAAAATCAACAGTGAAATGAAAACTATGAAAGTAGGCAAGAATATGTAAAACATCAGTGGATGTTTTTCTGTAGGTTCTCAGTTGAGAACCTACAAAAAAAGTAAAATACTTCAGCTGTTTAGGTTCAACTTTTATTGAAGATGACAATAAACTGAATTTAGAAATAGATAGTAGAATAAAGAAAACTGGTATGGTGGAGAGCCAGATGAATACAGTTATATAAAATAAGAGAGAAAATTAGCTAAAACACTAAACTAGTAGTATATGACAGTGAAACTAGTTTTAATCTAAGGATCTGAGAGTTAGGTTAAAAATGATCAAAGACTACAGACCACAGATATGAGAATTCTGATGAAAAGAGGGTGAAGAGATGACATCACTTGCAGAATTATATTATAAAAGAAGATATTAGAAAGGTACTTAATATAATTAGAATTGAAGAATACGTGAGCAGAGCTAATCTAAGAGAGAATGAGAGAGAGGAAGCTAATTAATCAGAATGAGAGAGGAAGATTAGTAAAATACTTTCCTCTTCCATTCTGGCAGAAAACACACCTAGAGGACAAGCAAGATCTGTTGGAGATCTGACAAATAACTGATTAGTTTGGGAGCAAGCTCATCAATAAGAAGTTAATAATAGTTTAAACTTAATAATGTCAGTACTGTCATATTATTCTATATACTCTTTGAGGATATATATCAGGAATTTGGTGATAGTTTACAGAAACAAATAATTATAGACGAACTTACTAAGTCCAGTAATTCCTTTCAAGTAGAATGCATAGTATGGTTTTCTTCCATAGGGAACTTTTATTATAAATGGTCACTAACTGGCTTAACTCAAACTGAATTTCAAGTAATGCACCTAACAAGACAAACAATGCTGTATTTATTACATTTGATACCACACACACACACACACACACACACACACACACACACACACACACACACACACACACACACACACACACACACACACAAGGAATTGAGAATGAACAACAATCCCTGACAAGGAGAATATTTTGCTACTTATTTAAATAGAATAAACAATCAGTTTAATAATCTGTCTTACTGCATTCATATAACTGATATTGAGTTCACCTGCTTATTTTGCTATACAAAGATCTTTTATTCAAGTATAATCTTGCATGTAAAGTATCTTCATAACTAGAACTTTCTACAACTATCCTCATCTCTTATTTGGTAAGAGCACTGATATGTTAGGAGAAAGGTTGAGACTAGTATTTTAGTGAGTAAAATCAATAATTTGATTTAAATCATTGCTATTAGTAAATTACTCAGAATTTCTTTTATTTTTCTCTCAAATATTTAAACTATTGATAAATGTTTCTACAATGCATCTTTACATAATAACATTTATAGATAATAATTTTTGCTTTCAAAATTCTTTCATAGACAGTAGTGATAATACAATGGAACATTGTCGGCTAATGTTACTTATGTTGCAGAAGTTTCCTGAGAAGATAATGGAACATGGTGTAAGTTTCTTTCTAATAAATTATCAAAGCCATATATTTGCATTTTTGAAAGTTTTTTTTATCTACTCTTCTTCTTTCTGACAGAAAAAAAGCAGATAAAACATTAATTAAAATTATAATAACGGAATTAACTCACGTAAAATATTATTTATTAGTAGAATTTTCACCTCAGTATCACAGGTGTCTTCAGTATATGTATAAAGCTAATTAAACAATAACTGACAATTCCAAAAGGCGCCACCTAAGTAGCTAATGTAAGATAACTAAAAAAAAGGTCAATAAATTTTCTTATTTTTTAAAAAAAAATAAATAAATTATATACACACACACAAAATTAAAAAAATTAGGAAAGATTAGCTGATTTATAAAATACTATAAAATACTATCTTTCACAAAGGGGATAGATGTAGACCATCGGATCTGTTTAAGTTAGGAGAGTGAAGTAAAGTTTCACATGTTTCTTTATAAAGCTGTTCCATGAGGAACTGACTTTTGTGAAGGACTCTTGTCTTGTTCCAATGAACTCTATGTCTGGTGTTGATAGCATGTTCTGCAAGTCCAGACTGTTCAGGTTCAAGGCTGTTCTTCTAGCCGAATAGAGGCAGATCTTCCTGTTTGTCTGAAATAAGATAACCCACAAGAGCAAAGAATCTGCTAGACACTTGGATAACTGAGATGTGGAAGCTTTTCCTTTGGAGAAGTGAGAAAGGTGGAGATTTTTCTGATTGGTCAAAAGGCAACAAAAATATTTAGTGGTTTTAAAACTTTTGCTATGTGTTCACTAATGCCTTGCATATAAGGGATAGGAATACGCGTTATTTCTTCTGTATTTGAAGAGGAAGATATATCAAAACTGATGAAGGAATTCTTATATCCATTAAATAAAAAGGAAGATTCTTTCTGCAATAGATCGTCTGAAGAACAAAAGGAATGGGCCCAATGAACCAGTGTTTTTAATAGTTCTTGCCTTTTGACTGGGATGTAATGGCCTGTATGAGTCTTCTTCCTATAGAGTGAGAAATGTAGGTTGCCATCTGGTTGGCGAAGAATTAAAATAATAATTGTACTTCTAGGGTGAACTGGATCCTTGGATGAATAAAATAAAATTAGTTTAATCCTTTATCCAAGTGTGAGCAAACAAAGTTTGCGCCTGAAAGTATCTTCAGGACTGGGGTAAGGTGGTACAACACCAGGGCAACTCGTTGCAAAGGTGGAGCAAGCTACCAACACTCCTATCTCAGTATCTCCTATAATGCAAAACACATCTCCTTGCGGATATGTCTAATGTTATGCATTAAGAGAAGGGCCACTACCCAGACTAGTTTCGACCTTTATTGAGGTCTCTTCAGTGGGAGCCAGGCCCAAGTGGAGATACCAGGCAGAAGCATTAGCAGGTCATCTCTACCTATAGGTAGAGATGAGTTGCTCTGGGTAGTGGCCCTTCCCTTAATGCATAACATTAGACATATCTGCAAGGAGATGTGGTTTGCATTATAGGAGATACTGAGATAGGAGCGTTGGTAGCTTGCTCCACCTTTGCAACGAGTTGTCCTGGTGTTGTACCACCTTACCCCAGTCCTGAAGATACTTTCAGGTGCAAACTTCGTTTGCTCACACTTGGATAAAGGATTAAACTAATTAGTTTAATCTAATTAATCTAACTAATTAAACATTATACTCTAACCAAGTGAAAAACAAACTTTCAACACCTTGGATGAAGTGCATTTAATTTAGAGAGAAACTGTTGTAGTTTATCAGAAGAGCCATTCCAGATAGTAAAAATGTCATCTATATATTTGAACCAATGAGTAGGTCTAGGAGAAATGTTGTCAAAAATACATTGTTAAAAGTGTTCCATAAAGAAATGGCAATAGCAGGAGAAATAGAATTGCAATCCTATTATGATATTCCAATAGAACTACTTAAAGAAGGGGGGGGGGAACCTATTGTTAGTACACTCCACAAAATTTGCCAACATGTGTGGAACACTGAGATCTGGCTAAAAGACTGGTTCACAGTTATCCTTATTCCCTTTCCAAAAAAAAGGAAGCAGAAAGTGCAATAATTTTAGGACATTTAGCCTCATCAACCACCCATGCAAACTATTTTTTGACATCTTACACTGACGTATTGAAGCAAAAATGGAATTCAAGTTTTCAGACTTCCAGGCTGGATTTAGAAAGAACAGGAGTACAATTGACCATATATTTACTCTCCATATCATTGACAAAAAATATGTAGAACATAATAATAAATTAATGTGCCATAATTTTATTTGACCTACAAGAAAGCTTTTGATTCTATTTGGCATGATGCCCTTTGGAAAATTCTGCAACATCATTGACTAGACAACAAAATAACATGACTGATTGAATCCCATACTCATCTTTGAAATGATAGTTGAAATCAAGGGGAATTATAGCATTCCCTTTCTATTGGAGCATGGAGTGAGATAGGGGTGCAAATTATCAATAATGTTATTTAACTGCTTCCTCGAATATGTTGTAAACAAAGCCCTGGAGAACTGTAATATTGAAGTGACAGTAGGAGAAAGAAGAATAAACTATCTATGGCTTGCTGATGATATTGATTTTCTAGCAGAAAAAAAATCTTCAGGAAATCAATCATCACAAAATTAGCTTATATTCTTAAAAAATTTGGCTTAACCATAATATCCAAAAAACAATGACAAATATCTGTGCTTCTGACCAAGAAGGAAGTGCTGTAGCAGAAACTGAAAAAAATCCTATTAGAGGATACACCCATGACAAAAAGAAGTTGATCTTTTTAAGTACCTAGGCAATATCTTTATTAAAGATGGCAGATCAACACAAGATATTAGAACAAAAATTGCAAAAGCAACAACAGCACTCCAAAAACTAAAACAACTATGTTCAGATAACAAGCTTACAATTACCAACAGGTTATGCCTTATCGACACACTAATTAATTCAGTACTTCTGTATAGAAGTGAAACTTGGACCCTCCTCAAAGAAGAATGAAAAGAGATCATTGGCATTTGAAATGAGGTGCCATAGATGACTCTTAAAATGCCATACACTGATCACATCACAAATTTTGAAGTAAGACAAAGAATCAGTTCTTTTGTAGTCCAAGATATGACATCATAATTAAAATTTGAAGGAAACAACTTATGTGGCTTGATCATATCAGCAGATCAAATGTCTACTAATGCAAGTTCTTGAAGAACTTATTCCAGGAACTTGAAAAGAGGCAGGCTTAGAATAAACTGAATAGACAATATAAAAAGTTGAACTAGTGCTTCACTTATAGATCTGAAAGTGTCAATCAAGGACTGAATTATCCATTCTTAATGGCTCATCACTCATAAAAAAATAAACCTCTATTTATCTTACATCCTCTTTGAATGTTTTTCTATAAACATACCAATTCCATACACAAAAACAACTTGCAAGCTTGACTTCAGATGAAAATTGCCAAACAGATTCTTCATTATAATCAAAACAATGCCTCATGACAAAATGGCTGATAAGAGTTTATGGTTATTGAAATATGAAGCAGATGTAAAATTTCATCTATGTTTCTTGGGGGGGGGGGAAAAAAGAAAAGAGAAGTGATTTAATAAATCAAGATAAAGAATAATAATTTAATAGTTCTTTTTTTTTGTTATAAGTGCTTCTAAACATTTATAATGATAACGATATGGACAACGTATATGTGCTCCTAAACATATTCAGCACAAATCTCCAGGGTTCTTTAATTAAATTGAATAATAGAGCTGTAACAAATATGGCATGAAAATCAGCAATAAAAAGACTAAACTCATGAAAAGACAGTAACATAGAAAACTTCAACTGCATTTCCAATGAAAAACCTGTTGAACAAGTAAAATATTTTAGTTTAAGGCACAGTTTTTAGTGAAGATGGCATATTAAAAATATAGAAAGAAATATCAGAATAAGCAAAGCTGGTATGGTGGAAACCAGTTGAATAAATTTATATGGAATAAGAGCGACATTAGTGAAAAGACCTTGAGAAAAATTAGAGGACTGCACAGATGGGTGTCAGTGTCAGAAGCATTTAAAAATGAAGATTTTAGGAAGGAGCTTGACATTTTAGCATTAAAGAATATGTGAGCAGAACTAATATAGGGGTGGCATGGTCACTTAAATAGAATGGGAGAGCAAAGCAAAACAGATTATTGATGTTACAGTGGTAGGAAAAACATTTAGAAGAAGACCAAGATCTAGATGTTCAGACCAAGATCTAGATGTTCAAGACACCAAGTTTCAGACAGAAGGCCAGAATGTTAGATATGTCACTATTGAGTGCTGACAAGTAATAGACTAATTTGGAGAAGAATTGTTGATAGGAGATTAGTAATGTAAACTTGATCACATAATATACTATCATAGTAGTCTGAACATCCCTTCAAGGGTACATATCATCAAATTGATTATGAGATGTTGAAAAGGTATATGATAAAATGCCAAGAGAACACACAGTTATATGGTATAAATGAAACATTATTCAGAGCGCTATATATATATATATATATATATATATATATATACACACACACACACACACACACACATACATACATATGCATATACACACACACAGTATATGTAGTATGTATAATTTGTATATGTAAATCTGTTGTTAAACTTGAAGGACGTTCAGATGGTTTGTTGCAAAACCAGGTGCAAGTCAAGGATGCATGCTTGCTCTACTGTTTTTCATCAATTATATGGATTATTTATGAAAGAAATCAGCAAGCAACCTCGCATAAATTGGAAATTTTAAACTCAGTTCTCTACTATATGTATGTGATATTGGCAAAGTTTTCAGGACTCTAAATAAATTGAATAACTGCTATAAGAAATTTGATATGAAAATCAGCAATAGAAAGATGAAAATTATGAAAATAACCAAGGTGAAAAAACGACTTCATTCTCATTTGTAAACTTACAGAGCAAGTAAAACTTGATATTATTTTTTATTCAAGAATATGTGATAATAGTTTAATCTAAGGGGGCATGATCATTTAAGTTAAAATGGGAGAAGAAAGGTTAGCAGAATAGCTATTTGATAGAAGAGAGAAACACCCAGATAAAGATTAAGATCTAGAAATTGATAGTGGCTTAGAAGACCATATTGGACGATTTGACAGTATTGGAGAGCTGACAAATAACAGATTAATTTGGATGAAAATTATTAAAAGGAAGCAGATGATAAAATAACATACCGAAAATTGTGTTGAATTATCATGTCATCTGTCTACATTTTGAGGGTAGATATGATTAAGAATCTAATGTGCAATTTTAATTCCATTATTTTCTATTTTTAAGTTAATTTATATATAATTATATTATTCTCTCATGGTATTTGACTTTTTTGCATGTGTATTATGCAGCTAAAATTGATAGATACCTTATTTGCTGCTGAAAAACATGGTCATTGTCTGTTACCAGTAAATGAATACAGAAGACTTCTTGGTGAGTACTTATAATTTTTCATATATAAATTATTTCGTTTTACTAATCAGTGCAAAATGGACATTCCCTTTCCCCATTTGCAAGGGGGGAGAATATCCCGTAATTTGAATTTAATTAAATATTAATTTTATTAAAGTTAATAAATTTATATTTAATAATAATAATAATAATAAAGCTAGTTTTCTAGTATAACACTAGCACTTCAAAATATATGATGATACTAAGAAATGTCAAAAAGTTACACATAACAAGTACTGCATGCTTCCCACTATATTTCTTTTTTTTTGGTATCATTTCTATCTTTTCCTACCTCATTCTTATTTTTCATCTTTCTCCTTAATGTCTCAAGCTCAGTAGTTTGCTAGTCAAGTAGCTTAGCTTCATAGAAATGTAATTAATGCTATGATAGGACAGTTAATTCTATGTATATAGTGTGCTATGTTGATGACCAATATTCTCTAGCTGGGATTTTGTCTCTGTGTACAATTTTGTGTAAGTGTTTTGTTCTGTTTTGCATATGTAAAATATAACAAACTTCTCCTCAAAAAACAGTCAAGCCTTCTGGTTCCTTTCAAAGGCCACTGGGGGAGAACTTCTGTCCATCCATGTTTCTACCTCTACTCCAACTCCTTTATTGATATTAAGGCAAGGTTACCTCCAGCATTACCAAGAACTGCAGACAACATTTTTCCTCTGGCCTTTCATTAGAAAGAGGTCAGAAGAATCTTGTGTATTATTATTATTATTAGGTAACACCTCCAAGGAGTCCAAAAACTCATTGAGGGGAGAACTTCTGTCCATCCATGTTTCTACCTCTACTCCAACTCCTTTATTGATATTAAGGCAAGGTTACCTCCAGCATTACCAAGAACTGCAGACAACATTTTTCCTCTGGCCTTTCATTAGAAAGAGGTCAGAAGAATCTTGTGTATTATTATTATTAGGTAACACCTGCAAGGAGTCCAAAAACTCATTGACGGGGAGGGCACCTACTCTACAACTTTCTGTCTTCACCACTCAATCCCCAACTACAGCGAACTGCAACTACCATCATCAACAGCATCTACTGCCCACTACCACCACTAGTATTTTCACAATCACAAACATCCATACCCCTGGCAGGATTCAAACCAGTAGCCTTTTGGCTGGAGAGTAGTTACACTAACCACTTAGCCAATCAGGCCGTCACCTAATTAGGATACCAAGAAGTTTTCTAGTCCTGATGGTATTATTCCCCCCCCCCCCCTCAAACACATACAGTTCTGCTTGAAACTGATCCTGAACTAACACCCATCCTGTATTGACTTTACAGTCGTTTATCTTTTATATTCATCTGGTATCAACCCTTCAAATGGAAATTAGCCTATATTCAACTAACTCCAAAGAAAGGAAGGAAATAAAAGCCAGCTATTCAACTATTGTCCCATTGTACTTTCCTCCGTTCTTTTTTAAAATAACGGAGAATGTCATAAACAATCAACTCTTTCACTATCTAGAAGCCCGCCAGTTAATCAGTGACCATAAAATGTCAATTCTGTCCTTTCTCCTTGCCAACATCACCCATTCATGGACCAAGGCTTTTGATCAGATCTGGCATAAAGGCCTGATTACCATATCATGTTATGGTCTGTTGTCTATCCTTTGCAGTTGGGTCTCTGATTTCCTCTCTGATTTTTCACTGTGTGTCACGGTGGATAGCTTCCTTTCTTCTGATTTCCCAACCAATGCCAGAGCACCCCTAGAACTCTGTACTTTCACCTGCTTTCTCCTATTCATAAATGACCACCTCATCACTTACATCAAATCCTATCCACAATTTTCTGACAACAGTTCATCTTTTTCATTCAACAAATCTTGCAATACTCATATATCCCAATATTCAAGTTCTTCCATAATTATTGCTTTGAACACTGATTTTATATTCAGTGAGGTGAGTACAATCTTGTCAAGTTCTCCCCTTTCACCTTTGAAATACTCAATCTTCATGCAAGTTCAGATGCCCTTTCTTGGATTGACTTACACCTCTACTCTGTCCTGACATAAGCACGTCACATTCATAGTCCCCTCTCCCCACCTTACCCCACATTAAAAAAATCTAAGCATGCTTTTCTGCTCAGCATGTTATTTTTCACCAGTGCAACTCCCAACACTGTACAAATCACATGGGGGTGCACCATGGTTCTCAAATTTAGAAAGGTGAGGGGAGGATCTAGAGATGTTGAATAACCTGGATAAGAATTCAGCAGTAGGGACAGATGGGATATCAGCATCTATGCTAAATGAATGTTCAGCTGAACTGGCTAGGTGCTTCACATATCTGTATAATTTCAGTTTCAAGAAAGATCCCATAGGAATGGAAATAATGTATTGATAATCTTGTCAAGTTCATCCTCCTTCATTTTTGAAATGCTCAATCTCCACACAAGATCAGATGCCCCTTCTTGGAAATTCTCTACTAAACACCTCTACTCTGTCTTGGCAAAAACAGAATAGAGATGTAGGTTGATAAGAACTCACATTCAGAAATAGGTTGACAGACAAGTTTTCTTTGCAAGGAACAACATGAATTTACTAAAAGGAAGTCGTGTCTTAGCAATTTGCTCATGTGGTATAATAATGATACTGCTGAATTGGATAAAGGGAATGGATAGGATACAATGTGATACTGTTGGACTTTGCTAAGGCATTTGATAGGATAGCACATGAAAGACTGTTGTATAAATTAAAGAATATGAAATTGGAATATAAGCTGTTGGCTTTGTGGGTAAATGGGTAAATGATGGATAGGTATCAGAAAGTGGTGTATGGAGGGGGTGAATCTGCCAGATTTAAGATTTTCTCACTGCTATGTCAAAGATGTTCTTTCACCTAGCAGTGAGTGAATGGAACATTTTGCTTTGAAGTGGTGAGTGTATTTAGTGTAAGTGAGTTTATGAGAACTCATGTGGGTTACGTATGGGATTCCTTGATGAAGCATTGACTACTCCAGGTCTCTTGTTAATATTATTATCTGATGATGATAATAATATTAACAAGAGAATAAGAGTAATTTTCTGTGGGAAGTTTTTGGTATTGAGACCGCGTTATGATATAAATAAAGAGTTTAATAAAAAAAAAAAATTAAAAAAAAAAATAAATAAATTTTAATTAGCAATTAAAATCCGACAAGTTTCGTACATTGATGTGAATTTTGTAACTTGGGCTGCATAAGCCACACAACAGCACACCCAACCTAAATGGGTACGTGATACCGCTGTTCTATACATATAATTTTAATAAAATCATACGAAAGAAAATTACTCTTGATGCAAATGCAAGTTTTTGTGGTTTAGCAGTTCTGTGGGAAGTTTTCAGTATTGAGACCACATTATAATGTAAATGAAGAGTTTAATAAAAATAAGCAATTAAAATCCGACAAGTTTCATACATCATAATTAATCCTATTTAATTGCTTATTTTTATTAAACTCTTTATTTATATTATAACATGGTCTCAATACTGAAAACTTCCCACAGAACTGCTAAACCACAGAAACTTGCATTTGCATCAAGAGTAATTTTCTTTCATGTGATTTTATTAAAATTTATGTATAGGCATCGCTTACCCATTTAGGTTGGGTGTGTTGTCGTGTGGTTTATGATCCTGCCTATTTTCATAGTTTCGGCCTTGTTATTGCTGATTTTCATGCTAAATTTGTTACAGCTGTTATTCAATTTAGTTAGAGAATCTGGGAGACTTGCACTAGATGTGTTTAGGAGTACAACATCATCTGCATAAATCAAAAAAACTAAGTTTGACATGTCCAACTCTAATTTCAGGCCTAATGCCACTTTCTTTCATAATGTATGTGATCCATATAAATGATGAATAAGAGTGGAGATAATGTGCACCCTTGTCTTACCTCTAATTTTACATCAAACCATCTTCCTGTATTTCCTTCAATTTTAACTGCTGACTTACAACTTAAATATAGACTATGTATTGCTCTGTAATGTTCCATTTACCTTATATAATTATGATATTTTGAAAAGCTTTTCTGTGTGCACCTTGTCATATGCCTTTTCCAGATCTACAAAACTTAAGTACAGATCCTTGTCATATTTCCATGATTTCTCAAGTATTTGTTGTAAAGTGAAAATCTGATCCTGACAATCTCTATTTGACCTGAACATATCTTGTGCTGCTCCAAATTTCTCTTCCACAATCTTTCTCAACCTCTTTTCAATTATGGTTCCATAATTCTTACTTGGAACACTTAGCAGAGAAATTCCTCTGTAATTCTCACATTCAGCTTTATTCCCCTTTTTTATAGATGGGAACTGTTAGAACTCTACTCCAGTCATCTGGATTTAAACATCCTGAACAGGCTCCAAGAATTATGCAGTGCAACCATTACATAATTTTTATACCTTCATAAATAAGCATTTTTGGTCAGATATCATCTACCCCCAGCTGCCTTTCCACATTTCAAGTTTTTGACAGCTTTTTCTACTTCAAGTATTGATATGCACTTTTATTTGCATTCCTCTTGAAAATTTTCTAGTATGGTTCTGTCTCTGCTTGTTTCATATAACAGTCTTTCAAAGTAATTATTCCAAACATCTAGGCTATCCTTATTTTCAGTTTTCATGTCACCTTTATCATCTTTGGCTCCTTTTACAATACACTTTTCTCCATTTCTAAGCTTTTTCAATAGCCTTGGAACATTTTGCCACCTTCCTTTTATTTATTTTCTATGTTCTTTTCAAAGTCATACCATGACTTTCATCACTGTATGCTTTTTGAATCATTTAATGCGTTTCTCTGTACACTCTCGATAAAACTTACCAAGTTTAACACAAAAGTCAATCACAGCTGTCTGTTTGAAACTCATTTTCTGGCCATTTGTCAAAACACACTGTCAGAAGTTTATTTTTCACTTGGTTAGACTATAATAAATTTAGTTTAATCCTTTTTATCCAAGTGTAAGCAAACAAAGTTTGTGCCTGAAAATATCTTCAGGACTGAGGTAAGGTAGTGCAACACCAGGTGACTCTGAACAAAGGTGGACCAAGCTCTCATCACTCCTTGTCCTATAGGTAAATATGACCTCTCCTATTGCTTCTGCCTTAGTATCTCCACGTTTGGGTCTGCCTCCCACTGATGAGACCTCAATAAAGGTTGAAACCAGTCTGGGTAGTGCCCTTCCCTTAATGCATAGCAGTGTACATTATGCTTTGCATTATGGGAGATACTGAGACAAGGAGTGATGAGAACTTGGTCCACCTTTGCTCGGAGTCACCTGGTGTTGCACTACCTTACTTCAGTCCTGAAGATATTTTCAGGTGCAAACTTTGTTTCCTTACACTTGGATAAAAGGATTAAACTAAATGAGAGTCCTGAGAAAGATTATAGGCGTGAACAGATGGCATCAATGGCAATATCATATTAAAAACGAGGATATTAGGAAAGAACTTGATATTGTCAGCATCCAGGAATGCGTTAGCAGAGTTAATCTCAGGTGGTATGGTCACCTAAACAGAATGGGCGAGGAAAGATTAGCAAAACAAGTATTCTCTGCCAGGTTGGCAGCAAAACGACCCAGAGGAAGACCAAGATATAGGTGGATTGATACGGTACAAAGTGCCTTAGACAATAGAAATATAAGATCTGATAATGTTGGAGTCTTGACAAGTAACAGACTGATTTGGAGGAAAATTGTAGATAGGAAGTTAGTAATGATATAATTTTTTCATGTAGTACTATCATATCCTCTACACCCCTTGTGGGTTCATGGCAGGAATTTGATGATGATGACTAAATTTATTAAAACACACTGTCACTCTTGGCACTATAACTCGGCTTCTAATGAAGCAAATGTCATAAACGGTTTACACAACACTAATGAAGGTTGCCGCTTTCGACAACAAAAAGATACAACAGGTGCCGCCTCTAGTTTCGAAAAGTTCGGTTTTCTTTTTGGACAGAGGGTGTGATATCCATTTTTATCCTGCTTAGCACTAAGTAATGGTCACTTCTAATTTCAAATCCTCTGTACACTCTTGAATCTTGGACTAGCATGAAGATGCTAGTCCAAGATTCAATGTAGTCAATGAGGGTTTTCTTATTTCTTGTGTTTTCTCTCCACATGAACTTGTGTACACCTTTATGTTGGAACATGGTGTTCATAATGATTAAATTGCATCTTGAGCAGAAATTCACCAAATACCATTATTATTAGCTTTTCTTCACATTTTCCCAAAATGTTCCTATATATTAGGTGGGATTCATTTCCTACTCTTCTGTTTAGATCTCCAACAAGGACCACCTTTTTCCATTTTCTTTATGCCTGCTGCATGTTCTCATGACTCAAAAATTTTTTCCACTTCTTCCTTAGAAGAACCTTCTGTGGAGCCAACGGCACAAATAAGTTTCATTGTCCATTTCGCCATTTTGAAATGTGCCCACATCACTACTTGAAACTGCCTTCCAATCAAGAAGTTTATCTTAATTTTTAGTGTTGAAGGTTATTGTTAATCCTTTCTTTCCTTCATCATTATTTCCAGAATATGACATCCTATACTTATCATTTATTAATATCTCACTTGTTTTTGTCTTCTTTGTCTCAGTAGTGTCAATTATGTTACATGGCACTTTTCCAGTTGTTCCGCAAGTTCGATTTCCTTTCTTTTAATATTCCATATGTTGATGGTTCATATATTCATGTCTTCTGACTTTGGGTTTATATTCTTCTATTTCTAGATATTGAGTGGAGCTCGTTCCAGTAGCTGACTTTGCACTGTTCTCCATGATTCCCCACTATTTTCATCAGGAAATCAGCAGGGGCCTTGTTTAACTGAGTGGCATCTCAGCTGGCATGAAGTCTCATCGTGTTGTACCATTATATGTACTTGTGGTTTAAGCCAGTAAGAGCATGATTTGGTTGGCTTATCCCCAAATTGCCAGCCCATCCTTGTTTTGTTCAGTACCTAGCAGATACCTACTAACAGGGTGCAAGATGTGAAAGTGAGGATCAGAGATTAGGTCAGACATCCCATTCACTTCTCTGCATTCCTGAAAGGTGATATGGAGGTCTCCTCCCAGTTATTTGACGTTCATTCCCTAAGTGACCCAATCCAAAAATCAAAATCAGTTAAATAATTCATAATAATAATTGTCTGCTAGTAAATAATTTCATACAAGATTTCAGATAAATCAGCATCATTGATATGTTTCCATGTTTAGCGATATTGAGTTAGTTTGCTTTTACCAGATTGTTTGCTGAATATTAATATGCAAATTCTAGCATAGTGGGAAAAAGCTAAATTAAATAATATTATTCTATACCATACATGATGGCATTTACTTCCTTTTCTTGCCTTTCTTTTTCTCCTTCCCTCCTCTCAAATAGATGGTTTTTGCACCCTCCCAAAATTTGAAACTGCCCCTACCCAAGTTGTTGATTATTGTTTTAAATTCTTTTGTTTATATATTCGTTTTTATTTTTTTGATAAGTTACAACAAATACTTAATTAGTTATGTAAAATAAAATATTCATTGTTATTTTCCAGTGTGTGATGTTATACCACTTATTCTGAATTCCCATGTTCAGTTGCCAATGAAACAGATGTTTAGATTATTACAGAAATCTGTTGAGTTTTATATCTGCTATATTACCCAACCAGCAGCCAAAGATGTTGAGCAGTCAAACAGGTAATTAAATATACACCTACTCAATCATGAAAATATTTTTAAAATAATTACTTTATTGATAAATAAACTTCTTATTTTGTTGTTTAATATTTGTCATGAGTTGTTAAGAGCAGCCTTTGTTTATATTTTAAGTATATTCTTTATCAATAACTGCTACCACAGGAAGAAACTGGCAGGCAGATAAAAGCTTTCCATTTCTACTATCCTCCCACATTCTTTCTTCATGAGCATTGTTCCTGGCTCAAGTTTTTTAAATCTGGCCTCTCCACCTTTTCTGTAGTCTTCCTATTGGTCTTTTCTCCTCAAGTTTTATTTCATATAACAAATTCTTCTTCTTGGTATTCTTTCTATATTTTATGTCTAAAACTCTTCAGGGTAATAGTACACAAGCACTTTCTAGTCTCAAAACATTCCTAATGTCTGCATTTCTTATTTTATCTTCCTTGATTTTGCTAACATTGACATCAAAACTTTCATTTCCATTGTGTTTTACTTGTACATTATTTCTTATATCTTCCTGTAACTTATGTGTTAATTCAGCTGAATTTTTTATCTTTCCTCCTTAATTTTTTATTTTATTTTATTTTTTTCATTAGAAACAATATTCTATCATCATTTGATGTTGTCTTTGTGAACTCCCCAAAAGCTTTATTTTTTTAACATAAGTACTTTAACTCTCTCATTCCACCAGTGTTTTTTTTTTTTTTTCTGTTCTCACTTGTTTTTCCATGCATCTCTTCTACTGTTCCTACTGAAAATTTTGCCACTCTTTTTCTTCTACATCATCTGTAATTAACTTATGGACCTTGATCCTCATATTCTTGCTTTACCTTAGTCTGTTTTAATACTGCAGCTTCAGTTTTCTGTCTCTGTTTCTTGTCACATTCTTTCCACACACACATCTTAAATTTAGATGGCTATAAGATGATGATCTCCATCTAAGATAATTGATGCTAAAATTTTGATGTCCATGACTTCCCTGCTCCACTTGTTTTCAAGGATGAAATCTGTTATCAGTTTTTGCTCACCTTCTCAACTTGCGATTCTGTGGTTGTCTCTTTTCTTATATCAACTGCTTCAAATTTTGAGATCATTTATGATGTAAAAATCTAATAACTTTTGTCCTTCATCATTTCTTTGACTAAAACAAAATAGCCCTCAAATTTTTTCTACTCCTGTTCTATCCTCTCCACTATGTGTTAAGATCTCAGATGATTACAGTCTTATTTTGAATTGTACCCTCCAGATGTTTCTCAAATAATGAGAAGCATCTTTCATATCTAAACTTTTTGATGCATATACTTGGAAAAGTGAAATTTATTTTCCATTACATTTCAGATACAATCCTCATTATCCTGTCATTAATGCCATCACACTTTATCAGTCAGTCATTTATTTTTTTTTTTACTGATGATAAAACCAACACCGTTTTTACTGATCATCTGCTCCTTTCCAAGACAAAACATAGTTTCCTCTTAAGCTCCTCTTTCTTGGTTTTCTTTCTTTTTTTTTTTTTTTTTTCACTTAAACCCAAAACATCTAATTCTGTCATAATATCCACTAATTTCTCAACTTTATCTCTAAGTGTCGTTATGTTCAGTGTTCATATTCTTGGTTTCTTTTCTAGCCCAGAACACTTACTATCTATATCCATCCAGTTTTGATTCCTTTGTTTCTTTTTTTAACATTCTTTCCACACACACTTCACAAGACTTCACTTCACTTGCAGCTTCACAAGAGCCCTGTTAGCCAGAATATTCAGAGTTCCTAATGAATTTTCATTCATCATGCATTCCCTACTATTTCCATTGCAACCTCACTTGTCCTTCTGGCTTGGACATGTGTTGGACTTTGTGAGGCTGTATTGTAAGTATAAGGATATAAAATTAATGGACCTATAGAAAATCATGGGATCAACTGTTTACTTTGATGGAAGCTATTTGCAAGAGAGAATGAGACGGGAGGAAGCTAATCTCCTGTCTGTGTGTATGAGCGAATTGCATTTTAATCAAAAATAGATCCAACAATAACTGAGACTATTTATGAAGAAAGAGGAAAATTTCTATATGATGATTTCCTGTTTTCAATTTAGTTGAGATTTTTGCTCATTAGTTCATCAAAAACTGATATTTAATTATTCCAAGAAATCAGAAAACCATACATAATGGTTTTTCAGTACATTCATTTAACATATTATTGTTATCATTTTACAGCAATCCCCATGGAGTCAGCAGATTCATTATGTAAGATCCACTTAACTAGCAATCTCTCATATGAATGGCATTCACACAAATGAACATTTTGTGTGAATGCCAGTCACACAAAATGCAGAACATTCTAGCATTTTGTTTTACTCACCTACCACTCTCCATGTAAAAAGTCTACTCCTTACATTCCTCTTTCCCACACCTTTTACATGACTTCCATGAATGGCCTCTCATTCATCTCCCTCTCACTTAGACTATTTTTATAATCCCCTCGCTAACTTAAGCATCTGTCATATCACCCCTTTTCCATCAATCCGCCAAACTCTGCTTGGTGAATTAATGGAAATTTACATTCCTTCAATCTCTTTCCATTACTAATATTCTAGAGTCTTGGTCGCTTTTCTCTAGATCCCTCTCCAGTGTTTCCACATCACAGTGTAACTAGATAACTAATTTGAGCACAGTAGGCCATATGTAGTCTGCAAAACATGTTATACAGTGGCATAACCATCTCCTTATCTCTACTTGTCAATATACTCCTGATCATACCAGCAATGAAGTGTATAAAATTTGCAACACTTGCAATTTACCCTCTAAAACTTCAGTCCACTGCCAACCATCATACCCAGATCTGAATTGAAAATTCCCAGTCCTGAAGATACTTTCAGGCGCAAAGTTTGTTTGTTCACACTTGGATAAAGGATTAAACTATTATAGTCTAACTAAGTGAAAAATAAACTTTCAACATC
This sequence comes from Typopeltis vanoorti, assembly GCF_054136105.1. Taxonomy (NCBI): domain Eukaryota; kingdom Metazoa; phylum Arthropoda; class Arachnida; order Uropygi; family Thelyphonidae; genus Typopeltis; species Typopeltis vanoorti. Next base: position 26,369,468 of record NC_143562.1, on the reverse strand, counting down.
TTTCTCTAAATCCAGAGTAATTTAATAAAAAGGTGGCACACCGTTTGGCAACTCCTATAGGTAGAGATGACCTTGCTAATGCTTCTGCCTGGTATCTCCACTTGGGCCCGGCTCCCACTGAAGAGACCTCAATAAAGGTCGAAACTAGTCTGGGTAGTGGCCCTTCCCTTAATGCATAACATTATACATAACCGCAAGGAGATGTGTTTTGCATTATGGGAGATACTGAGATAGGAGTGATGTTAGCTTGCTCCACCTTTGCAACGAGTTGCCTGGTGTTGTACCACCTTACCCCAGTCCTGAAGATTCTTTCCTGAAGATACTAATAAAATAAATTTAGTTTAATCCTTTATCCAAGTGTGAGCAAACTTTGTTTGCTCACACTTGGATAAAGGATTAAACTAAATTTATTTTATTCCAGATCTGAATTTTAAATACTTCTTGAAGAATACAGTACACAACTTTATATCTCTGCACTCCAAAGTGCAATACCTTGCACTTTTTCATATTAAAACTATCTTTGCTATAGAAGTCTATTCAAATCTTCCTGGAAAAGAATTAACATCAACAAACAACTGAAGATCCTTATGCAATCTCCATGAAATATTACTAACAAATAAGTTAAACAGCAAAGCTCAAGAATGTAACCCTGCATTACACTTAACTTCTCTTACAAACTCTCTTTCTTCAGCCACTTTTCTATATAAGATCAGTTTCTGCAAGGTGTTACCACTGGTTACCTTCCTTTTTTGAGACATTGCCCTATTATACCATAACTTGAGATACAAACATATCTCAAGAATAACTTGAGATATGTCTGTTATTTAAAATAACATTTTAAATAACAAGACATTTATTTAAATGTCTGTTAAAACATTTAAATAAATATTTAAAAGAGTTTATATTTAATCATATAAATTTTTTTTTCTACTTCTGGAAAAATCTGTTATCCTTTTATTCAGGGATAAATTAATGACAGAGGTAAGTCACCAGACATATAGATAAACGATAAAAACAAATTCTCAGGGATAGACATCAAAATATCTAGATATTTGTCTCTTCCTTCCATTTTCTGATTATAGATATTCTGTCTGTCTGTTAGTGATATGATGGGAACTCCTGTCTTACCAGACTGAATAAATATGCTTCATCTTAGATTAATTTAACTGAAATAAAAGCAACAGACAGGACTGAAGAGTGTCTTTTCCAATGTTATCTTCAGAATATCATCCACACACACAGAGAGAGAGAGAGCACACCAGTATGCCTAAATACTGAAAAAGTTTAAACGGTGCCTTTGTGGTACAGTTTAAAGAGCAACAGATGTTCTTTAACATGCACACCCAAATTGATCATAACACACAGACAGATACTTATGACTTCAGTTTTCCCAGTAATAATTCTAAACATCAAACCCAACAGAGCTTAAACTGGAAAAGAAAAATGCTTTAACCATTGTGGAATTTAAGGCATTTTGACTTATGGTACGTTATTATTTTTTTGTAGCACTCAGTTATCAGTAGAAAGGTATAAAATGGATGGTCCAATAGAAGAACCATGGGATCAGCTGTTTGCTCTGATGGAAGCAGCAGGCCGAAAACTGAACTGGGAGCTTGCAGATATTTTTGCATCCTCAAGAGGTATTTTTGCTGCTTCAGAATCTCACTGGCAGAGAATTATGTCAGTATTTCAGAAAAAGCCAATGTATTCAGATATAGCTGGAATTGATATTAACATACCTATGAGTGGAAGTAGTAGTGGTTCTATTAGTGATGAAGCTGTTGCAACACATTATAAGCAGGTCAGTTTCATTAAAATATAATTGTAATATGAAATTTAAAAATAAAAAAAAATATATATATATATATATCTTTGGTCATAAATATTTTTCAGACATTTTTAGTGAGGTACTAGAGGATCTCCTCCTTTTCTGTTTGTTTTATTTGTCAACCCTGCTGGACAAGCATAGTCATTAAGAAGTGATTTATGGATTGCCTATTTGTAAAGACAGGCTTCCAATTTGTAGTGGCTATTGTTAATTATTGTTAATGTTTCATCCTGCATAAATGATGCAATGGAAGCTAGTAGCAGCTTATAGCATGGTTCACTGTGCGGAAGTTACACCTCCAAAACAGGGCAAACAATGAAAAGTCAGCTACTGAGAAACCTCAATAGAATTAAATATAGCTACCATGAACATTAGAAGCATTAGTGGAAAAGAGCTTGGGGTAGAATTACAGGAATACTATGTATCATAATTGGTGTAACTGAGACAAAGGCAAAAACAGGTGAGGTTCTGAATAATAATAATAGAATTATAGGAATACTATGCATCATAATTAGTGTAACTGAGACAAAGGCAAAAACAGATGATATATTTCTGAATAATAAAAATAACTGTAAATATTGTTATATTCATTGAGTAGCAATCAAGGAAAGAGTAGCTGTAGTATTCAGTGCTAATAATAAGTTCAACTTCTTGAATGGCAGGTAGTGTCCTGAGTCATACTCATATGACATGCCTTGCAGTGTTCAAACATCTCAAACATGTGGCCTCCCTCGATTAATCCCTGGAGGTCTCTCTTAATAATAATAATAAGTGTCCTGAACACCGATCTCCATAGTATCCTTGAGAGTGAAAGCAATCTAGTCAAGTTCAATGATTCCAAAACATAGTTTTGCATGTTTTCTTGTAAAAAGACCTCAGATCTACTCCACTTACTTTTGATAATGCTCAGCTCAATAATCAAGACCAAATCTCTTTTCATGGACTGACTGACTTCCAAACCTTTCCTGTCACAATCATATCACTTCTATAGCATCAACAGCTTCCAAAAAATTTGGCATCTTTTTTCGACTCAAGATGCTCTATGCTGAACATTTACTTATTCTATATAAATTCCAAATCTGACCAGCATTGGAATACTGCTGTCATATTTGGTGCACCTCAGACCTTCCTAAAAATTCTTGATGATGTTCAGAAAAGGGTAGTTTGGTTGATTAATGACACTTCTCTTACAAACGCTCTTTCTTCAGCCACTTTTCTATAGAAGATCAGTTTCTGCAGTGTTTCTTCTACAGATATTTCCATAGGCATTGTTCAGCAGAACTTGTATCTATTATGCTTTCTATTTCTGCCAGATGTACAGGAACTTGAGCAATAGATGTTGAGAACCTGCTCAACATTCCTTTACTGTCAAGCTGCTTACTCACCAAACCTTATATTCCCAGTCATGTTTCATTCCTTCCATCTCAATTCTGAGGAACAGCCTCCCTCGTGAAGCATTTCCAAGTCTTATTAATTATGGTATTGTTAATAGTGGTATCTTCAGACTGGTTCAGGATAGAGATGACTACAATATTTGACAGTTCAAGAAGATTATCAACAGATTACACTACTTCTGACCCTCCCCACACATGGCATTTGTTTGATATAGACTTTTCTGCCTTTCACATATGGGAGAAATATATTAGAAAAAATTTCAAGAAATGATGGGCAGATTTCAAAATAAGAAACTGGATAGTTAAGACTTATTTGTATCTATTGGTCCTACAGAAGATTTCATTAAGGAATAAGTAGAGAAATTTTTTTGACTCATGGAATATGAAAGAAATATTGATTTATTCATCTAGGAAGCATATGATGAGGTGGTAAAGCAAGGATAGAAAAATTGGTACTTAATTGTAGATGCAAGGAATTATAGAGGTAGTCCTGAAAGAAAACAGCATATCAAAATTTCCTATTATGCAAGTCAGCATGTGCACATGGAATACAGAAAAACAAATTAAGAAAATTAAATTATGTTTAAAAATATGGGAAGACTCTTTCAGAAAAATGCAGGAATATTGAAAAGGCAGCAAAATATTACAGGCAAACCCCAACTTCTGAATACAGTGCGTTCCTTAAATGTGTTTGTAAGTTAAATTTCTTTTTTTCATAAGATATATTGTTAAATTATTAATGAACTTTGAGCATTGTAAATTGTTCAAAAGTGTTGTGTTTGTTAAATTAATTGGGAACACAGTTTATTAACCCATGCAATGTTTACAAGTACGAATTGTTCGTATTGTGAAAGTTTGTAAGTTGAGATTTGCCTGTATTATTATTATTATCATTATGATTATTATTACCATGGACCTCCAGGGAATCAGGGACTCATCAAGGAGCTAAATATCACCCAGACCAGCTGTAAAACCTTTTCGTGAATTCATTCACACTATCTGCACTCACCACCTGTAAAGGCACCATTCTCTGAGAGAAAATCTATCTCTCATCCCCTTCTTCACTGGATTCATTCTCAAATTTCTTGGATGTCCTCTCCCACTTCCCACAAAATTAAAAATTTCATCTACTGGTATCTTTGCATGACCCTTTCATAAATTTGTGGGTCTCTGCCATATCGCTCTCCTTTGTGCCTGTATCTGAGGTCTTCAAATTTGCAATCTGTTCTCATAATCTACACAGTCCTAATATCATCTTTAATACTCTCCTTTATATCCCTACAGTGTATTTGCATCACTTCAGAAACCAGAAGACCAAATCTGTGCACAGTAATCCAGTTGTAGTCATATCAAGATCTTGTGAAGAGATAAAATGATTTCCTTATCCTTACACACCAGTTTTTGTTCAAGCATTACAATCTTTACTATATGGTCTCTGAATTTCAACTTCCCTAACTGGGTCAGTTTCTTCCAGCATAATCCCAGCAATACGCCATAGAATTTCTCATTACAGCAAAGCACATAACTGTACATTTATTAGCATTGAACTGACAGCCATTTTCACACACTCACATTCTAGCCTATTCAACTGCATGTCATCATTTCTGATTACTCTACATATCTTTGCATCATCAGAACCAAGGACTGATTCCTGTGGTACACCACTGATCACCTTAAATATTACAAACTCGCATCCCCTCACACATCACTTTTTGATATTTGTCAGTTAACTATCCTCTTATCCAAGTTAATAGTTTATAATTCAGTCCCATATCTCGCAACTTATGTAACTGCCTTATATGCTGTATCCTGTCAAAAAAAAATTTAGCCAAGTCCAGAAGTATCCTAGTGTATCCATTCTGTTTTACTGCCCTGAATCATAACGTTATTATATAATGTGAAATTGCTCAATCATGACCTTTCCTTAGTGTAAACCTACACAAAGTATAGATTCTTTGTCAACCCATTTTTGTATGCAAGCTCTTACCAACTTTTTCCAAAATATTCACCATTCCAAAAATATTGATAGAGTTAGACATATCAGTCTCTGCACCACTTTTATGCAATGGGATTATCATACTTTCTTTTGACTCCTGTGAAATCATTTCATAGGCATAGCCAGTTGATCTGAACACATTCTTTTAGCATTCATGCTGATATCCCATTGGTTCTTTTATCAAATTCATATTAAGTTTATGCAACAGCTCTAGTACCTCATCTCATATACAACATTTCTTCCTCCAATATACAGGTAGCTTTTAGCAAAATGGGCGCTCATTAGTTTAACATTCTTTCACATTCATTCTTTCTAATAAACATTTATACATAATCGTCTATTAGTTTTGCTAGTTGTAAATGTCTAGCTTTGTCAAGACGAGAAAGGTTATGCTAGTATTAAATGCAAAAAAACAAAATTCTTTTGTGTTTTGCATTTAATACTAGCATAACCTTTCTCGTCTTGACAAAGTTAGACAGTTACAACTAGCGATACTAGTAGACAATTATGTATAAATGTTTATTAAATCCATGGTCTTAAAAATCAAATAGTATGTTTCATTCATTCTTTCTTTTACTTTCAATGTAATAATAGAGTTCTTTTGGATTGTCTTCAGCTTGTAGAGCCAGTTTCTTTTCATACTTGCACTTAGCTTTCCATGCAATAGTTGTACCTGTTCTAGCCTGCTCCTTGTAATTTTCAAACTGACATCATCCTTAATGCACACAGTTCCACATCATCTTTTTCTTAAGAATTTCTTACTTAATATGATTGCACATCCATTTCGTTCCAATTCTTTTTATTTCTTGCACTCTAGGGACAAATTCTAATATTGCATCATTGATGTAATTTTTAAATAGTTCCCATGCATTGATGATATCTTTCCCATCTGTCAAACTGATACCATGGATCTTACCTAGTATTCTCCTCAGTTGGTCATCATTTCCTGCTTTGATTCAGCCTGCAACCTTTTCTAAATGAAATATCCATATGCTGAGCCATTTTTCAGGTTAGTATATCATGATCACTGTCACCAAATGGAGGCAGAACAGTTACATCTTCTACTGAAATCCCCTCTAAAACTATGATCAGGTCTAATACCCTTTGACGTTGAGTTCCTTCTGTCACATATTGCTTAAAGAAGTTGTCAAGCAGTTCAATAAATTCATCCTTTCAATTCATGAAATTTCAATGCTACCCAGTCAATATTCAGATAATTAATGTCTCATGATTATTGATCATTTAGTATCCATTAGGTTTATTTGGAGATGCATTTAATCATCACTAGCAGCTGATCTACTAGGTCTGTAGTACTCCCCCCCCCCAGCACCCATCATGGATTTGATGTATAGCTTTAAACTCACTACTACATGAAAAACTGTTAATAAATTGCAATCATAGCTATTTATCCTCGCTGTATTCAGTTTATCCAATATACTTAGCATCACTGTCCCCCTCCTTTGTTTTTTTTTTTATTATTATTATTAAATGAAACTTCAGGGAGTCAAGAACTCATCATACAAGATATCAAGAGAAAAAACTGTCCAAAACACTACAGTTATATGGTGTAAATGGAATATTATACTGAGCAATACATAGTCTCTATTTAAGTTGTAAGTCAGCAGGTATGAGAAAAGGGTGCACATTATCTCCACTATTTATTCATTTGTATGGATCACATTATAAAGGCAACTGGTGTTAACTTGATATCAAAATTGTAAATGTGGACTTTATTACTGATGATGTTATACTTCTAAATAAATCCAGTACAAGTCTTCAAGATTACCTGGCTAAATTGAATAACCGCTGTAATAAATTTGGTATGAAAATCATCAGTAAAAAGAAAAATACTATGAAAATGGGCAGGAACACTGAAAACATCTGCTATATCCTGAATAGAGAATCTATAGAACAAGTAAAACATTTCAGCTGATATGGTAAGAAGTCAATAAATGTGTATGAAATAAGAGAGAAATTTGTCAAAATACTGCTGTATACAAGACTGTTCAAACCAGTTTTAACTTACTGATATAAAAGCTTGGTTAGAAATAAAATACTTGATTGAAGACTGGAGGCCACAGATATAAAAGTTATGAGAAAGATTAGAGGAGTGAACAAATGGAATACATGTCAGTATCATATTAAAAATGGGAGTATTAGGAAAGAACTTGACTTTGTTAGAATTGAGGATTATCTAGTAGAGCTAATCTCAGATAATATGTTACAGAATTTTCCAATGAAGATATTACTGAATAAATAGTGAAACACAGGGTTTGAAGTCACATGGAGGTTGAAGATGTTGTTAAACAACATATTTTTAAACTGACAACATTTTTTTTTAAATTCTCTCTCTCTCAAGAAAATTTTTTAATTTCTGATTGTAACTTTTTGCAGTTTCAAGCCTTTGCTTAATACTACATAAATACATAACAATTTTTACATAATTATAAAATGCAAATTTCTTATAAAACAGTGATAATTTAGACCTGCTTAAGTTTCATTTTCTCAAGTTATTTTAAATTAAATATCTTTTAAAACTACAGGTTTTCTTTTGTGCAACAGTGTTATTCTTACGATGTCTGTATCATTTTGGAAAAGTGATAAATCCTGATTGGTTTACAGGTAATGTGTATTTATAATTTGTAATATTTGTTAAATTGCCTATATTCATGTGCATGAGCGCATGCACACACACACACACCATAAATAGACATCAGGTCCTTAAGAGTTTCACTAGTTTGATAGATTCAGTATAATTAGGTATTTACAGTCTTCACTAAAAACTGTGAGTGAGCTGTGCTAATTTGAGTATAATAATTTCATGTAGAGCTGAGCAACCTAAATGTATATGCAGGCCTCCAGAACTTCCCTGCATGCCCCCTCCTCCCCTGCTAATTTCATGTACACAAAATAAATAAATAAAATATTGATATTTTCAAACAGCTCATAATATGACTAATTTCTAGTCTAACATAAACATTAATATTTTTTTATTCCATCAGTGTTGTCAACTTGAACATAAATTTTGTAGCCTTCATAAAAAAACTTTTTATTCACTTCTAGGAAATAAGCAAGACTGTTTTAGCCCTATCTAACTGGAGACTGAGTGGGCACTTCAACCTCCACCAGTAGCCCATCACAGATAGCTGGCCCAAGACTATCACTAATTTTAAGTAGCATCCAGTATACAAACAAGTTCTACCTTTCATGGTCCTCAACTCAATATGTTTTTGGCTGAAATAGTGTGGATTCTCTGGTAAATTTTTTTTTAGTTTATAGGATGAAAAACCCAAATTTCTTCGGAAAAAAAACTTGCTTGCTTATGCCAGAGATAGACTAACTTGGGAACCAGTCAAAGAAAGGGTTAGAAAAAGTTCCTCTAGTCAGTGACTAGAATCGAACTCAGGTCTTTCTTAGGGCAACCTAGTGCTGTGAAGCCAAACTTCACTTCCACTGAGCTACACAGACCTCCCTAATCTTAACAATGCGATATTCTAAAAATCCCAAGAATATGGATAGCACATATTTTGCCCACATAACCTTTTATTCTAAGAGTTCGTTATAAACTATAATTAGGACTGTAGTAATCCAGGATATTAGCCTTAATATAACAAACGCTTATGATAAACTTGTTGCTTATGTCACCACAATTGCTGTATTAAAAGTATTATGAATTTGTTCTCTAACCATGTTATAAATAGGATATAGCTTTGATGTAAGGATTTCTTTTTCCCTCACTAGAGAATGGAATGTAGGGAAGATATATCATTTCTCTTTGCTAAGAGAAAAGATAAATCTACAGCAAAGCTTGCACTATAATAAACTATTTTTCTGGTCCTTGGAGGGGGGGGGGTTGCTATATCAGGTCATCCCAAAAGTAATGTCGTTTTTAGCATTAAGTTTTGAAAGGATATAAAAGCTAAATCACTTGCTAATTTAATCAAGTATATATTCTCCATTTGAATCAGCAATGCCCTTCTGACATGAAAGTTTCATAATGCCATTTGTATGGAATTGAGGAAGTTTGGAGACAAAGAAGTCACATAACCTCAATTTCATTGCCTCTAATGCAGCATTTCCCAACGTTTTTTTTGGATCATGCCCCATCTCAATGCCTCAAAGATTTTGATGCCCCACCTCAACGCTGATAGTTGAGTATATCAGTATATGAGGTGACAAATGCAACATATTTTCTAATTGTCCCCCCCTGTGGGGGCTTATGCCCCACACTAAGAAACACTGCTCTAATGTAACATATTGTTTTTCCTTAATGAAATATTGCAAACTTTGAAATAAGTAGTAATCTGAAGGTGCAACATCAGGAGAACACAGATAATGGAATATTTTCCCAGCCATCCTCAATCTTGGTACAGGCGATTCTTGCACTATGAAGGCTTGCATTATCATGGTGAAAAACAATACCCTTTAGATTAACCAGAGAAAACACCTCTTTTCTTTCAGCTTTCTGGTTAATCTAAAGGGTGTTGTTTTTTTCACCATGATAACACAAGCCCTCATAGTGTAAGAATGAGTTGTTCACAGTATACTTCAGCTATGATTGCTTGGTTTTGTAGCAAGAGTTCAAAATGTATAATACCAGCCACATCCCACCAAATGCTTAACAAAACCTTCTGAGGGTGAAGGTCTTGTTTTGGCTGAGGTTTAACCTGTTCCCTTGAATGAATCCACTACCTTCAACACTTAACATTCTTGTATAGTAACCACTTTGGATTAAAATCTTTTGCTAAATCTTCAACCATTGCATTGGTATTTCTTGCAATAGCAGCTTCCTGCATATCATTATTGAGAGAGAAAGGGTGCCCATAATGAGGGGGGGGAGAGTCTTTCAAGCTAATGTCCCCTTGTTGATATTTTTGGAACTATCGCTGCCACTTTCACACGTTCAAAACATATTGCCATTACCGTCTTGCAGATTTTTACAGTGTTAGCAGCATTGTTGCCTTTTCTGAACTAAGCATGATGTGCCTAATGTGCTCTTCAGTGATCTCCATAATAATAAAAGCTTATTTAAAACAATAACTTATGTATGATGTTCTCGCAAGGTGGAATTCCTTAGAATGAGGCTGCCTCAGCCTAACAGTACTTAGTGTAGAAAGGCTTATGTGTTCGTTGTTCATGTTCTTTAATTTTGACGGTATATATCAGAACACAGAATTATAAGTAAATAATTATTTATTGACTTATTGCTGATATTTCACTGTTATAACCAGCATCTTCAGAGCACAAAAACACAGTTTTTTACAGTACGCAAGACTACAACAACATGGTGTAACAAAGGGACTAGTTTAACAAAATTGTAGCAACAACACAAAGACTAAAGTCCTAATTAGGTGCCCTCTATCTAAATATATATATATATATATACTACTATGTATATCCACTATGTATTGGACTTGTATCCAAAGCATGGCCTGCTAGGCCCGACTTGCTATAGTGATAGTGCCAGATGTATCTTTTATGTTCACTGATGCGGATGTCCACAGTTCTTCCTGTTTGATCCTAGTAGGCTTGATCGCACAGCAGGGTACTTCGTAGACTCCTGGATGTGATAAAGGGAGAGATGCTGTCCTTGGGTGAATTGATGAGAGTTGCTAATTTGACACATGGTCTGAATACAGTACGTAGTTGATGTTTATTGAGAATTCTTGATATCTTTTCCGATGTGCCTTTAATGTATGGGATGGTGACTGTTGTTGTAGTTCTCCGTGGGGGTTTCTTAGAAGCATTTAATATTTTGTTTATCTTATGGGGATTATAGCCATTGGCCAAGAAGGTGTGCCATAAGTGAGCCAGTTCAGCAACATTGTCATTGGAAGAGATTGCTTTTGCTCTGTGGGTTAGCGTTTTTAAGATACCATACTGTGAGAAGGATGGTGGTGTGATTGTTTGTGTAAATATCTTCCTGTATGTGTGGGTTTTCTAAAAACTGAGAGTGATAAGGAACCATCTGGAAGATGTGTGATTAGTGTATCCAGGAAGGGCAGACAGTTATTAGCTTCCAGTTCCATTGCAGAGTGGATTTTTGGATGTTCACTATTTAAATGCACTAAGAATGTATCCAATGTGCCAGAGCCATGTGGCCAAATAGCAAGCACATCGCCAACATAGTGTAGCCAAAGTGTTGGTTGAGGGTGGCTGTATTGATAGTTAGTTTTTCCGGGTGTTCTATGTTGAAGTTGGCTAAGGGGGAAGCCCATAGCTGTCCCATCTAATTGTTTGTATATTTTCCCTTTCCATGTGAAATATCCTGCATGTATTGTGAATTTAGATTGTTTAAATATATCAGGGGGAAATGGCTAGAAAAGAATTCATTATAGTCCAAAACTGGCTCCAGAAAAAGTTTAAAAATATCCAACAATGCAGTGCTACACAAGTGCAATTACAACAAGATCGCATCATTGTGAATTTATAATCGCTCACCTTAACCAAAGAATCCATTAGTGCTTTAAGTTGGGGGGCACAATTTTGCCGTTACTCCCAAACAAGTTCCAAAAGCCGAAATAATGGCTTTGGTCAAACAGGGAATATACGACCTGCCTCCAGCAATAGCTAGTAACATATGTTTAGATATGACCAACATTCTAATCTAGTCTAAGCCTCCCAGAAATAATATCCCTCATAAGGAAATCATTGCTCTAAAAGAGTTACATAATAATAACCAGATTATCTTAACAAAAGCAGACAAAGGGAACGCAACTGTGGTGATGGATACAACAGAATATGAAAACAAAATGCACACGCTTTTACAAGATCAGTCAACATACAAAGTAATAGATCACAATCCCACTAACACACAAAAGAATAAGGTGCATAAATTACTGAAAAAATTTACTTCCTGACCCAAAGAAATGGTAAACAAACCAAGCTCTTCCATGTTAAAACACCCAGGATATATGGAGCACCAAAAATTCACAAACAAGGTACACCTTATGCCCTATTGTAGATAGTACATACAAACTGGCTAGACATTTAGCCAGGCTACTAGGCACTCTCACAAACAATTCTCCCTCCTTTGTCAAAATACTTTTTTTGACAAATTATGCCCACTTAAAAAGTATTTTAGAACACCATACCTTAAAAAGCTCAGACTTAATGGCGAGCTTTGATATCACCTCACTATTAACAAATGTACCACTAATTGAAACCCTTAATCTGCTAAAGTCACACTTTCCCACCTGATATATTTCAACTATTTAAATTAACAATACATTCAGGATATTTCACATGGTAAGGGAAAATATACAAACAATTAGATGGGACAGCTATGGGCTTCCCCCTTACCAACTTCTACATAGAACACCTGGAAAAACTAACTATCAATGCACCACCCTCAAACCAACACTTTGGCTATGCTATGTTGATGATGTTTTAAAAGAGGTAAACCGCGAGTAGACATAACTATACATAATAAATAACGGAAAAACTCACGTAGAAATATTATTTAATAGTATAATTTTCGCCTGTGTGTCACAGGCATCTTCAGTACAATTAGGCACAAAAATTAAACATTAACTGACAATTCCAAAAAGCGCCACCTAAGTAGCTGGTGTAAGATAACTAAAAAGATCAATAACTTTCCTAAAAAAAAAAAAAAAAAAAAAAAAAAAAAAAATTAATACAATAAAAAGTTAGGAAAGATTAGCTGATTTGTAAAGTACTATCTCCCATAAAGGGGATAGACGTAAGCCGTCGGATCTGTTTAAGTTAGGAGAATGAAGTAGAGTTTCACATGCTTCTTTATAAAGGCGTTCCATGAGAAACTGACTTTTGTGAAGAACTCTTGTCTTTCTCCAATGAACTCTGTGTCTAGTGAAGATGGCATGCTCTGCAAGTCCAGACTTTTCAGGTTTAAAGTATTCAATATAAGATTGGTGTTCTTCTAGCCGAATGGAGGCAGATCTTCCTGTTTGTCCGAAATAACATAATCCACAAGAGCACGGAATCTGGTAGACACCTGGATGATTAAGATGTGGAAGCTTGTCCTTTGGAGAAGCGAGAAAGGTGGAGATTTTTCTAAACGGTCGAAAGGCAACAAAAATATTCAGTGGTTTTAAAATTTTTGCTATACATTCACTGATGCCTTGTATATAAGGGATGGTAATGCGTGTTATTTCCTCTGTGTTTGAAGAGGGAGACATATTAAATCTACTCAAAGTTCTTTTAATGAAGCAATTCTTATAGCCATTAGATAGAAAGGAAGAAGTTATATATCGTATTTCTTTCTGTAAAAGGCAGGAACTATTAAAACACTGGTTCATCGGGCCCACTCCTTTTGTTCTACAGACGATCTTTTACAGAAAGAAATACGATATATAACTTCTTCCTTTCTATCTAATGGCTATAAGAATTGCTTCATTAAAAGAACTTTGAGTAGATTTAATATGTCTCCCTCTTCAAACACAGAGGAAATAACGCGCATTACCATCCCTTATATACAAGGCATCAGTGAACGTATAGCAAAAATTTTAAAACCACTGAATATTTTTGTTGCCTTTCGACCGTTTAGAAAAATCTCCACCTTTCTCGCTTCTCCAAAGGACAAGCTTCCACATCTTAATCATCCAGGTGTCTACCAGATTCTATGCTCTTGTGGATTATGTTATTTCGGACAAACAGGAAGATCTGCCTTCATTCGGCTAGAAGAACACCAATCTTATATTGAATACTTTAAACCTGAAAAGTCTGGACTTGCAGAGCATGCCATCTTCACTAGACACAGAGTTCATTGGAGAAAGACAAGAGTTCTTCACAAAAGTCAGTTTCTCATGGAATGGCTTTATAAAGAAGCATGTGAAACTCTACTTCATTCTCCTAACTTAAACAGATCCGACGGCTTACGTCTATCCCCTTTATGGGAGATAGTACTTTACAAATCAGCTAATCTTTCCTAACTTTTTATTGTATTAAATTTTTTTTTTTTTTTTTTTTTTTTTTTTTTTTTTTTAGGAAAGTTATTGACCTTTTTAGTTATCTTACACCAGCTACTTAGGTGGCGCTTTTTGGAATTGTCAGTTAATGTTTAATTTTTGTGCCTAATTGTACTGAAGATGCCTGTGACACACAGGCGAAAATTATACTATTAAATAATATTTCTACGTGAGTTTTTCCGTTATTTATTATGTATGTTGATGATGTGCTTGCTATTTGGCCACATGGCCCAGGCACATTGGATACGTTCTTAGCGTATTTAAATAGCCAACATCCAAAAATACACTTTACAATGGAACCGGAAACTAATAACTGTCTGCCCTTCCGGGATACACTAATCACACGTCTTCCAGATGGGTCCTTATTATTCTCAGTTTTTAGAATATCCACATATACAGTGAGATATTTGCAATCACACCATCACCCTTCTCAACAGTATGGTATCTTAAAAATGCTAACCACACAGAGCGAGAGCAATCTCTTCCAATGACAATGCTGCTGAACTGGCTCACTTATGGCACACCTTCTTGGCCAATGGCTATAATCCCCATAAGATAAACAAAATATTAAATGCTTCTAAGAAACCCCCACACTATCCACCACAGAGAACTACAACAAAACAGTCACCATCCCATACGTTAAAGGCACTATTCAGACTCTGTGTCAAATTAGCAACTTTCGCCCAAAATCAGCATCCCTCCTTTATCACATTCAGGAGTCTACGAAGTACCCTGCTTGTGCGATCAAGCCTACTAGGGTTTGTACAGGAAGAACTGTGGATATCCGCATCAGTGAACATAAAAGATACATCGGGCACTATGGCAAGTCGGGCCTATCAGCCCATGCTTTGGATACCCCTGCACACAGGATCAACTGGAAGAAAACAAAAGTACTGCACAGAAGCTTTTACAAGTCAGAGAGATTGTTCTTAGAAGCAAGAAGCCCTGAAACATACTCTGAATTTCAACAAATATGGTTGTATAAATTTGCCTAAGATTTGTTAGACAGTCATCTTATGACATAACTAGTACATTCTTTCTCTCTCATTTTTTTTTTTTTTAGGACTTCAGTCTTTGTGTTATTGGTACAACATATATATATATATATATATATATATATATATTTAAATAGAGGGCGTCTCATTAGGACTTCAGTCTTTGTGTTGTTGCTACAATTTTGTTAAACTAGTCCCTTTGTTACACCATGTTGTTGTAGTCTTGCATACTGTAACAAACTGTGTTTTTGTGCTCTGAAGATGCTGGTTATAACACCAGCGAAATATCAGCAATAAGTCAATAAATAATTATTTACTTATAATTCTGTGTTCTGATATATACTGTCAGAATTAAACGACAACAAGTACTTATAAAGCTTTAAAAATTCATATTAAGACAAGCTGAGACACTTTTGAATGAGTACAGTATAAAAAAACGACATTACTTTTGGGACCTGGTTACCATATACTATGCAATGCTCTACTATTTAACAGTCTGCTCTTGCTAATTGCACTTAGTCTGTGTTAATTCTTCTTTATGCATAATTTGGCAAAGTATCCATATTGATACAGTGGTGCCTCGCAATTTGACACTAATCTGTCGCCAAACTAATGTCAAATTGCTGGACAGTATTTCTCATATAAGTCTATAGAAAATAGATTAATTCCTTGTCGGACCCCCATCCCACTTCCCCTAATGGGGGAGTGGGAGAGAAATATACCATATTATTTATTTTACTTTAGGTATTTTACTATTGTATAGCACACTAAATTACAAAATACACTATTGTATACACAATGCATACAATCCGTTGAGCCTTAGATGTTGGAAGGGAGTCTTGTTTATCCTGTTCTACCTCTTCTCGTCTCCTCTTTGCTTGAACAGGGATGAGGAACTGATCAAGGGCGGACTGTTTCTCCCTCTTTTTCAAAATGGTTTTGAAGTGATGCATGATGATGTTGTTGAACAAGTCTGTCATTCTATTCACATCAGCAGTGTTGGGGTGTCATTCCAAACAAACAAACAGACTACACCTTCTCCCAATAGAATAAAAGTTCTTTAATGGCAGATGTTGGCATCAGCCCCTTTTCCCTGCCATCCTCTTCTTCAGGTTAAATTCCTCTTTCTCTCTCCTTTGTTAGCTGTTCGCTGAGTGCTCTGAATTCTTCCATGGTCAGTTTGTCATTGTGATCCTCCGCAAATTCTTCTACATCAACCTCTTCTGTATCGAGATTCTTCGCCATCGAAATGATCTCTCACATGGCTGCAGCTGCTTTTGATTTTCAAGCTTATTGATTGAACTTATCGATTTTCTTCCCAAAGCACCGAGGATTTTCTGAGTGGTAGACCAAAAGTGGCTTAAGTCTCTGATTACATTTGCTGGCAATAACAAAGTAAGCCTATCTTTCATAGGCTTATGTCCTGGGAGCTTCACTTCTTCTTGCATGATTTAAGTTCGATTTGGCAAGTGCTTCCAAAATAACCCAGTTTCATCCCCTTTAAAAATTTGCTGTAGCAGGTAGCCTTCCTTCCTGATTAAATCTTCAAATTTTTTCACAAACCTTTCTGCAGCCTCTTTTATCTGCACTAGCAGCTTCCCCCTGTCTGAGAATTCTATGGATGCTTGGTCTACCTTGGAATTTGTGAAACTAGCCTCGACTTGCTTTGAATTCCTCAGTTTGATCTGAGGTACATCCTGGAGTTTTCTTCTGCAATTCTTCAAAAATTAACCTAGCCTTCTCACAGATCATTGCCTGAGTTACTGGATCTCCCCTCATCTGTCTTGCTCTAATCCAGGTGACAAGCAGCTTTTCCATCCCTTCATTGCACTAGCAGACACCTTAGCACCTATAATCTTCTCTCAGTTGCCGTAGTTGACCTAGGAATGCCATACTCTTGAGCTACATCTGTAATTGTTCTACCTTTCTTCACTTTATCTACAATTCTTTCTTCTTCTCTATGCTCAACTAAGTGTGCTTCTTTCCTGAATTATTCCTCTGTTCACCTCTTTGGACCCATTCTTAAATTTCACTCAAAAAAATAATAACAACTACGGATGCACACAGCATTTTTACTTTCTGAAAAATGCAGAATTGAAAATTAGCACAAACAGCACTAGCAAACACCAACGCAGCCCAACAAGAAATAACAAATGACATCGTGAAATTCAACTTTCGAATTGTGGGACGTCGAATTGCGAGGCACCACTGTATTATTATCTGAGATCTCCATGGAGTCAAGGACTCATTGAGGGAGGCTATAAATCACCCAAACCAGCTCACTCTAGATAGATACACTCACTACCTCCTAAGGGCAAATTATTCCACTCGCTCACTGCTCTCTGAGTGGAAAACCTAGCTCTTACCCCTTTCTTGACTCTGAACAAACTTACCTCCTATGGATGCCCTCGTGTTCTCTCGCCACCTTCCATATAATGAAAAATTTCATCAGTTGATATTCTATAACACCCATTCAAAAGTTTATAGACCTCTTTCTCCTGTTAAGAGAGTCTGCAATCCATATACTCATAATCTGTCCTCATAATCATCCAGGAATGCGTTAGCAGAGCTAATCTCAGGTGGTATGGTCACTTAAACAGAATGGGCGAAGAAAGATTAGCAAAACAAGTGTTCTCTGCCAGGTTGACAGCAAAATGTCCCAGAGGAAGACCAAGATATAGGTGGATGGATATGGTACAAAGTGCCTTAGACGATAGAAATATAAGATCTGATAATGTTGGAGTCTTGACAAGTAACAGACTGATTTGGAGGAAAATTGTAGATAGGAAGTTAGTAATGATGTAATTTTTTTCATGTAGTACTATCATATCCTGTACACTCCTTGTGGGTACATAGCAGGAATTTGATGATGATGATGAGGAAATCACCTAGGGGTGCGAACACTTCGTGGATTATGTTTGTGTGAGTATTACAAAATATATATAGAGAGAGACAATGTATAGGGACACCTAAATTTTCTCTGCCTAGGGGCATCAGATACTCTCAGACCAGCCCTGCTCACACCAGATAGACTCAAACTCACTGCTGCATGGGACATTGTTAGCATCATTGTTTTCTTGTGTTTCTACCCTAACTGTACTTAAGTCACTAATATCATTAGTAGCATTCTTCCTCCTCTTCTATCAATTCTAAAAATTGTATACCCATTACACTCAATCCCACTTACCATATCTGATTCTGATAGCCAAGTTTCACTAATGCTAACAATCTTAGGCCACATCATATTCAATAAAGTCATGAACTCGATCTCTTTGTTTCTAATGCTTTTGGCATTTGTGTATACATGAGGTTAAATTACCGTATTTGCCGGCATATAAGTCGCACTTTTTTCTTTGAAAATAGGTCTGAAAAACAGGGTGCATCTTATACGCTGATACTCAGTTTTTTATTATTTTAATTTCTGGAAATTTTCTCTGTTTCGAGTTATGCAATTTCTTTATTGCTTCCTTGCGGTATGTGAGAGAGAGCATTCCAGTTACATAGAGCAGTGTTTCTCAAACTTCAGACATCCATGTTCATATGATTGGTGTGGTATTAACAAAAGATCGTGCTAAATGACAAAGACAAGCCGACAGTTGAGTTGAAATGCTAATTCTCTAAAACCGAATTCCTTATATAATATCTGAAACACATTCACTATATATTCTTCTTTTTAACACGTTCACTCAAACAAAACCACATGTTGCACCGGCAACATCTGGTTTTGCTTGAGTCATACAGCATTTTCTGTGGGAGGGGGACATGCGATTCATTAGTTAGCGCTGTTTTTTATCCCAGTTGTCTCTAATTGCACTGTTTGTTGAGAAACATATTGCACAGCCTGCGGATGTCTCTGTACCTTATTCAGTGATGCAATAGGAACGTTTTATCATCTCGAACTTCACGGATACATTGAATTTTGTTCTATGCGTTAATGATGCATAGCCGAAAATTGCCACGGACCCCCCCCCCCCCGAAGACCTTTCACGTATCCCCAGGCTACGCATACCACACTTTGAGAAACACTGACATAGAGTTCAGTGGATGTGCATCGACGATCACAGCTGTGTCCTGTTCATTTAAACTTTCCAATTATTGTTGTCGCAGTTGTGAACGGTGATAAATTTCTGCCATTAAATTTTCTCTACATTTCTTGGCAAATTATGGCTGAAAAATGTCGGCATTGTCACAATATTGGATACAAGCTACATGCGATTGCATATGCTATAGAACATGGAAACAGGGCTGCAGAGAAGCATTTCAGACCCCCCCCCCCCCCAACTAAGAAAATGATAAGAACTTGGCGGAATCAGGAAGAGGATTTAAAAAAAGCAACTCACAGTAAACATAACCTACGAAGTGGAAGTGCAAAATGGGCAGAACTGAATACTTGGATTTTAGACCACAGAAAAGTAGGACTTTCAGTGTCTACAAAAATGATTATTCATCAAGCGAAAGTGATAGCCACTAACAGAGGAATCGCCAACCTTTACTGGATCAACATCATGGTGTTCAAGATTCATGAAGAGAAACCAGCTATGTATGCAGACTAAAACAAAAATATCACAAAAGATGCCAGCTGAATATGAAGAAAAAATGATCAAATTTCATCGATTCGTCATTAACACAAGGAAACGAAAAAATTTTGAACTTGCGCAAATAGGAAACATGGACGAGGTTCCGCTGACTTTTGGTGTGCCCTCAAATAAAACTGTAGATTCCAAGAACACTAAAAGTGTTACTATTAAAACTTCAAGGCACGAAAAAACTCACTACATCGTTGTTTTATCCTGCTGTGCTGATGGGACAAAATTGCCACCACTATTGATTTTTAAAAGGAAGACGCTACCCAAAGAAAAACTGCTTAAAGGAGTGTTTGCACATGTTCACGCAAAAGGCTGGATGGATTGATAAAATTTGGTCTAGGCACCCTGGTGGACTGTTGAAGAAGCCTGCCATGCTAGTATGGGATCAGTTTCATTCTCACAGAATAGATGATGTTACAAATAAACTCAAGGAATTGAAAACTCAGTTAGCTTTAATTCCAGGAGGTCTAACTAGTCAGCTTCAACCTTTAGATGTCTGTACTAATAAACCATTTAAGGGATTTATGAAGGAGAAATGGAACAGCTGGATGCAGTCTTCAGATTTTGAGATTACGCCATCAGAAAGAAGGAAGAGGCCTAGCATTTCGCAAGTTTGTGAGTGGGTCAAAGCTTCATGGGATGCTGTGAAAACTGAGACAGTGGTTAAATCATTTAAGAAGTGTGGAACTAGTAATGCACACTGGATGGTACAGAGGACAATTTGTTGTATGAGGACTCAGATTCTGATTTAGAAGAGGTTTCAAGTGTCTCTTCATTTAGCTCTGGAGATGAATTTCTGGGTTTTGACGATTAAAAGGTGGGTACTCTTTCCTAGTTAGATTAGGTATTTGTTGAAAGGAGATCTATTTATTACTTTATATTTGAAATACTGTAAATTCATTATAATATTCAGTGATAAAGTTTTTTTCCTAACAAATTTGTACAAAAAAGGGGGTGCATCCTATACACCGGCAAATACGGTAATCTCTTTAGAGTAGACTTCACTTCTTATATTAATAACGATAATATTATTTTTATTTTATTTCATTTTATTATTTTATTTTTTTATGGGGTGCTTAAGGGTCAGAGCTGTATAACTGAGAGGAGACCTCCACATAGCCTTTGAAGGAAAGCGGGGAACCGACCAGGGCTTCTGACCTAATGTTCAATCCTCACCTTTTCGTGGTGAAACTGAAGAATGATACCTGGATATTGAACGAACGAGGATGGGCTGGCAATTTGAGATTTAGCTGACCAAATTGTATTCTTATTGGCTTAAACCAATATATAAAATGATGGTACAACATGACAAATTTCATGCTGGATGATACGTCGCCCAGTTTAACAAGGCCCCCGTACACCAGAGTTAAAGATCGTTACTGTCAAAATAAGAAGTCTGAATGGCAAAGAAATGGAGCTAACTGAGGAATTAGATAAGTACCAGATTGACATAATAGCGGTGACCGGAATAAAAAAGACAAAAACTGGTGAGATCTTTCTGAGCAATAAATACAAAATGTTATATTCAGGCAATGACAATTAAGGAAAAGAAGAAGGCCCCCGTACACCAGAGTTAAAGATCGTTACTGTCAACATAAGAAGCCTGAACGGCAAAGAAATGGAGCTAGCTGAGGAATTAGATAAGTACCAGATTGACATAATAGCGGTGACTGGAATAAAAAAGACAAAAACTGGTGAGATCTTTCTGAGCAATAAATACAAAATGTTATATTCAGGCAATGACAATTAAGGAAAAGAAGGAGTAGCCATAGTATTCAACACAAAATACGAGGCTAATCTTCTTGAATGGCAGGCAATCTCAAGTAGAGTGATGTGGGCAAATATCAGAATGGGGAATTGGACAATGAGACTTATTTGTGCCTATGGTCCCACAGAAGGTTCTACTAAGGTAGAAGTGGAGGAATTTTTTGAGGTTTTAGAAAAAGCAACTGCCACAATGAAAAAGGAAAAGTTGGTCCTTGTTGGGGATCTAAATAGCAGAGTAGGAAATGATTGTGAGACATACAAAAATATTTTGGGAAAATTTACAGAAAAGAGCAAAGCTAATAATAATGGCAAATACCTGTTGAATTTCTGCTCAGGACATGGACTGGTTATTACTAATACCATGTTCCAACATAAAAATGTGCACAAATTCACATGGAGAGAAGAGGCAAGAAATAAGAAAAGTCTCATTGACTATGTTATTGCTGATAGTGATGTTTTCTCCCTGCTGCAGGACACCAGAGTGTACAGAGGATTTGAAATTGGAAGTGATCACTGTTTAGTCTTGAGCAGGATAAAATTGAATTTCATATTGAAAAGAATAACATGTAAGAAAGTTTTAAAGCGAATAAAAGTTTAGCAGCTCTCAGATGTGAATTTATCATCTGTAGACTAAAATACACAAAGATTATTGAAGAAAAAATGAAAGAGTTTGAGAACAGGAACCAAACTTTAGAGATTCAGTGGCAAGCCTTGAAGAAAACCGAGATTGATTCAGCCAGAGAGGCATGTGATGCGGTTGTCTGCAAGAATAGAAAAATCAGAACTCCGTGGTGGACACAGGAAGTTAAAGAAGCAGTGAAGGAAAAATGAAAGCATATCAAAAGTTCCTGGCAAATAAGTCAGCTTGTGGTCAGAGAATACAGAGGCAAATGTAATAAAGGTAAACACTGTGTACAGGGACGCGCCAATAGTGTCGGGCGCCTATGTGCAAAACTTTAGTAGCCCCCCCCCAAGCAAACTTAGTCTATATTTGAGTTGCAACTCAGCAGTTAGAATTGAAGAAAGCACAGGAAGATGGTTTGATGTTAAATCTGGTGTGAGACAAGGATGTACATTATCCCCTCTGTTATTCATTATCGATATGGATCACATTATTAAGGAAAGTGGTATTAAACATGATATCAGAATTGCAAGATTTCCTGACTAAATTGAATAGCTGTTGTAATAGATATGGTATGAAGGTCAGTAATAAAAAGACAAATACAATGAATATAGGCAGAATCGTTGAAAATGTCAACTGCATTGTGAACGGAGAACCTGTGGAACAAGGAAAACATTTCAGCTACTTAGGCACAATTTTTAGTGAAGATGATAAATTAAATATAGAAGTAGACAACAGAATCAACAAAGCTGGTATGGTAAGAAGTCAGTTGAATAAATTCATATGGAATAAGAGAGAAATTAGTCGGAACACTAAATTAGTTGTATACAAGACAGTATATACAACTAATTGTTTTAACTTATTGATCTGAGAGCCGGGTCAGAAGTAAAACACTTGACCAAAGACTAGAGACTACAGATATGAGAGTCCTGAGAAAGATTAGAGGCATGAACAGATGGCATCTATGTCAATATCATATTAAAAACGAAGATATTAGGAAAGAACTAGACATTGTCAGCATCCATGAATGCGTTAGCAGAGCTAATCTCAGGTGGTATGGTCACTTAAACAGAAGATGGTAAATTAAATTAGGGTGAGGAAAGATTAGCAAAGCAAGTGTTCTCTGCCAGGTTGGCAGGAAAACGGCCCAGAGGAAGACCAAGGTATAGGTGGATTGATACGGTACAAAGTGCCTTAGACGATAGAAATATAAGATTTGATAATGTTGGAGTCTTGACAAGTAACAGACTGATTTGGAGGAAAATTGTAGATAAGAAGTTAATAATGATGTAAATTTTTCATGTTGTACTATCATATCATTTACACCCCCTCAAGGGGTGTTCATATCTTGTACACCCCTTGAGGGTACATGTCAGGAATTTGATGATGATGATATTATTATTATTATTTGACACCTCCAGAAAGTCCAACACTCATTGAGGGAGGATACCTTCTCTACAACTCTCTGTCTCCACCACTCAACCTCATCCATCAACTGCATCATCTACACCAACACCGCTAGAATTTTCACAAACAATCACAAACATCCATGCTCAAGGCAGGATTTGAACCCGCAACCTTCTGTCTGGAGAGCGGATTCACTAACCAGGCTAGCTTATGATTAGCATTATTTTCATATCACTTTTTAGTCTTGATTTTGCAGAAAATAATCAATATGTAAATGATCTGTTTATTGCACCTGTGTTTAATTTGTTTTTTAATTCTGTGTTTAATCTTCAGGAAGTGGATCTGGCGAACTTCATTATGTTTTAATTGAAGGAATATTTTCACGTTTTCCTCAGGAGGATATTTCTGAGTAAGTACTTGTATTGTTCTCATTTTATTCTAGTGTTAATTTAGCAGTGTGGCATTGGAAGAAGATAATGCACGGTATATAATTTTATGGATTGATATACACTATGCCACAATAAGAACTGGGACAATATTTTATATCCAATAAACCTGAATTGGACCCACCTTCATCATGTGTAGTCCCTTTTTTGATATGAGACATATTATTAGCCTGGTTAGCTAAGTGGATAGTGCTTCCACTTTCCAACCAAATGCTTTCTAACACTGACTGACATTCTTGTAGGCAGTAATGTTTCTCATTCTCTTTAGGTAGTAGATGAATTTTATTGCCTGGTGTGAGATAATTACCCTGCTAAGAGACATGACATAGCTTGCAAAAGTTCTCTTGACCAGGGTTTCTGGTTTATTCAAATACTAATGTAGAGTAAGTTTGCAACCTTTCGTGGTTAAGGTTCACGTTAAAAAATAAATAAAATCTTTCTTTAACACAGACCCAACCAATCCTTGGGAGTTTAAGATCAGGAATCCATGCAGACCATTCTCGTTTTTCCACATTATTTTCCTCTAACAACATCACAATAGCACTCGAAGTATGACATGGTACATTGTCATTTTGAAAAAACATTTCTATTCTGTAAAACGTTTACAATATAGGAAGCATTGCATTATCTGAAAGTGTTGCACATATACTGGGTAGAGGAACAGTTAATACAGATAATGTCAAAATTTTGCAGGATGATTTGGATAGATTGCCAGACTGGACAAACTAAAATGGATGTCAGTTTAATGTAGCAAAGTGTAAGGTTATGCATTTTGGGGTGAAAAGATTACCGGGAAATTGATGAAGCCAGAGACTTGGGAGTGTTAGTGGATAGGGAGTTAAAATTTAGGGAGCACATAGTTAAAGTGGCTAAAACAGCTCATCAGATCACTTGATTACTGAAGAATACTTTCATGAGCAGAGACAAACAGGTTATTGTTCCTCTTTATTCAACCTTGGTAAAACCTCATCTTGACTAACTACCGCACGCATATCTAAATGCCAGGTTTTCTTGGTGATGAGGAGGAGGTGCAGAGTATCCAGAGATGAGTGACCAAGAATGGTAGCAGGTCTATGGAATGAACCTTACAAGACCAAGTTGAAGATTTGTGGGTTACAAAAACTGGTTGATAGATGGAAAAGGGGTGATATGATTGAGACACAAATTACTGAAGGTTTTTTACAAGATTAATTTAGAGGAAGCTTTTCAGAACAGGTCTGGAGAACTATAATACTGCTGTTAAAGTCTGTAAATTTCTCTCCACTTGACACTGACAGTATATAAATGTACAGTAAACCATCATCAAATTCCTGCCATGTACCCTCAAGGGGTGTACAGGATATGTATCATGAAAAATTTACATCATTACTAACTTCCTATCTACAATTTTCCTCCAAATCAATCTGTTACTTGTCAAGACTCCAACATTACCACATCTTATATTTCTATCGTCTAAGGCACTTTGTACCGTATCAATCCACCTATATCTTGGTCTTCCTCTGGGTCGTTTTGCTGCCAACCTGGCAGAGAACACTTGTTTTGCTAATCTTTCTTCGCCCATTCTGTTTAAGTGACCATACCACCTGAGATTAGCTCTGCTAACGCATTCCTGGATGCTGACAGTGTCAAGTTCTTTCCTAATATTCACATTTTTAATATGATATTGCCATTAATGCCATTTGGTCATGTCTCTAATCTTTCTCAGGACTCTCATATCTGCAGTCTCTAGTCTTTGGTCAAGTGTTTTACTTCAAACCCAGCTCTCAGATCCATAAGTTAAAACTGGTTTGAACACTGTCTTGTATATAGCTAATTTAGTGTTCCGACTAATTTCTCTCTTATTCCATATGAATTTATTCAGTTGACTTCCTACCATACCAGCTTTGTTGATTCTGTTGTCTATTTCCATATTTAATTTACCATCTTCACTAAAAATCGTGCCTAAGTAGGTGAAATGTTTTACTTGTTCCACAGGTTCTCCATTCACAACACAGTTGACATTTTCAATGATTCTGCCTATTTTCATTGTCTTTGTCTTTTTATTGCTGACCTTCATACCATATCTATTACAACAGCAATTGAATTTAGTCAGAGAATCTTGCAGACTTGTAGCGGATTTATTTAGACATATAACATCGTCACATAAAGCAAAGAGCTGACATTAACTTCTCCAATTTTGATATCATGTTTAATACCACTTCATAATGTGATCCATATAGATAATGAATAACAGTGGGGATAATGTACATCCTTGTCTCACTCCAGATTTAAGATTAAACCATCTTCCTGTACTTCCTTCAGTTCTAACTGCTGACTTACAACTCAAATAAAGACTAAGTATTGCTTGATATAATGCCCCATTGATACCATATAACTGTAGCGTATTGAATAGCTTCTCTCTTGGCACTTTGTCATATGCCTTTTCCAAATCGACAAAACTTAAATACAGATCTTTGTTATATTTCCATGATTTCTCAACTATTTGTCATAAAGTGAACATATGATCTTGACAGCCTCTATTTGACCTGAATCCAGCTTGTTCTTCAGCAAGCTTTTCTTCCACAATTCTTCTCAACTGTTTCTCAAGTATACTTGCATATATCTTACTAGGAACACTCAGTAGGGATATACCTCTGTAATTCTCACATTCAGTTTTATTTCTCTTTTTATATATAGGTACTACGAGAGCTCTACTCCAATCATCAGGAATTCGTCCCTCTGGCCAGGCCTTCTGAACTGTGCAGTGCAGCCACTGTAAGACTTTTATACCTCCATACTTCAGCATTTCTGGTCGAATATCATCTACTCCTGCTGACTTTCCACATTTCAAGCCTTTGATGGCTTTTTCTACTTCAAGTATGGATATGTATTCCTGACTGCATGCCTGGTCAGTGTTTTTTATCACTGTGCCATCATCACTGCTTGTTTCATTTAGCAAATTTTCAAAGTAATTACTGCATACTTCAAGGATATCATTTTCTCCCATTTTCATGTCACCTTTATCATCTCTTACAGCAAAAGTACTCCTTTTACACTCTTTCCTCATTCCTAAGCTTCTTCAACAACCTCCAGAATATTTGCCACCTTCTTGATATTTATTTTCTATGTTCTTGCCAAAGTACTCCCATGACTTTTGTTTAGCTAGTTTTACATGCTGTTTAGCTTTCTTACATTTGTCTCTGTATTCTCTAAGAGCACAAACTGACTTATTTGCCAAGAATTTTTGATATGCTTTCTTCTTTTCCTTCACTGCCTCTTTAACTTCCTGTGGCCACCATGGAGTTGTAATTTTTCTATCCTTGCAGACAACTTCACCACATGCCTCTCTAGCTGAATCAATCAGGGTTTTCTTCAAGGCTTGCCACTGAATCTCCAAGGTTTGGTTTCTGTTCTCAAACTCTTTCATTTTTCCTTCAATAATCTTTGTGTATTTTTGTCTACAGTTCACATGTGAGAGCTGCTCAACTTTTATATTTTTATAAAATATAAAATATTTGCAGTACAGTAAACCATCTGTTTTATATAACAACATAGACCATGTATCACAACAACAACATATATATATATATTGTATTAAAAAAAATAGCAGTGTTCTGATACTTTTTCCAGCATGATATATTTTTGTGAGATGATATATAATGATTCGATTGATATACGAAGGACGTCCAGAAAGTAAGTTCTGTTTTTAAATATTTTTACTGTAGCTGCGATTGCAGCTGTGTGCAGAGTTTGTTGATTCCTTAGCAAGGCGTTGGTGCCATTTTCAGACATTCTTGCAGTGCGTATGCTTCTTGGTGTGTGTTTATAATGTCTAAGAAAATCGAATTATCCACTGCATGTGAAATTAGGTCAGATATCCGTTTCTTGAATGTGAGGAATGCAAAAGCAGGTGAAATTCATCGGCGAATTATCGAGGTTTATGGAGAACATGCAGTGGTCTCCATAAACCCCACAGAAGGCTGGCATATCACAACTTCTCGCCACCTTCAGCTGGGAATAATTCCATCATTCCCCATATGGTCCTGACCTTGCACCAAGTGACTTTCACCTGTTCAAACATCTGAAATCTCTCCTTGGTGGCCAGCTGTTTTAAGACGATGGCGAGGTCAAAGAAGCAGTCTATACGTGATTTGTGCCACAGGCGGCAACCTTCTATGACGAAGGTATACAACTCTTGGTGCCCTGTTATGATGTGCCTGAACAATGGCAGAAATTATGTAGAAAAGTAGTGAAAGATATCTACTTTAATTCCCAATAAAGTTTTTTTTGTAAGTATATTTTTGTTTCTCTGACAGCCCATCAGAACTTACTTTCTGGATGTCCCTCATACATTTAAGGTAATTCTTCTGATTATTCAGTAGTACTGAGTACTACTGAATAATCAGAAGAAACATACAAATTTCACTGGTGAAACATACAAATCTCACACTGATCTTCTACTTTTTTTTATTTTATTTTCACAAATTCACTGCAGAAAGAGCGAACATCTTTAGGAGGATACCATTTCCTAATCATGAGAGATTTATGGATTGTTATTGGGGCAGCTTCTGATAGTATTATACTTTTGTAAAGCTTTGTTACAGATTTGTTCACGAGTTCAACAGTTATTTAGGATGAAGGATTATATCCAGTTAGATGTGGTGATCTGAATATGGCTCTGATGTTAATCCAAGAAATTGGATTTTAATTAGTTGTTAACAAAATATAAAAATATACATTAAACACTGACTAGTTTCACCACCAAGGGACAGCTAGCTTCTTCAGAGTAAATAAAACATAAAGATGACAAGTGACAAAAATACAAATTATCATAAAAATGCTGAGAGAAACCATCGTTGGTTTTAACAAAGAAACAGAATTGTTAGGTGCATTAAACGATCTAATCAGTAGTTCCAGATATCATTTAGGATGAGTCCTTATACATTTTCTTTAATCCAATGAGAAAGTTTCTTCAAGATATGACATAGAGATTTTGTCTCATTTTTTATCTCATCATGTGTGTACTGTAATAATGGTAAGCTGGCCCTGATTTTTCTTCTCTGTGTTCTCTGGTGTCACAAAGATTATTTTACTGATTCTAAAGTTATTGGGAAAACAAACATACCTGGTTATCTGATAATCCCAGAATCTTTTTGTAAAGTAAGTTGAAAATGTAAAAGGAAAAGAACACACATGACAATCCTTAAATAGCAAACAACATACAGATGAAGTTATTATTATTATTATATGGGCACCTCCATGGAGTCTGAAGACTCATCGCAAGAGACCCAATCTATGCACACACAATCTATCATACTTCTCCTTGAACCCATTAACAGACAAAGCACTCACAACTGACTCTGGCAACCCATTCCACTCATTCACATCTCTCTAAGCAAAAAATTTAGTCCTCGTGACCCTACTAACCACACCTTTATTCAACTTCGAGGAATGACCCCTTGTTCTGTTCCCTCTAGCCAAGTGCTGAAACATTTCCCCTGCATCTATCCTATGAAACCCTTTAAGCAACTTAAATGTTTCTATCATATCCCCTCTTTTTCTTCTATCACCCGACTTCTGCAATCCACACACCTTCAGTCTGTCTTCATAGGGAACATTCCACAGGCCACTCACCATCTTGGTCACTTGCCTCTGAATCCTCTCCACTGCTTCCTCATCCCCAAGAACCCCAATGGACCAGGCTTGAGCACAGTAATCTAGATGTGGGTGTATAAAGGCCTAATAAAGAAGAATAACAACTTCCTTATCTCTACTTGTTAATCTGTTCTTCACTAGCCAAGAAATCTTATGGGCTACCTTAGCAATATGTCCTCTAAACTTTAATTCTCTGTCTACCACAACCCATAAATCTCTATCTTCATCTATTTCTTGGAGTATAGTGCCATCAATGTGATACACAGCTTGTAATCTATTTATCCCAAAATGCATAACTTTAATTTTCAACATTAAACTGACACCAGTTAATTTTTGTCCATACTGACAGTCTATTTAAATCATCCTGCAAGCTCTCCACATCTCCTTGATTAACTATTACTCTACCTAATTTCACATCATCCACAAACAACTGAATTTTCTTTTAGGTTATTTCCTATATCATTTATGTACAAATTAAACAACAATGCTCCCAGCAGTGAACCTTGTGGCACACCACTAGGCACCTGTTTACACCTCGATTCTGCCCCTCCATATACCACTTTTTGATATCTGTCCAGCAGCCACCCTCTTATCCACTTAACCAGTGTCATATTCATTCCCATTTGTTCTAATTTACATAACAGAGTTCCATATGGTATTCTGTCAAACCTTTGCAAAATCATTGTGTAGCCATTTCCTTTATCCAACTCAGCTATTAGTCTATTATAAAAAGTTAGTAAATTAGGCATGATCGACCCTTCACAAAGCATGTTGACCCTCATACAGTATCGTATTTTTATCTCCCCATTCTTGAATTCTCTTTTTTACCAACCACCATGCCTGAGATATTGATCGGTCTATTACTTACTACTGTAGTCTTAGAACCTCCCTTATGCATAGGAATTATTTTGCCCTCTTTGCACTCCTTTGGAACTCTAACAGAGCTGAGACTTAAATTAAACAGCCTTGTCAAAGGCATTGCCAGTTCCCTTGCACATTCTTGCAAAACCGTAGCTGATATCCCATCTAATCCCACAGCTTTATTTACATTGAGATTCTGCAATATCCTAAGAACCTGCAATTTCTTAGGATATTGCACCTCTGTTCCCACATTAGTGTCTGTCACATAGGTTAAAGCAGTAACCTCACTAGGATGATATATCCTTGCAAAGTAGTCCATGAACTATTTTTTTCACTTCTTTCTCCTCATGACCATCATCACTCATTATGATTAATCTTCAATAGTCATTCTTCCTCTTACTTGCCACATAATGGAAGAACTCTTTGGTATTTCCTTTGACTTGCTTGACTAGATTCTTCTCATAATCTGATTTTGCCTTCCTTGCCATGCTGGTCATCTTTCTTGCCTGAGCCTCATACTGTTCATGAGTTTGCTGGTCACCTTTCTCTTTATATACCCTCCTCAGCATTTTCTTCTTCTGCAGCTTATACTTAATGATATTACTCATCCATCTAACTCCTACCCAATTATCCCTACTTAACCTAGGTATACAATTTAATACTGCTTCCTCTAGATGACCCTTAACTATATCCCATGCACTACTAACATTTTTACCCTGCAGTGTTTTATACCATTGTACAGATTTAAGCTTCTTCCTAAGCACGACATAATCACCTGCCTTGTAGCTCCACAAATATGCCTTCTTATAGAATATTCCTGATATTTTACAATCTCCCAAGTCACTGCATGGTCACTTTCACCATTCCTGCCATGTTATCTTTCTTCTTTCCAGTCTATATCTCCATAGTTGAAGTCTCCTATAATAATCACTTGACCTCTACTCATTGTACTAATTTGATAACTAATATTTAAGGAATTGACAGCGTATACTAGAAATATAGATTAAATAAACTTTAATATATACCTTCCGATATTTCGGCGAACGTCACGTTGCCATCTTCTTGGGAACTTACTACACAGACACGTGCACACAAGTACTAATAACAGCAAATGAGACTGAAGCTAGGAAGCTAGCGTTTCCTAAAGTCCTGATGGTGCCCCCTGGCGGGCTATATTGGTAGTTCTTGGCCTTTGGGCTGAAGTTCTTCTGATAACAGTTTCCCAAATTTGGGGCAGTTTCATGCATCCAAATTTGTTGAGGTTTGGCATGTTCCTAAGGGCCGAGGCTGATTCCATGAATAGTCTTTCATACTTGAACTTGCTGCGGTGTATTACTGTGGCTTTCTTCCATCTTATTCTGTGGCGAGTATCCAGAGCGTGGTCTGCAAGCCCAGAGTGGCTGTACTGGTAAAATCGGATGTAATCCTTGTGTTCTGAGATTCTGATATTTGCTGTCCTGCCTGTTTGGCCAAAGTAGGATAGTTTACAGCTGCAAGGGACCTGATATACACCAGGTAGGTCTAGGGGAAGTGGTTGGTCTTTGGTGGAGCGGATAAGGGTTGCCAGTTTTCTATGTGGTCTGTAACAGGTGGTCAGGTCATGTTTTTTTAGGATTTTATTGATTTTTTCAGAGGTGCCTCTGATGTAGGGAATAGTGATAGATTTAGAGTAATCTTTTTTGTGAAGGGGAGGGGGTGGTGGGTTGTGGATAACTGGGTTAAGGATTTTTTGGAGGGGGTAGCCGTTGGCTGAGAAAGTGTCACGGATGTGATTTAGTTCAGTGGTTAGGGATTGATCATTAGAACAGATTATTTTTGCCCTGTTGAATAATGTTTTAATAACTCCATAAAACAGTGTGATGCTTTGGTGATGTTTTGGTGATGCATGTCTTCCAGATCATCTGTGGAACTCCCTGGACTATAGCAACAACCAACTATATATTTTGTCTTACTGGCCTTAATCTCACACCAGATTATTTCAAGTGAACACCTACTCTCCCACCTGTTTCCTGTTCTTTTTGGTTGCAATTCATCTGCTATCATCATCAGTACTCCCCCCCCCCCCATCCTATCTTCCTGAAAATACTAAACCCTTCACATTCAGTCCCTGTAACTACATCATCTGCTGTTAGCCACGTCTCACTAATGTCTGTAACTTCTGGCAAGGTTGCACTGACCAATGTCAGAAACTCCTCCCTCTTGTTCCTGATACTTCTGGCATTGTCTTTTTTGATTTCAGGAGTGAACAATCAAGCAACTTGCAACTTCCTTATTATAAGAGTTGAAAACTTTCACTCTTGCTAGGTTCTGCCAATATCTTTTGATATGTTTCAGTACTTATTGATCTTATAAAGACAGATGAGGAGAAAAAAATGAAAAAACCTTTTACTTCACTGGGAGGACACTGAAAAACATCCGTCTCCCCCCCCCCTCTCTTTTTTTAGGTGTAGGGGTAGGGATAGTAGCCTTTTTTCAAATTAATGAACTTCAAAATAGGCACTGTCAGTTGACTTTATGTTGATTTATTATTTAATGGATAGAATGTGTCTTTTTTTAATAGAGCCTTTCTTTACATGCATTTTTAAGTTATCCAAAAATTTCCTGGTGAGTTTCTTAATAATTTCTTGTTCCAGTTATTCCTCTTATGCAACATTTATATTGACTAAATGTAATTTATTCATTTTGTTTTTATTTTCCTGTTGTTTTTAGCATTTGTTTAATTAATCTTTATAATTTTTCAGATCAAAGCATAAGAAAAGGAAAATAGATGTTGAAGTAGGTTTAATCAATAACTTTTTTTATTTATTTGTTAATTGTGTGTGTGTGTGTGCATGTGTCATTTACCCATATTCCAAAAGTTACCATTAGTTTTGCTATTCTTAAGTCATAAAATTTAAAAAAATACATGTTAAATACACATAATAGGCTTGCAGTTGTTTTTTTCAACCATTGTGAAACTTGAATTTATTTTATTTATTTATTTTTTCCCTTAAGCCACTTAAAGAGGTTGAGTAATAGTAAGTTATAATTATTAGTAAATATGTATGCTCTCTAAATAATTTATAAATGCAAATAAAAATAAAATTAAACTTTCAAATAAAATTGCAAAGTATTAGCAAATTAATACTTCTAAAGTCTATACTAATATTAATACTTCTAAAGTCTATACTGATATTAATACTTCTAAAGTCTATACTAATATTAATACTTCTAAAGTCTATACTGATATTAATACTTCTAAAGTCTATACTGATATTAATACTTCTAAAGTCTATACTAATATTAATACATCTAAAGTCTGTACTGATATTAATACTTCTAAAGTCTATACTAATGACATCATCAGGGATATCTTATCCCGATGATACTGTAAAATGGAGTATAAAATAATACTCTTGGATAAGTTTGTACTGAACCTATACTATGCATAGGTTCAATTAAAGTTTGCAGAATTCTTTAACTAAATTAAATAACTATTACAACAAACTTCCACAAAAAGCAACAATAAAAAGACAAAGACTGAAAATAGACAGGAACATTGAAAACAAAAGCTACATCCTGAATGAGGAAACCTATAGAACAAGTAAAATATTCATTATTTTAGGTGCCACTTTTAGTGAAGATGGTAAATTGAATATGGAAATAAACAACAGAATAAGGAAATCTAGTATGGTAGCAATTCATCTGAATGACTCTTTATGAAATAAGAGAGAAATTTGTCAAAACACTAAAGCAGCTATATACAAGACAGTGTTCAGAGTTGGATTAAAAGTAAAACAGTTGATCAAAGACTGAAGACCACAGAGATGTGAGATCTGAGAAAAATTAGGGATGTAAACAAATGGCATCAATGGCAGAATCATATTAAAAATGAAGATATTAGGAAAGAAGGAACTTTACATTGTTAGCATCTAGCAATGTGTGAGTGAGCAAAGCAACAGGTGTTTGATTCCAGGATACCAGATAAAAGATCTATAATAAATTTAGTTTAATCCTTTTTTATCCAAGTGTAAGCAAACAAAGTTTGCGCCTGAAAATATCTTCAGGACTGAGGCAACTCGTAGCAAAGGTGGACCAAGCTCTCATCACTCCTTGTCTCAGTATCTCCCATAATGCAAAGCACATCTCTTTGCAGACATGTATAATGCTATGCATTAAGGGAAGGGCCACTACCCAGACCAGTTTCGACCTTTATTGAGGTCTCGTCAGTGGGAGGCAGAAGCAATGGAGAGGTCATATTTACCTATACGAGTTGCCAAAGGTGTACCACTGTGTTATTAAATTACTCTGGATTTAGAGAAAGATGTTGGAAGTTTATTTTGAACTTGGTTAGATTATAATAAATTTAGTTTAATCCTTTATCCAAGTGTAAGCAAACAAAGTTTGCATCTGAAAATATCTTCAGGACTGAGGTAACTCGTAGTAAAGGTGGACCACTCTCATCATTCCTTGTCTCATTATCTCCCATTGCCTCAGTCCTGAAGATATTTTCAGGCACAAACTTTGTTTGCTTACACTTGGATAAAGCATTAAACTAAATTTATTATAGTCTAACCAAGTGCAAAATTAACTTCCAAGATAAAAGATCTAGAGTAAGACAGAGATAGGTAGATTGATGCAGCTAGAAGTGCTTTCGAAGATCTCACAATATCGGAGTTAGGAGAGACAGCAGACTAATTTTTAGGAAAATTGTCAATTAAGAAGTTAGCAATAATGTGACCTTTCATATAGTGCTATCATAATATCCTTGTGCAACCCTTGAAGGTGTATATACATATATATATATATATATATATATATATATCAGGAATTTGATTATGATGATGCATAGGTGAACAGGAGAGACCTGAAGTTTAAAAGAGCACTATGTTTACCACAGTTGAAAGATAATGTTTTCTAGTAGTATTGCTTATTCTCTGTAGTGCATTTGGAAAGACTTCAATTTAAATCCTGTCTAGAACATAAGGAATTTTTATAAGAGCTTTTCAGTTGAAGATGAGTTAGCAGTCTCATATGAAGGTGTTAGATTTTGTCCCCTCCTGTAAACTTTTTTTTCATCCTACAAAACAAGCAAACCATCTAGAATATATAAAATCAACAGATAATATACTGATCAAATTCTTGTTTTACTTAGGCAATTACTAATTTAACTTTGGCTGATGAATGGGCTCAACAACCTCTTTAATTCCTCTCCATGCGGGTGCACCTGTTTGTGGTGGAGAAGGGAGGCCTTTCAGTGGTGGGACTGATCATTTCCATTTTCTTCTTTTGCACTTTTCTTCCCATATTCTTCACACAACTTCTCTCTCTCTCTCTTTAGTCTTTTTACTTGCCCATTCTCCAGATCACTATCACTGGGATCCAATGCTACATTTGCCATGTGGTGTAACTATAATCATCCTGAAAGAGGTATCCTAGTGGCATTCATGCACTACTTTGGTCCCTTCTTAGACAGGATGGATTGCTCAACCTCATCCCATCCAAGATTGATAAACTAGTGCACACTTGCCTTCAAGATTAACATTGTTACAACAAGTTCTCCAATGGGCTATGGATAGAATCCAAGGCTTGCTGTGGTGGTGTCAGTATGCATCCAGGATAACCCTGGCATTCTGCTTCTGAGCTAAGTCATTACTTACCCACTAGGCATTTGAAAGCTCCAGCTGAATCAGTTCCCCCTTTTGAACATGACTCTGTCATCATCATCAAATTTATCTTTTATTTTCATAAGCTCCAACCATGCTCAGAAACCAGACAACAAACTAGGTTCGACGTGAAATAATTTGTTCTACCAGTGAACATCCAGTCAGGTAAATGTCATCCTCCTTTATCCAGAAAGGGTTGGAATAATTCTCAAAATCATTTTTAAAAAAACTAATCAGGAGATATCTTCCTTGAAACAAGGAAGATATCTCCTTTGAAAAAAACATTCAGAATAACTCCATGCAACATCTATTGAGGCAGTACCATTTTGTGACCTCCCATCCATGAAAGGTTGTAAACCTGTGGTATGTTAGTGGGTATGCTAAGAATTTTGTTCTTATTATTTTTTAATTTTTTAGATTTTTTGTATTTATTTATTTTTTTGCATTATCCAGTAACCTTGCTCTAGAGATTAATCATATAACTTTTTCAAGACACTTCAGGCTTCCAGTAAGCAGGACAGTGGTCTCATTCTGAGTAATGAAGTTCATCTTCCACCTACAGACAATCATAAAATCCATGCCTACACTGGAATATGAACCCACATCCTTTTGGCTGAAGAGTGGACATGCTAATCACTCAGCCACCATGCACATGGAGTTTGTGATTGTCTTTAGGTGAGAAGTGAATTGCATCATCACCTGGTATGAGACTGTGACAAAATTTCTCCCTGTTAATTGGAAGCTTGAAGTGGCTTGAAAAAGTGAATCTCTCAATAAAACATTAAACTATTCTGGAGGGTGATATAGAGTTGGGATTTCCTCAGTATTCAGACAAGGAGATTTGTTCTGAATTGAATGTGCAAACTTCGTTTACTTACACTTGGATAAAGGATTAAACCAAGTATATAATTTCTTGGTATCTTTAATTTATAGTATAACCAAGTGGAAAAACTTCTAACACAAATATCAGAGTTCTAAGGAACATAATGTGACTGAAGTGATGACACCAGTGTTGGTAGAATCACACCGAAACTGAAATTATTAGAAGGGAACTTGGCATCATTAGTTCAAGAACATGTGCATGCAGAGTTAAGCTAAGGTGGTATGGTCACTTTAAACAGAATGGAAGAGAGAACCAAAGCAAGGGTTTGCCAGGGTGGTAAGAAAAATACTTAAAAGAAGACCTATTGTAGATAGATCAATGTAGTTATTAGTGCTTTTGAAGCCCAAGTGAGATTGGAGAATATTGTAGTTTTGACAATAATTTTCAATAAAAGTATTGATAGGATGCTAATGATATAAACTTAATTTTGTAGTACTGTCACAGTATCCTATATGCCTCCTAAGGATATATATATATGGGTCAAAGCTATATAACTGAGAGGAGACCTCCACATAGCCTTTAAAGGAATGCGGAGAACCGACCAGGGCTTCTGACCTAATGTCCAATCCTCACCTTCTCGTGGTGCACCCTGTTGGGTATCTACTTGGATACTGAACGGACGAGGATGGGCTGGCAATTTGGGATTTAGCCGACCAAATTGTATTCTTATTGGTTAAACCAAAATATAGAATGATGGTACAACATGACAAAATTTCATGCCGGCTGGGGCGTCGCCCGGTTAAACAAGGCCCCCGTTGTCTTCGCCAGGGAACCAGGGCGAACAGCGAAAAGTCAGCTACTGGAACAAATCTGAAAATAAACCCAACTCAACATCACCAGAGTTAAAGATCGGTACTATCAACGTAAGAAGCCTGAATGGCAAAGAAATGGAGCTAGCTGAGGAATTAGATAAGTACCAGATCGACATAATAGGGGTGACTGAAACAAAAAAGACCAAAACTGGTGAGCTCTTTCTGAGCAATAAATACAAAATGTTATATTCAGGCAATGACAATCAAGGAAAAGAAGGAGTAGCCATAGTATTCAACACAAAATACGAGGCTAATCTTCTTGAATGGCAGGCAGTCTCAAGTAGAGTAATGTGGGCAAATATGAGAATGGAGAACTGGACAATGAGACTTATTTGTGCCTATGGTCCCACAGAAGGTTCTACTAAGGTAGAAGTGGAGGAATTTTTTGAGGCTTTAGAAAAAGCAACTGACAGAATGAAAAATGAAAAGTTGGTCCTTGTTGGGGATCTAAATAGCAGAGTAGGAAATGATTGTCAGACATACAAAAATATTTTGGGAAAATTTGGAGAAAAGAGCAAAGCTAATAATAATGGCAAATATCTGTTGGATTTCTGCTCAGGACATGGACTGGTCATTACTAATACCATGTTCCAACATAAAAATATGCACAAATTCACATGGAGAGAAGAGGCTAGGAATAAGAAAAGTCTCATTGACTATGTTATTGTTGATAGTGATGTTTTCTTCCTGGTGCAGGACACCAGAGTGTACAGAGGATTTGAAATTGGAAG
Organism: Typopeltis vanoorti; assembly: GCF_054136105.1. Lineage (NCBI taxonomy): Eukaryota > Metazoa > Arthropoda > Arachnida > Uropygi > Thelyphonidae > Typopeltis > Typopeltis vanoorti. The sequence goes on along the minus strand of NC_143562.1, from coordinate 26,330,913 downwards.
TGATCACTATTTAGTCTTGAGCAGGATAAAATTGAATTTCATATTGAAAAGAATAACATGTAAGAAAGTTTTAAAGCGAATAAAAGTTGAGCAGCTCTCAGATGTCAACTGTAGACTAAAATACACAAAGATTATTGAAGAAAAAATGAAAGAGTTTGAGAACAGGAACCAAACCTTGGAGATTCAGTGGCAAACTCTGAAGAAAACATTGATTGATTCTGCCAGAGAGGCATGTGGTGAGGTTGTTTGTAAGGATAAAAAAATCAGAACTCCCTGGTGGACACAGGAAGTTAAAGAGGCAGTGAAGGAAAAGAAGAAAGCATACCAAAAGTTCCTGGCAAATAAGTCAGCTTTTGCTCTTAGAGAATATAGAGACAAATGCAAGAATGCTAAACACTGTGTAAAACTAGCTAAACAAAAGTCATGGGAGGACTTTGGCAAGAATATAGAAAATAAATATCAAGAAGGTGGCAAAATATTCTGGACGTTGTTGAAGAAACTTAAGAATGGAGGAAAGAGTGCTGTAAAAGGAATTAGAGATGATAAAGGTGACATGAAAACGGGAGAAAAAGATATCCTTGAAGTATGGAGTAATTACTTTGAAAAACTGCTCAATGAAACAAGCAGTGATGACAGCACAGTGGTAAAAAACACTGACCAGGCATGCAGTCAGGAATACATATCCATACTTGAAGTAGAAAAAGCCATCAAAGGCTTGAAATGTGGAAAGGCAGCAGGAGTAGATGATATTCGACCAGAAATGCTGAAGTATGGTGGTATAAGAGTATTACAGTGGCTGCACTGCATAGTTCAGAAAGCTTGGACAGAGGGACGAATTCCCGATGATTGGAGTAGAGCTCTCATAGTACCCATATATAAAAAGGGAAATAAAACTGAATGTGAGAATTACAGAGGTATTTCTCTACTGAGTGTTCCTGGCAAGATCTATGCAAGTATACTTGAGAAACGGTTGAGAAGAATTGTGGAAGAAAAGCTTGGTGAAGAACAAGCTGGATTCAGGCCAAATAGAGGCTGTCAGGATGAGATCTTCACTTTACGACAAATAGTCGAGAATGCATGGGAATATAACAGAGATCTGTATTTAAGTTTTGTCGATCTGGAAAAGGCATATGACAAGGTGCCAAGAGAGAAGCTATTCAATATGCTGCAGTTATATGGTGTGAATGGGGCATTATACCAAGCAATACTTAGTCTTTATTTGAGTTGTAAGTCAGCAGCCAGAATTGAAGGAAGTACAGGAAGATGGTTTAATGTTAAATCTGGTATGAGACAAGGATGTACATTATCCCCTCTGTTATTCATTATCTATATGGATCACATTATGAAGGAAAGTGGTATTAAACATGATATCAAAATTGGAGATGTTAATGTCAGCTCTTTGCTTTATGCAGATGATGTTATACTTCTAAATAAATCTGCTACAAGTCTGCAAGATTCTCTGACTAAATTGAATAGCTGTTGTAATAGATATGGTATGAAGGTCAGCAATAAAAAGACAAAGACAATGAAAATAGGCAGAATCATTGAAAATGTCAACTGTGTTGTGAATGGAGAACCTGTGGAACAAGTAAAACATTTCAGCTATTTAGGCACGATTTTTACTGAAGATGGTAAATTAAATATAGAAATAGACAACAGAATCAGCAAAGCTGGTATGGTGGGAAGTCAATTGAATAAATTCATATGGAATAAGAGAGAAATTAGTCGGAACACTAAATTAGCTGTATACAAGACAGTGTTCAAACCAGTTTTAACTTATGGATCTGAGAGCTGGGTCAGCAGTAAAACACTTCACCAAAGACTAGAGACCACAGATATGAGAGTCCTGAGAAAGATTATAGGCGTGAACAGATGGCAACAATGGCAATATCATATTAAAAACGAGGATATTAGGAAAGAACTTGACATTGTCAGCATCCAGGAATGCGTTAGCAGAGCTAATCTCAGGTGGTATGGTCACTTAAATAGAATGGGCGAGGAAAGATTAGCAAAACAAGTGTTCTCTGCCAGGGTGGCAGCAAAACGACCCAGAGGAAGGCCAAGATATAGGTGGATTGATACGATACAAAGTGCTTTAGACGATAGAAATATAAGATCTGATAATGTTGGAGTCTTGACAAGTAACAGACTGATTTGGAGGAAAATTGTAGATAGGAAATTAATAATGATGTAATTGTTTTCATGTAGTACTATCATATCCTGTACACCCCTTGAGGGTACATGGCAGGAATTTGATGATGATGATGATATATATACTATCAGAAAACAATAATGAGTATGTGCCATATTACTTCCATATATTCTGCATTGTTTAAGGCTCATGACAGTGTTTCTGCATGTTATTTATGTTTCACAGGGTAGAGACCATGGTGGAAGCCCTCTCCTCACTGTTAGCAAAAGTGCCCCACCTGAAATATCAACCACTCTTGCCCAGTGTTTTTTAACATCCTTGAAATGCTGGGAACTGCTTCATAGTCATCCTTCATTAAAAAAAGGTATGTTTTTACTACTTTAAAAATAATAATTTTCAGATATTATTTAAAGAACTTTTCTGTTTGTTTACCAAAATTCTTATTTACTGAAATAAGACAGGTTCTTATTAACTGAAATTTGTACATATTAAAATCACATCAGAAACTATTTCAAGTTTATTTTTTATCTTCAAATTATATGACTTTGAAAAATGTTGTTTGAAAAATTGTGACAGAAAAATGTTGAAGTAAATTTGCAAAGCCAGAAATAAATATCTTAATAATAACTTGAGTTAGTAATTCAACTGATACATTAACAAAAGTTTGTGTGTGTGTGTGTGGTGTGGTGTGTGTCACAATAAGTTATTATATGTATTCTCTACACTACTTAGAGATTGTTCTTACAAACAAAAAATATGCATCATTTATGTTTAATACCTAAATAATTTTTTAAATTATTGTTATTTAGAATGAGTGTTCCAAAATCATCTTCAGTAGCTTTTACTTTATACATTTGAACTTAGGCATAATTTTGGACAACTGTTTGAAACCAAAAGACTTGTCCAGTTATCTTCAAAACACATGACAAGCACACCACATCTAACTAATTCAAAAAGTTGTTCTAGGCTGGTTATTATCTCACTCTGCAAGCTCAGCCTGATTCCAGATGGCCACTTTAGTTAATCCCGAGACACATCATCAAGCAGTTGAAGCTGAACCAGTTGCTCTTAGATTATTGGCCAAACTTGTTTATCAGGTTATATAATTATTGTAATTATCTTTATCAACTGAAGCACTACTGAAAAGGTCTGCATAAACTGACATCAGAATTTGCTGAGTATCATGTTGATGTTTCTAGAAAATTGTTTGCCTGTCCTTAGGATAAATGGATTGCCTCAATAAAAATTGGCCTACTTCAACAATTTGAACAAAGAAAAATCAGGGGATTACCTGAATAAATCAGCACTTTCTGTTCCAGCAAGAAACCATTTCAATAATGAGATTGTGTTATATACAAAATTTGGAGAGTATAATCCTCTTTGAACTGGTTCCAGTATGGTTTCTCAGCAACTTGTATGAATATATACTGTTATACGTGAGCACTGGAAAGTTGAAAGCAGATACATCACCAAGACAACACCAGACTGCATCAGTCAAATACTCTTCCCCCCCCCCCCCCCCAAAAAAAAAAAAACCTGTTGCAATTTGATTAGCACTTGTTCCACACAATGGAACTAATAACAATTGAATAAAGTGTTGAAGCTGAAGTGGTGAAGGCTTTAAACAACGTGAAAAGGTTCACGATTGTCTCTAGAGTATCAAATCCTTTTACTCTACTCACAGTACCAGTACTAATGTACTATCAGTTTACAGCATTTCTTGGGTAGGATTAACATTTAAAGGGAAAAAAAAGTAAGATACCTGAGCATTATTTAGAAGAGCCCATCACTTATAACAAATCCATGCAGCTTTTCTACTATAAAAAGACTCACTCATCTCAACATTTTTTAAGTATCTCTTCATAAAATCTTGATAAATTTCAGGATTTGCAAGTTCCTCTCCATCAGGTTTTTTTTTCCCTCTTTATCTTGATTGCGTGCATTAGACTCAGTTTTTCATTTTTTTCTTAACACTAGAAATTATATTCTTCATGGAACATGAACACAATACCAGGCAGCTGGATTTTTCTGCTTACTGTTATGAATTATCATAATCAAATTTCTGATATTACCCTCAAAGGATATACAGAATACATGAAAAGTTTACCTTATTACTAATTTCTGTGAACAGTTTTCCTCTAAAATAGTCTGTTATTTTGTCAGGACTCCAATTGTCAGATCTTTATATTTCATTCTTCTAAGTTACATATATTTATGTAACTCCCACCTTCAAAAAGATTTTACGTAAGCCTGTATATTCATACTGTGGGTGGGCTAAGAATCTCTTTGGTATTTTTTTTTTTTATTAATTTATGAAAAAATATTTTTTTTCTGTTTTTATTTATTTTTTCATAGTCTACTCTGCTCTAGAGACTAAATGGGGAAACTTTTTCAAGCCACTTCAGGCCTCCAGTAATCAGAGTGATTTCTCACACTGGACAGTGAAATTCATCTCTCACCTAATCAAACATCCATCATGCCACATCAGAATTCAAACCCCTAGCCTGTTGTTGGCTGGAGAGCAGATCTGCTAACTACTAAGCCAACCAATTGCATCAATCCACATAGATTTTGGTCTTCTTCTGTGGTCTTTTTCCTACCATTTTTGCATCAACACCTGTTGTGTTGATCTTTCCTTTTGCATTCTGTTTAAGATCACACAATCTGTGATTAGCTCTGCTCACTCATTCCTATATATATATACTAACAATGGCAAGTTCCTTTCCATTATTTTCATTTTTAATACAATTCTGCCATTGATACTATCTGTTAATTTTCCTAATTTTTCTCAGAACTCTCATATTTATAGTCTCTAGTCTTTCAAACCATTAAAATTGGTTTGAACACTGTCTTGTATACAGCTTTTTTTTTTTAGCATTCTGACTTATTTCTCTCTTATTCCACATAAATTTATTCACTTGACTCCCACCAGCTTTGCTACTTCTGTTGTCTATTTTCATTTTTGATTTATGATTTTCACTAAAAAGTTTGCCTAAATGCTGTGAACTGAGTGTTATCCAAATAGGTTTGGGAAATAGCATTTTTAAATAAGGATTTTCCACATAATAAAGACTCCTAGAATGATTCTCTTCCATGACACACAAGTATGTGCCAAAGTGGCACCATTATGTATCAGATACAGGACTGACTTAACAGATAGGCTAGGCAAGCTACATCCCTGCATGTAATGCAAGGACTCTGCTTCATTATAGATAATTAAAATTTACTCGGGGTGCTTAAGGGTCAAAGCTGTATAACTGAGAGGAGACCTCCACATAGCCTTTAAAGGAATGCGGAGAACCGACCAGGGCTTCTGACCTAATGTCCAATCCTCACCTTCTCGTGGTGCACCCTGTTGGGTATCTACTTTGATACTGAACGAACGAGGATGGGCTGGCAATTTGGGATTTAGCCGACCAAATTGTATTCTTATTGGTTAAACCAAAATAAAAAATGATGGTACAACATGACAAAATTTCATGCCGGCTGGGGCGTCGCCCGGTTAAACAAGGCCCCTGTTGTTTTCGCCAGGGAACCAGGGCGAACAGCGAAAAGTCAGCTACTGGAACAAATCTGAAAACAAACCCCAACTCAACATCACCAGAGTTAAAGATCGGTACTATCAACGTAAGAAGCCTGAATGGCAAAGAAATGGAGCTAGCTGAGGAATTAGATAAATACCAGATCGACATAATAGGGGTGACTGAAACAAAAAAGACCAAAACTGGTGAGATCTTTCTGAGCAATAAATACAAAATGTTATATTCAGGCAATGACAATCAAGGAAAAGAAGGAGTAGCCATAGTATTCAACACAAAATACGAGGCTAATCTTCTTGAATGGCAGTCAGTCTCAAGTAGAGTAATGTGGGCAAATATGAGAATGGGAAACTGGACAATGAGACTTATTTGTGCCTATGGTCCCACAGAAGGTTCTACTAAGGTAGAAGTGGAGGAATTTTTTGAGGCTTTAGAAAAAGCAACTGACACGATGAAAAAGGAAAAGTTGGTCCTTGTTGGGGATCTAAATAGTAGAGTAGGAAATGATTGTGAGACATACAAAAATATTTTGGGAAAATTTGGAGAAAAGAGCAAAGCTAATAATAATGGCAAATATCTGTTGGATTTCTGCTCAGGACATGGACTGGTTATTACTAACACCATGTTCCAACATAAAAATATGCACAAATTCACATGGAGAGAAGAGGCTAGGAATAAGAAAAGTCTCATTGACTATGTTATTGTTGATAGTGATGTTTTCTCCCTGGTGCAGGACACCAGAGTGTACAGAGGATTTGAAATTGGAAGTGATCACTATTTAGTCTTGAGCAGGATAAAATTGAATTTCATATTGAAAAGAATAACATGTAAGAAAGTTTTAAAGCGAATAAAAGTTGAGCAGCTCTCAGATGTGAACTGTAGACTAAAATACAGAAATATTATTGAAAAGAAAATGAAAGAGTTTGAGAACAGGAATCAAACCTTGGAGATTCAGTGGCAAACTCTGAAGGAAACATTGATTGATTCTGCCAGAGAGGCATGTGGTGAGGTTGTGTGCAAGGATAAAAAAATCAGAACTCCCTGGTGGACACAGGAAGTTAAAGAGGCAGTGAAGGAAAAGAAGAAAGCATATCAAACGTTCCTGGCAAATAAGTCAGCTTTTACTCTTACAGAATACAGAGACAAATGTAAGAAAGCTAAACAGTGTGTAAAACTAGCTAAACAAAAGTCATGGGAGGACTTTGGCAAGAATATAGAAAATAAATATCAAGAAGGTGGCAAAATATTCTGGAGGTTGTTGAAGAAGCTTAGGAATGGAGGAAAGAGTGCTGTAAAAGGAATTAGAGATGATAAAGGTGAAATGAAAACAGGAGAAAAAGATATCCTTGAAGTATGGAGTAATTACTTTGAAAAACTGCTAAATGAAACAAGCAGTGATGACAGCACAGTGATAAAAAACACTGACCAGGCATGCAGTCAGGAATACATATCCATACTTGAAGTAGAAAAAGCCATCAAAGGCTTGAAATGTGGAAAGGCAGCAGGAGTAGATGATATTCGACCAGAAATGCTGAAGTATGGTGGTATAAGAGTCTTACAGTGGCTGCACTGCATAGTTCAGAAAGCCTGGACAGAGAGACGAATTCCCGATGATTGGAGTAGAGCTCTCATAGTACCCATATATAAAAAGGGAAATAAAACTGAATGTGAGAATTACAGAGGTATTTCCCTACTGAGTGTTCCTGGCAAGATCTATGCAAGTATACTTGAGAAATGGTTGAGAGGAATTGTGGAAGTAAAGCTTGGTGAAGAACAAGCTGGATTCAGGCCAAATAGAGGCTGTCAGGATCCGATCTTCACTTTACGACAAATAGTCGAGAAAGCATGGGAATATAACAAAGATCTGTATTTAAGTTTTGTCGATTTGGAAAAGGCATATGACAAGGTGCCAAGAGAGAAAGCTATTCAATACGCTGCAGTTATATGGTGTCAATGGGGCATTATATCAAGCAATACTTAGTCTTTATTTGAGTTGTGAGTCAGCAGTTAGAATTGAAGGAAGTACAGGAAGATGGTTTAATGTTAAATCTGGTGTGAGACAAGGATGTACATTATCCCCTCTGTTATTCATTATCTATATGGATCACATTATGAAGGAATGTGGTATTAAACCTGATATCAAAATTGGAGGTGTTAATGTCAGCTCTTTGCTTTATGCGGATGATCTTATACTTCTAAATAAATCCGCTACAAGTCTGCAAGATTCTCTGACTAAATTGAATAGCTGTTGTAATAGATATGGTATGAAGGTCAGCAATAAAAAGACAAAGACAATGAAAATAGGCAGAATCATTGAAAATGTCAACTGTGTTGTGAATGGAGAACCTGTGGAACAAGTAAAACATTTCAGCTACTTAGGCACAATTTTTACTGAAGATGGTAAACTAAATATAGAAATAGACAACAGAATCAGCAAAGCTGGTATCGTGGGAAGTGAATTGAATAAATTCATATGGAATAAGAAAGAAATTAGTCGGAACACTAAATTAGCTGTATACAAGACTGTGTTCAAACCAATTTTAACTTATGGATCTGAGAGCTGGGTCGGAAGTAAAACACTTGACCATAGACTAGAGACCGCAGATATGAGAGTCCTGAGAAAGATTAGAGGCGTGAACAGATGGCATCAGTGGCAATATCATATTAAAAATGAGGATATTAGGAAAGAACTTGACATTGTCAGCATCCAGGAATGCGTTAGCATAGCTAATCTCAGATGGTATGGTCACTTAAATAGAATGGGAGAGGAAAGATTAGCATAACAAGTGTTCTCTGCCAGGTTGACAGGAAAACGACCCAGAAGAAGACCAAGATATAGGTGGATTGATACGGTACAAAGTGCCTTAGACGATAGAAATATAAGATCTGATAATGTTGGAGTCTTGACAAGTAACAGACTGATTTGGAGGAAAATTGTAGATAGGAAGTTAGTAATGATGTAATTTTTTCATGTAGTACTGTCATATCCTGTACACCCCTTGAGGGTACATGGCAGGAATTTGATGATGATGATGATGATGATGGATGTTTATTACATAGATATCTGTTGTTCATTGCGTATACTTTCTAAAAGTATAAAAAATGCTTTATTGCCAATTTTTTAATAGCTTGTTAAATTCTTATCAAAATCTTAAAAAATTTATAAAAAGAGAACATCATGCAGTATGCACGTGTGTGCATGTGCGCACGCACACTCTGTTTGAGTGAAGCTTATTTCTTCCACTCCAAATAAACACATCTCTTTTACATTTGTTTAATGTTTCAAAAAAAAAAAGCACACTTATCAATTTGCACCAAAAAACAGCCTACATACATAAAACACACAAATCATAACCAGTTCTGCAAAACCCAGAACTAGACAAATATGAGATTTGTCATTTGGTTATATGAAGTACTCAATAATTGAGGTTCAGATAATACAGTTCTCTGTAATAACATACACTTAGTCATATATTACTATCATAGTGTTGTGAATACCTCTTGAGGGTATATATTAGTGATTTCCTGATAATAATAAGTGATAATACTCTGTTTTGTAAAACTCTTAAGGAACTCTAAAAATAAAATATTTTTAGAAAAGAAATTAGAAATCAAAGTTAAGTAATCTGAGAATATTTGATTGGGTCTTGAAATTATTCTGAAGCCTTTTCCATGTGTATGTGATGTTTCAGTGCTATTTTTAACTGATTTGAGAATTATATGCAAATTATGCTTGCATTAATAACATGGAAAACAATAGTCACTTTTTGATAGGATGTTGTTTATTCAGTCACTATCAAGCTTATATGTTTTTTACTTTAATATTATTTCAGTACTAAAACCATGTGAAAATGCTGAATTATTTTGTAAAACTCTTTATTTTTGTCACTTATTTTATTTTTATTCCCTTGCTGTTTCATATAGCTGGCATTGCTAATATTACAGATTAACATCATAAATCTGCCACTGTCAGTACTTGCAATAGCTGAAGTTTAATATTTCACTGCCGCTCTGAATTAGTACTTTTGAAATATCAGTGCTTTGAAATTTTTTAAAAGCATTCCTTTATATTTTATGAATAAAATATTTTTTGAAAAGAATTAGAAGTTAAATGAGTTTTAAAAAAAATTATGTACTTGATCATTGACATGAATTTATCAGTGTGCAATATTTTTCATTCCTGGGAAGTGGTACTTATCTTTTGGCATTGATAAGTAGCCTTTCCTCCTGAAGCTTTATTCTCTTTTTATTTCAGATTGGCTTAATTTTTTGTTATTATTATTATTACAAAAGCAGAAGAGTGGAGTACCTTAAAAAATTAAATCAGTTTGAGAATCATTGTATCAAAATAAAGTTTTTTGGATTTATTTCACTCTACTAGTTTTGCAGACCATTTGGTTTACTTCTTCAGTATTAAATTAAGAAAGATAAAACATACAAAAGAAGGATGTTAAATAAAAAAAACTATTTCTACATCATTGAAAAGATATAATCTATTACATATTCTTATACTGTGAATGATATAAAAATTACTGTTTATATTTAAAATGTTGTAAAAAAAATTGTGTTTGTAGTTTAATCCCAAAGAAGCAGACCAAAGAGTCTACTCTAAAAATGTTGGATTGATTGATTGAACATATCAGTTATTATTGAGGCTTGAAACAACCACAGAAGTCTACATAAAAAATTAAAACTAATAATTTAAAAAGTGAATAGTTGCCATTGTCATTTTTCTTTTTACAAGCTGCTAGTAAATCATTGTTGAACTACTCTGAATCAGATACAGTACTAAGCTCACTGATAAATTAAAGATACCAAAAAATACAACCCTGCTTTGCATTATGGGAAGGGTCACTACCCAGACTGGTTTCAACCTTTATTGAGGTCTCATCATGGGACCCAGACCCAGAGGTGATACAAAGGTTGAGGTAATGCCGAAGTCATAATTTCTTATACAAGTAGCCAAAAGGTGTCACACCTTATTATTAAAATACTCTGGATTATAGAGATAGTTGTAAGTTTTTCCACTTGGTTATACTGGTCTGGGTAGTGACCCTTCCCATAATGCATAGTATTATACATACCCCTAAGGATATGGATATATATACTTTGCATTATGGAATACTAAGGCAAGTGATCTGAAGTCATCAGCTTCTATATACGAGTTGCCCCAGTCCTGAAAATACTTCAGGCACAAAATTTGTTTGCTTACACTTGGATAAAGGATTAAAACCAAGTATAAAATTTCTTGGTATCTTTAATTTGTACTATACCTTTTGGCTACTCATATAAGAAATTATGACTTTGGCATTACTTCAACTTTAGTATCACCTCTGGGTCTGGCTCCCACTGATGAGACCTCAATAAAGGTCGAAACCGGTCTGTGTAGTGACCCTTCCTATAAGGATATGTACTTTGCATTATGGGATACTAAGGCAAGTGATCAACTATATATGAGTTGCCCCAGTCCTGAAAATACTTTGGGTGCAAAATTTGTTTGCTTACACTTGGATAAAAGATTAAACCAAGTATATAATTTCTTGGTATCTTTAGTTTATAGTGTAACCAAGTGGAAAAACTTACAACAGCTATCCCTAATTCAGGGCATTTTAATAATTCCTGAGGTCTGAAGTGATTTTTCCACTTTAGGCTTCAGTAACCAGGGTTCTGAACTTCAAGAACACCAAACAACAAAATTCATTGGCCACTTAAAAAGTAAAGATTGACAGTAAATGTTAATATTTTCCATATTTACTTATATAAAAGCTTTTGTAAAGGAACAATATATGCAACTTTTATCACATAACTGTGCTGCGCTCTGACTATTCTTTGATTATCATTACACTCATTAATTAATATCATTGTATTTTAAAAATATTACATAACACGTTATTTTTATTTGTTTTTCTAGAACTAAACCGTTTATCTCAGCATATTCACATGGATGAATGGCCATGGTTCAAAGAATTTTTTATTGATTCCTTAATTTATCAGGTATGAGTTGAACATGCTTTCAAAATGAGAATATATTTGAGTTTTAAATTATAAATTTTACCAAATATGTGATTTTGTCATACTTAAAAATATATTTGTAACACTTTGGAAATGCGAGTTATTCAAAATTAACAGGAGGCCTAACCAAGCGTTACACAGGCCTGCGATGGAAAAGTTGTCTGAGAAGTACTAATTGATTCTTATAGATTTTTAGGTGTTGAGTTCATAAAAAATAGTAAAAAAATTCCATCACCTACCAATTTTACCAATTTCTGATTTTATCATTTTTATACAAAAGCTTTTGTAAAGGAACAATATATGCAACTTTTATCACATAACTGTGCTGTGCTATGACTCTATTTTTTGATTATCATTACACATTACACTAAGCAGAAAGATGCCACTATCATGGCATCTCTCTGCTCAGCCTGCCTTGGGAAAGTATATGCTAGGTGCTTGGAAAGAAGATGCAGAAGCATAGTTGAGTCAAAGTTACAGGAAGGACAATGTGGCTTTCATTCTTGTAGAAACACAACTGACCAAATCTTCACTTTAAGGCAAGTCTTCGAGAAATTTTGGGAATATGCCAAGAATGTCTACACATGTTTTATAGACTTGGAGAAGGCATATGACCGGGTTCCTCGGGATAAGCTTTGGCAAGTAGTACAGGAGTATGGAGTGGATGGCCAGCTATTAGCTGCCATCAAGTCCCTGTATGAATGCCCAGAGTTTTGTGTCAGGGTAAACAGCACAAAGTCTGAACCTTTCACAGTCTCCGTTGGCCTCTGCCAAGGGTGTGTTCTTTCACCCCTCCTTTTCATAATATTTATGGACCAGATAGGTTTGTAGCTGTTTGTGCAGAAGCTGGAATGAAGATCAGTGTGGCCAAAACTGAAACATTTGTGGTCTCAAGACAACCATCCCAGTGCACTCTACATGTGAGTAGAGCCCCGTCCATATTTATGATAGGCACAGCCGAGGCAGTAAGTGTGTCAGAATTGGAAGATGTAGCATTGGACGTCTGCTTTTTGCAGATGATCTCCAGCAGACCCTGGATAGATTTGTAGCTGTTTGTGCAGAAGCTGGAATGAAGATCAGTGTGGCCAAAACTGAAACATTTGTGGTCTCAAGACAACCATCCCAGTGCACTCCACATATGAGTAGAGCCCCACTGAGGCAGGTGGGGAAGTTTAAATACCTTGGGTCTGTATTCACGAGTGATGGAAAGTGGGACGAAGAGCTGGATACTCGGATTGGCTCAGCAAGCACAATATTGCTTGATCTTGGCCGTTTGGTAGTATTGAAGCTGGAGTTAAGCCAGAAGGCAAAGCTGACTGTCTTCAATACAGTCTATGTCCCCATCCTTACCTATGGTCATAAGAGTTTGGTAATGACTGAAAAAATGCAGACACAAATCCAAGCTGCTGAGGGGTTTGCAGGGCTGACAAGATTCGACAGATTCAGAAGCTCTGCAATTCAGGAAAACCTCAATACTCAACTGTTGCTTCTTCGTGTTGAGAGATCACAGTTACGTTGGTACGGGCACCTGGTTAGAATGCCACAAGAAAGGCTCCCCCAGAAGGCCCTCTTTGCCAAGACAGAGGGTGGAAGGCCATGGACTTGCTGGATAGATTATATCCAAAACCTTGGGTCCCACCAGAACACCTGAGCTTGGTGGCAGAGGATCGTGACCATTGGAAGTTCCTCTTGCAGCTGCTGCCCCCACAATCCAATTAGGAAAGGTGGGCCTTGAAGATGTATGTATGTATGTATCATTTTTATTAGTAGTATTTGGATTTAAATTCAGCACATTGGTATTTATTTTCATTCTCCTTTATTTACAGCTAATTAGTTGTATAAGTGCTTTTTTGAAGTGCCTTTTTATGGTAAATAAAGAAATTTCCACGAAATTTCTCATTCTTAACATAGGAGAGGGAGGACGCAATGCAGATAAAAGTGCAGGTGGCTACTTTGAATCTGATTTGCCGAGATAATGTTCCTGTTGTCTCGGACACATTTTCTTGTGCGATTCTTTAGTTGAACTTTCAACTCGAAGAAGGATGTACGACTTAATGAATATAACTTTTAATTTATGAATGTCTTGGCCAAGGAATTTATTCATGTGTTGTTTCTGATGATTTCTGGAAAAATTAGCCCTTATATTATAATTACATCCCTTTTATTCTTCTTAATCCTTTTCTTTATGAGCATCAAGGAAATTTTTTAAAATAAAGTGTGCCTTCATTATGGATGTTAACACATTAAATAATAAATTACCTTTATATTTTTATTATTTAATTCATTTATTGTAGTACTTAACTATGGTTCTACATCATCCTATAATTACCATAACTTATGCATCTGTTTAAATGTATTAATACAAATTATTTAAACTTAATTAATTTGATTTGTTGAATTTAATGGGTCTGTAGGGATTCTACAAAGATGCAATTACTCAGCTTCATCATCTGCAAAGGACAACTACAAGTGATCACATAAGGGTGAGTCTGCACTTAAAATTAAGCATATTCAGATAAACTATACATGTATGTATACATGAAAAATCAGGAATTTTAACCTTTTCATGTCATTTAAACTTATAGGAAATTATTTACTAATGTTTAGACTTAGAAGATCATGTACTTAAGATTATAAAAATGATTTACACCAAACAGAAAATGCAGCTGTTTAACTCTGAGGATTCTGTAGTGAAAATAAAAAGAGGATTTGACAAGGTTGTATCCTTTCACCAAATCTATTTAATATCTATAGTGATGATGAAAAACATTGAAAAACAAAAAATAGGAATCTCTCAATGCATGGTATGAATGGTATAAAATACAACAATCTTAGATATGTTGATGATTACTATTCTAATAGCAGAAAACCCAAAATAAATTAATCAAATTACTGCAGCTACTAATTGAAAAAGGTAAAGAATTTGGATAAGATATAAATGCAAAAAAGACCAAATTTATGAAAATCTCAAAAGAAAACAGATCTGAGCCAGATATATTCATCAACAATATGAAAATTGAACATACAACAGAATACAAATATTTAGGCACATATTTGACTGCAGATGGAAAGCAAGATAAATAAAAATAAGAACAGCCATAGCTAAAGATGCCTTCTGGAAAAATAAAGATCTGCTCAGGAGTTCTGTGGGCATCGAAATAAAGAAAAGAATGATAAGAACATTAGTGTGGCCAGTTTTTGCATATAGAAGTCATTATCATCATCATCATCAAATTCCTGACATGTACCCTCAAGGGGTGTACAGGATATGATAGTACTACATGAAAAATTTACATCATTACTAACTTCCTATCTACAATTTTCCTCCAAATCAGTCTGTTTCTTGTCAAGACTCCAACATTATCAGATCTTATATTTCTATCGTCTAAGGCACTTTGTACCGTATCAATCCACCTATATCTTGGTCTTCCTCTGGGTCGTTTTCCTGCCAACCTGGCAGAGAACACCTTTTTTGCTAATCTTTCCTCGCCAATTCTGTTTAAGTGACCATAGCACCCAGCTGCGATTAGCTCTGCAAACGCATTCCTGGATGCTCTGGATACTGTTCTTTTCTAATATCCTCGTTTTTAATATGATATTGCCATTGATGCCATCTGTTCACACCTCTAATCTTTCTCAGGACTCTCATATCTGTGGTCTCTAATCTTTGGTCAAGTGTTTTACTTCTGACCCAGCTCTCAGATCCATAAGTTAAAACTGGTTTGAACACTGTCTTGTATACAACTAAGTTAGTGTTCCGACTAATTTCTCTCTTATTCCATATGAATTTATTCACTTGACTTCCTACCATACCACTTTGTTAATTCTGTTGTCTATTTCCATATTTAATTTACCATCTTCACTAAAAATCGTGCCTAAGTAGGTGAAATGTTTTACTTGTTCCACAGGTTCTCCATTCACAACACAGTTGACATTTTCAATGATTCTGCCTATTTTCATTGTCTTTGTCTTTTTATTGCTGACCTTCATACCATATCTATTACAACAGTTATTCAATTTAGTCAGAGAATCTTGCAGACTTGTAGTGGATTTATTTAGAAGTATAACATCGTCCACATAAAGCAAAGAGCTGACATTAACATCTCCAATTTTGATATCATGTTTAATACCACTTTCCTTCATAATGTGATCCATATAGATAATGAATAACAGTGGGGATAATGTAGATCCTTGTCTCACACCAGATTTAACATTAAACTGTCTTCAATTCTAACTGCTGACTTGCAACTCAAATAAAGACTAAGTATTGCTTGATATAATGCTCCATTGACACCATATAACTGTAGCGTATTGAATAGCTTCTCTCTCTCTCTCTCTCTCACGACTTGTCTTATGCCTTTTCCAGATCTACAAAACTCAAATAGAGATCTTTGTTATATTCCCATGATTTCTCCACTATTTGTCGTAAATTGAAGATCTGATCCTGACAGTCTCTATTTGGCCTGAATCCAGCTTGTTCTTCACCAAGCTTTTCTTCTACAATTCTTCGCAACCGTTTCTCACGTATACTCGCATATATCTTACCAGGAAAACTCAGTAGGGAAATACCTCTGTAATTCTAACATTCAGTTTTATTTCCCTTTTTATATATGGGTACTATGAGAGCTCTACTCCAATCATCGGGAATTCGTCCCTCTGTCCAGGCTTTCTGAACTATGCAGTGCTGCCACTGCAAGACTTTTATACCACCATACTTCAGCATTTCTGGTCGAATATCATCTACTCCTGCTGCCTTTCCACATTTCAAGCCTTTGATGGCTTTTTCTACTTCAAGTATGGATATGTATTCCTGACTGCATGCCTGGTCAGTGTTTTTTATCACTGTGCTGTCATCACTGCTTGTTTCATTTAGCAGTTTTTCAAAGTAATTACTCCATACTTCAAGGATATCTTTTTCTCCTGTTTTCATGTCACCTTTATCATCTCTAACTCCTTTTACACTACTCTTTTCTCCATTGCTAAGCTTCTTCAACAACCTCCAAAATATTTTGCCACCTTCTTGATATTTATTTTCTATGTTCTTGCCAAAGTCCTCCCATGACTTTTGTTTGGCTAGTTTTACACAGTGTTTAGCTTTCTTACATTTCTCTCTATATTCTCTAAGAGCAGAAGCTGACTTATTTGACAGGAACTTTTGATATGCTTTCTTCTTTTCCGTCACTGCCTCTTTAACTTCCTGTGTCCACCATGCAGTTCTGATTTTTCTATCTTTGCAGACTACCTCACCACATGCCTCTCTTGGCTGAATCAATAACGGTTTTCTTCAAGGCTTGCCACTGAATCTCTAAAGTTTGGTTCCTGTTCCCAAACTCTTTCATTTTTTCTTCAATAATCTTTGTGTATTTTAGTGTACAGGTGATAAATTCACATCTGAGAGCTGCTAAACTTTTATTCGCTTTAAAACTTTCTTACATGTTATTCTTTTCAATATGAAATTCAATTTTATCCTGCTCAAGACTAAATAGTGATCACTTCCAATTTCAAATCCTCTGTACACTCTGGTGTCCTGCACCAGGGAGAAAACATCACTATCAGCAATAACATAGTCAATGAGACTTTTCTTATTTCTTGCCTCTTCTCTCCATGTGAATTTGTGCACATTTTTATGTTGGAACATGGTGTTAGTAATAACCAGTAGATGTCCTGAGCAGAAATCCAACAGGTATTTGCCATTATTATTAGCTTTGCTCTTTTCTGTAAATTTTCCCAAAATATTTTTGTATGTCTGACAATCATTTCCTACTCTGCTATTTAGATCCCCAACAAGGACCAACTTTTCCTTTTTCATTGTGTCAGTAGCTTTCTGTAGAGCCTCCAAAAATTTCTCCACTTCTACCTTAGTATCACCTTCTGTGGGACCATAGGCACAAATAAGTGTCATTGTCCAGTTCCCCATTTTGATATTTGCCCACATCACTCTACTTGAGACTGCCTGCCATTCAAGAAGATTAGCCTTGTATTTAGTGTTGAATACAATGGCTACTCCTTCTTTTCCTTGATTGTCATTTCATTGCCTGAATATAACATATTTTATTTATTGCCGAGAAAGATCTCACCAGTTTTTGTCTTTTTTGTTTCAGTCACCCCTATTATGTCGTTCTGGTACTTATCTAATTCCTCAGCTTGCTCCATTTCTTTGCTATTCAGGATTCTTATGTTGATAGTACCGATCTTTAACTCTGGTGATGTCAAGTTTTTTTTTTTTTTTCAGATTTGTTCCAGTAGCTGACTTTTTGCTGTTCACCCTGGTTCCCTGGTGAAAACAACGGGAGCCCTTGTTTAACTGGGCGATGCCCCATCCGGCATGAAATTTTGTCATGTTGAACCATCATTTTGTAATTTGGTTTAAGCCAATGAGAATTACAATTTGGTCGGCCAAATCCCAAATTCCCAGCCCATCCTCGCTCGTTCATTATCCAGGTAGATACCCAACAGGGTGCACCACGAGAAGGTGAGAATTGGACATTAGGTCAGAAGCCCTGTTCGGTTCTCCACATTCCTTTAAAGGCTATGTGAGGGTCTCCTCTCAGTTATACAGCTTTGACCCTTAAGCACTCTGTCCTGAAGATACTTCAGGTGTAAACTTTGTTTGCTTATACTTCGATAAAGGATTAAACTAAATATATAATTTATAAGAAATCAAGTTTAGAAAAGGCATAAGAAGACATAATACATACATAAAAGGAATGGGATAAATTTAGTGTGCTAAACATTCTTCTTATTCATGTAACTTCCTCAGTGAGAGGGTGCAGCACCATGTCTTTCCAGTTCTCTCTCTCTGTTGGTGGCTTTCCTTTTTATTTCTGCATAGCCATGTGATCCTGTCCATGATCTTATATCTTCAAGCCATGTCCTTCATTTTTTGCCTCTTGATCCTTTTCCCATAATTTTTTCCTTCTAAAACTGTTAGTATCTTCTGTCCTGCTGTACCTCTCAGTACATATCCTGCTAATCTCATCTTTCTCTGGATCATTTCCTGTAATAAAGATCTCTGTAGGACATCTGTATTTGTTACATGTTCTTTCCATGAGATTTTCAGAGCTCTCCTATAGCACCATTTCAAAGGCCATTATCTGTTTCTTACTCTCTTCTTGAATATCAAGGTCTCACTTCCATTTGTGGGGTGCTTAAGGGTCAAAGCTGTATAACTGAGAGGAGACCTCCACATAGCCTTTAAAGGAATGCGGTTAACCGACCAGGGCTTCTGATCTAATGTCCAATCCTCACCTTCTCGTGGTGCACCCTGTTGGGTATCTACCTGGATACTGAATGAATGAGGATGGGCTGGCCATTTGGAATTTAGCCGACCAAATTGTATTCTTATTGGCCTAAACCAATATACAATGATGGTACAACACGACAAAATTTGATGCTGGATGGGGTGTTGCCCAGTTAAACAAGGCCCCTGTTGTTTTCACCAGGGAACCAGGTTGAACAGCGAAAAGTCAACTACTTGAACAAATCTGAAAACACACCCCCAACTCAACATCACCAGAGTTAAAGATCGGTACTATCAACATAAGAAGCCTGAATGGCAAAGAAATGGAGCTAGCGTAGGAATTAGATAAGTACCAGATCGACATAATAAGGGAGACTGAAACAAAAAAAGAAAAAAACTGGTGGGATCTTTCTGAGCAATAAATACAAAATGTTATATTCAGGAAATGACAATCAAGGAAAGAAGGAGTATCCATAGTATTCAACACAAAATACGAGGCTAATCTTCTTGAATGGCAGGCAGTCTCAAGTAGAGTGATGTGGGCAAATATCGGAATGGGGAATTGGACAATGAGACTTATTTGCGCAGGACACCAGAGTGTACAGAGGATTTGAAATTGGAAGTGATCACTATTTAGTTTTGAGCAGGATAAAATTGAATTTCATATTGAAAAGAATGACATGTAAGAAAGTTTTAAATCGACTAAAAGTTGAACAGCATAGGAAATGACAGAATGGACAAGGAAAGATTGGCAAAACAAGTGTTCAAAACAGGTTGGCAGGAAAATGACCCAGAGGAAGACCAAGATATAGGAAGTCGATTGAATAAATTCATATGGAATAAGAGAGAAATTAGTCGGAACACTAAATTAAACTGGTTTGAACACTGTATACAAGACTGTGTTCAAACCAGTTTTAACTTATGGATCTGAGAGCTGGGTCAGAAGTAAAACACTTGACCAAAGACTAGAGACCACAGATATGAGAATCCTGAGAAAGATTAGAGGCGTGAACTGATGGCATCAATGGCAATATCATATTAGAAACGAGGATATTAGGAAAGAACTTGACATTGTTAGCATCCAGGAATGCGTTAGCAGAGCAAATGTCGGGTGATATGGTCATTTAAACAGAATGGGCAAGGAAAGATTGGCAGGTTGGCAGGAAAACGACCCAGAGGAAGACCAAGATATAGGTGGATTGATATAGTACAAAGTGCCTTAGACCAGTGGTCTCCAAACTTTTTTGATCGCGTACCCCTAAGACAGAAAAAATAAATAGCGCGTACCCCCAATTGATTGAGCAAAAATCTATTGTAATAAGTATTATAAAGAGGAAATATACCTTGTATCATCATTAAAAACGCTAGATATTTTTACAAATTATTTCTATTATTAACAGCTTACAAACATATTTATTACAATATTTAATGTGAACAATGGCCTTGCATTTCTTTCATAATTTCTTGAAATTCTGGTTTGATGGCTTTTGATACTGCGATACGTTGGTTCTTTAAATTATCTGCAATGATTTCTATACATCTACCAATAATATTTGCTGATAAGGGAGTACATTTTAGTTTATCTGCATATTCTTTTCCATGGATTATTTCTACCATTTTTATGGCGGTTGGGAATACAAGTGTTTCCCCAATGATGTGTGGCTTTTGGTCTTTTGCAATTAAGAATACAACCTCAAGAGATGCCTCCAAATATTTATCGTTAATTTTTGTGAATTTTTTTAAGTTGTTGGATTGAGAATTACATGTCTTCAAACATCGTTCAAAGAATTGTATAGATTTGTGTTCATGTTCAGGATGTTTAGTTTTTAAGTGTCTTACTAATAATGATGGTTTCATACGTCCATTACATAGCATCTCATGACATAATACACATGTAGGACGAGATTCATTATTGACTGTCGTCAATGTAAATCCCCATTTCAAGTAGTTTTCTTGATAATTTCTAACTTTCTTGGGCAAGATTTTGTTAAGTTTCAGATTAATGTTTTTATCACTTAATTTGACTGTTAACGAACTTGTTTGAATAGAATAATCAATCCTATCTTTTCCTTGTTGTTCGTCTGATGTAGAAGTACTATCATAATTATCTTCAATTTGCAGTTTCTTTGGAGGAAATTTTTTTAACCATTTATCCATTTTGTGAGGGTTAATTTGTAAAATTTAAATATAATTCATTTACTATTGATAATATCAAACACATTTTAAAAAATGTAAGCAATTTTGATAATATTAATTCACTATTTCTAGTGTAAACGTAAAAGTAAGCACAAAAAGGCATTGGAATTGCACAGAAACAATATATACTAAAAAATCATTAAACTTGCTACTAATAGTCAAATTAACACAACTGTGGTGTCATCTGTAGATAGCAGGATAACTAAGCAATTTTCCTTCTCTAGTGGGGCTTGTCAACACTAGGAGGCTCTACAAACAACGGCAATGATAAGAAGTAAGAGATGTACTCCCTAGTTTTAAAAAACATGACAGCTTTGCCAAAGACAATTATGTGTGCAAAGTCACCCAATGTGTGCTACTCGCAGATTTAAGTTTACAGAATCTTTATAACGTCTTTGTCTCTATTAGATATATATTTAATTGATGAAAGAAAGTAATATTCTTTATCTTTAACCCTTTCTGCCCTAGTGATTCCAATTGGAATTACTAACTTTCTTGGCTTTCATAGCCCATATTAAGTGGCGAATGATTCCAATTCTGAAATGATTCATTTTCAATGAATCATTTTTGAATTCCTATCCTGAAATGTATTTTTCAGAAAAATACTTGATACTCTTGCTTTTTTAGATCTAAAGACAAAATAAATAGAAAGAAAAAATTTTTTCACTTGAAAAAAAAAATTCATGTCAGAAAGGGTTAATTAATTACTTAATTTTTTTCCTATCAATATAAATACCCCCACGTATCGACTCACGTACCACACTTTGGAGACCACTGCCTTAGACGACAGAAATATAAGATCTGATAATATTGGAGTCTTGACAAGTAATAACAGACTGATCTGAAGGAAAATTGTAGTACTATCATATTCTGTACACCCCTTGAGGGTACATGGCAGGAATTTGATGATGATGATGGTATCTTCAGGGCTGGAGCAACTCTTGGCAAAGGTGGACTGAGTTCTGATCACTTTCCTTAGTATCCCATAATGCAAAGCATATCTCCTCGCGAATATGTATAATGCTATACATTATTGGAAGGGTCACTACCCAGACTGGTTTCGACCTTTATTGAGGTGTCTTCATTGGGAGCCAGACCCAGAGGTGATACGAAGGTTGAAGCAATACAAAAGTCATATTTCCATATGCCAGTTGCCAAAAAGTGTCACACGTTATTATTAAATTACTCTGGATTAGAGAATGATGTTGGAAGTTTTTTTCCACTTGGTATCCCATAATGCAAAGTATAAATATAAATTATATATTTAGTTTAATCCTTTATCCAAGTGTAAGTAAACAAAGTTTGCAACTGAAGTGGCTTCAGGACTGGGGTGGGCAACTTGTGGCAAAGGTCGACTAAGTTCTGATCACTTTCCTTATTATCCCATAATGCAAAACACATCTCCTCGCGAATATGTATAATGCTGTACATTATTGGAAGGGTAACTTCCCAGACCGGTTTCAACATTTATTGAGGTCTCTTCAGTGGGAGCCAGACCCAGGCTGGCTCCTACTGAAGAGGTGATACCAAGGTTGAAGCAATGGAGAAGTCATAGCAAAACACTTTTGCAAAGCCCACATCTGCATGGATGTGCTTTGTTTGCATTATGGGATACTAAGGAAAGTGATCAGAACTCAGTCCACCTTTGACATGAGTTGTCCAAGTCCTGAAAATACTTCAGGTGCAAACTTTGTTTGTTTACACTTGGATAAAAGATTAAACTAAATGTACAATTTATAGTCTAACCAAGTGGGAAAAAACTTCCAACTTGATTTCTTATAATTATACTTTTGGATATATGAGTTAATCTTATCTTCTATATTATCCCACAAAATAAGAATTTGTCAGATGAAATGAGCTTTACATGATATAAAATAAATAAAAGAAATCTACTAACACCTTTATTCCACAAAGTAAGTAGATAAGTCCATTTAGCCTTAACTGACTTTTTTTTAAAGATGGGGGGGGGGAGAACCAATCTCTGACCTTAGACTCCAGAATATTGGTAATAAGGAAAGATTGAAAAAATGTATACTGTAGCACATAGTGGACATGAAGAGATCTTTAGTTAGTGAGAGAATTTAAGGAGAAGGGAATATAAGGGAGAGGTATGGAAAGCATAAGAAATCATCCTTGGAAAATGTGTGGTGAGCAAAGAGTAGATTTTTTTTTTTTTTTTTTTATATATTTTTTTTTTAAACTTGGAGAGTAGTGGACAAGTGTTGTGAATGTGAAAAATGTAAGATGAAGTTAACCAGAGATGTAATTGATAGATATGTTACTGATTGAGTTCTCGCATAATCAAGCTATTAATTTCATGGAGATCTTTTACTTTAGAGATCTCCATAAAATCCATGTCCTGATCTGTGAGATTTCACTCATCCAGCAACAATGTCAGTTGCATCTTTGGTTATACTCACATTCTTCATGTTCAAAACGCATAGCACTTGCCCACTATTCTCCAAGTAAAATATCTACTCCTTGATTCCTGCTTACCATACTCTTATATATCTGCCAAGATGCCGTTTTCTTCCATCTCTATCTCTCTCTCTCTCTCTCTCCTTTTATTTTCCATATTAATCTAGTAAAATTTTCTCACGAATTTAAAAGACCTCTGTCATATCACTTTCTGCCTATTTTCCACTGTCCTGCAGCTTGACATTTTTTCAATCTTTCCTCATAACCAATATTTCAGAGTCCTGATATTGTCTCCTGTACACCCTTGAGGGTACATGGCAGGAATTTGATGATTATGATGATACTGCCTTAATTTTATATCTCATCTTCTGCTTCTTATGTGTTAGGTTCAGTGACCTATCATAGCCAAGTAACTTGACTTCACAGAAACCTAATTAATTTGATAGGGCATTGAATCCCATCGACATACTCTGGCATGTTTGTCAGTTGCTTGCATTCTCTGACTGGTTTTGCAGAACAAAAAACATGAGTTTCTAAAAGGAGAAACCTGCTACCTACTTATCAGTCTGGGATAGTTAACTTACCCTTAAATGAATAGTTCTAAAGATTCTTCTGATCTTTAAAGGTACCTGGCATGACTATAAAACAACAAATTACACCATAACCACAGTAATTAAGCTTATTATTATTAAAAGAGACCTCCAGGGAGTCAGAGACTCATCGAGGGAGGCCACATACTACACACCAGCTATCATACTTATTCTTGAAATCATTCACACTGCTTGCACTCACAACATCCAATGGCAATCCATTCCAATCACACACCACCCTATGAGAGAGAAATCTAGTCCTCACCCTCTTCTTAGCGTCCTTCATTCTCAGCTTCAAAGGATGCCCTCTCATCCTTTCCCCACCATCCATAAATTGAAAAATTTCATCAATCGAAACCCTGTATGACCTTTCAGAAGTTTGTAAGTCTCGATCATATCTCCCCTCTTTCTACTGTCTGCAGTCTACAAATTTCTAGTCTGTCTTCATACTCAGTATTCCACAATCCTGATATCATTTTTAACACTCTCCTTTGTACTCTCTCTCCAATATATCAGAATCACAATGGAAACCAGGGGCCAGACCTACACACAATAGTCCAAGTGAGGTCTTATCAAGGCCTTGTAAAGAGGCAAAATAACATCCTTATCTTTACATGTGAACGTTCGTTTCAGCATTGCAGTTATTTTTTTAGTTTTATTTGTAATCTTTGCCACATGACCCCTGAACTCCAACTTCCTATCTATTAACACCCCAAAATCCCTAGCCTTATCACTTTCTTCTAGCCTAATTCCACCAATATAATACGACATTGAATATCTAATCACGCCAAAGTGAATGACTTTACATTTACTGACATCCATTTTCCAATGCCCACAATTCCAGCCTATTCAAATCATTTTCCAAGTACTGCATATCAGCAGCAGTCCTGATTTCCCTACCTATCTTTGCATTATAAGCAAATAGCTGAATGTCACTTATCAAATCCTTCCCAATATTATTAATGTACAGATTGAATAAAAGTGGACCAAGCACTGATACTTGTGGTACATCACTTGTTACCTTGAATATTGCAGACTCAGATCCCCCGTATACAGTGGTGAGCTATAAGGGGCTCGCACGAGCCCTTTGTTAAATTTTTCTCAAATTGCTAGCCCCTTGTTTTTCTTGTTTACTTTTTTATTTTTTCAAAAAAAAATTTTTTTTAAACATATTAAGTGACAAACTGATACCGTAACCTAACAAAAATTAGTCTATTTGGCAGTGTATATATTACTTGGAATTATTTTTTCAACTCTATAACGAATACACCCAAGTTTGAAAATAAAATAAGCGCATGCACTATCTTTACCCTTCTCCCTTCTGGTAGCCAATTGTATGGTAAAACCAGTAGCCAATCAAATGTTTTATAAAAGATTATAAAAGATTTCATTCTTATTATATTTCGATAGTTAAAAAATGTTTTTCTTATGTAAGATAAATTAACACAGTTGATTGTATGCAAATATTTCATGTTTAGATCATGAAATGTTTGTTTAAAAATGATAGCCTTTAGAAGTTGATTGTTCTGTCATACTTTTTGATTGGAATTTGTACACAAAATGTATTAATAAAAGTTTTTGTGTGAAATACGTCTTTTTTTTTTCTTTTTTTTTTTTTTTGCTCGATGATGCGAGCCTTTTGTTAACATTTCCATAGCTCACCGCTGCCCGTATACCACTTTTTGATATCTGTCAGTTAGCCATCCTCTTATTCATGCTAATATTCTATAACCCCAACTCATTTTCTTCAATTTATACAACAGTCTACCATGCTATATTCTGTCAAAAGCCTTAGCAAAATCCAAAAGGATCATGGTATGTATCCATTCCCATTGTCTGGTTCAGTGGTAACATTGTTATAGAATGTGAGTAAATTGCTAAAACATGACCTTCTCTTAGTAAATCCGTGCTGTTAATTGCAAAGTAGAAATTCTCTGTTAACCCATTTCTGAATGCGAGCCCTAACCAATTTTTCCAAACTCTCCACCACCACTCCTGAGATACTAATCGGTCGATAGTCGGATACATCGGTCTTTGCACCACCCTTGTGCAATGGAATTACCATACATTCCTCCAATTCCTGTAGAATCTTCCCTGTTTTCTGAGACTCATATTAAACAGCCTGGTCAAAGGAATGGCCAGTTCAACTGAACACTCTTTTAGCACACATGCTGATATCCCATGAGTCCCTATTGCTAATTCTTATTCAATTTGTGCAACAGCTCTAATACCTTGTCCTCATACACCTGCATTTCTTCATCTAGTGAAGAGGTAAGAGTGAGCTCAACGTTGCGTACACCAAGTTGATGGCTTTTGAACAAAATGTGCACTCGTTAACTTAACAACCTCTTCTACATGTGTAACTCTCATGCTATCAGGATTTACAAGAGTTACTCTAATTTTAATGAAATTTAACTAATTAATTTATTAATTAGTTAAATTAATTAACTAATTAATTGTAACTAATTTTAATGAAATGAAAGTACAGATATCTGTACTTTCATTTCATTAAAGTTAATTACTGTGGTTATCGTGTAATTTTTTGTTTAAAGATTCTTCCTGCCTTAGGCAGCATTTGAACCAATCATCAAAGAGCATCATCATTATCAACTGAATTATAGAGGCTATTTAGTTATATATATATATAATGATCTCATCACCCTCTTATATGATGGCCTATCATGGCCATTAACTTCATGGAAAGAAATGCAGTGTTCATGCTCTGATAAGGCAGTTAATCCTATCGGCATAGTCTCTATGTTTGTCACTTGCATGTATACTCTGCCTGGTTTGCATATTTTGCATGACAAAAATGCTTTCAGGATTATAAACTGCAACTCTGTATGAGTTCAGCTAACTTGTCTACATTTGAAAACTCCTTATAAAAGTTTTTCTCATCTTTGTCTGGATTCAAACCCATGTACTTCCTTAGATGCTAAGATATGCAGTCAATCCACAGGATCACTCGCATGAAGAATTTTTAAACAAGATTTTATTTGCACAACTCCAAATATTAGAATGGTATTTTAAGGTTAGGTAGATTTGGGATTTTTGCAGGCTGAGGAGGTTATCATACAATGTGTTTGTCAGAACAGGCTAGAGCTGTTAGCCAGCCCAAGAAGGCGATAGCTGATCTTGTCTGGAGAACTGGGAATTATCAGTAATAAGAGGAGGTGAAGTGGGATCGCTTTTATTTAAAAAAATAAAATTAAAAAAAAATTTGTTTTGGTAATAATAAACATAACCAGTATGACCTTACCACACTGAATAATGGCACCAATGTTTAAGTCCTGAAGATTGGAATGTTTGACCACAAGGTTTGTCAAATAAAGAGAAGTAATGAATGATATTATCATCAATAAAACTATAAATAGAATTTAAGGCCAGTAAGAAAGCCATTTATGTACAGAAGTTAAAATATATTGTAGCAAGGCTTATGCATTGGTCATATATAACTGGTAATTAGCTTAAGGAATCAACAGTGCATATAACGGATATTAATTAAATCAAACTTGAATGAATACCTTCAATATTTCGGCAATGTCACGTTGCCATCTTCAGGAACATACAATGTGGTATGTGCACGCAGGCACTAACAAAAGCAAATGAGGAAGAAGGCAAGAAACTAATATTGTTCTTAAAGTCCTAATGGTGCCTCCTAACGGACTAATTGGTTGTCTTGGGTTATTGAGGATCTAAATAGTAGAGTAGGAAATGATTGCCAGACATACAAAAATATTTTGGGAAAATTTGGAGAAAAGAGCAAAGCTAATAATAATGGCAAATACCTGTTGGATTTCTGCTCAGGACATGGACTGGTTATGACTAACACCATGTTCCAACATAAAAATGTGCACAAATTCACATGGAGAGAAGAGGCAAGAAATAAGAAAAGTCTCATTGACTATGTTATTGTTGATAGTGATGTTTTCTCCCTGGTGCAGGACACCAGAGTGTACAGAGGATTTGAAATTGGAAGTGATCACTATTTAGTCTTGAGCAGGATAAAATTGAATTTCATATTGAAAAGAATAACATGTAAGAAAGTTTTAAAGCGAATAAAAGTTGAGCAGCTCTCAGATGTAAACTGTAGACTAAAATACAGAAAGATTATTGAAAAGAAAATGAAAGAGTTTCAGAACAGGAATCAAGCCTTGGAGATTTAGTGGCAAACTCTGAAGAAAACATTGATTGATTCTGCCAGAGAGGCATGTGGTGAGGTTGTCTGTAAGGATAAAAAAAATCAGAACTCCCTGGTCTGGTGGACACAGGAAGTTAAAGAGGCAGTGAAGGAAAAGAAGAAAGCATATCAAAAGTTCCTGGCAAATAAGTCACCTTTTACTCTTACAGAATACAGAGACAAATGTAAGAAAGCTAAACTGTGTGTAAAACTAGCTAAACAAAAGTCATGGGAGGATTTTGGCAAGAATATAGAAAATAAATATCAAGAAGGTGGCAAAATATTCTGGAGGTTGTTGAAGAAGCTTAGGAATGGAGGAAAGAGTGCTGTAAAAGGAGTTAAAGATGATAAAGGTGACATGAAAACAGGAGAAAAAGATATCCTTGAAGTATGGAGTAATTACTTTGAAAAACTGCTAAATGAAACAAGCAGTGATGACAGCACAGTGATAAAAAACACTGACCAGGCATGCAGTCAGGAATACATATCCATACTTGAAGTAGAAAAAGCCATCAATGGCTTGAAATGTGGAAAGGCAGCAGGAGTAGATGATATTCGACCAGAAATGCTGAAGTATGGTGGTATAAAAGTCTTACAGTGGCTGCACTGCATAGTTCAGAAAGCCTGGACAGAGGGACGAATTCCCGATGATTGGAGTAGAGCTCTCATAGTACCCATAGATAAAAAGGGAAATAAAACTGAATGTGAGAATTACAGAGGTATTTCCCTACTGAGTGTTCCTGGCAAGATCTATGCAAGTATACTTGAGAAACGGTTGAGAAGAATTGTGGAAGAAAAGCTTGGTGAAGAACAAGCTGGATTCAGGCCAAATACAGGCTGTCAGGATCAGATCTTCACTTTACGACAAATAGTCGAGAAAGCATGGGAATATAACAAAGATCTGTATTTAAGTTTTGTCGATTTGGAAAAGGCATATGACAAGGTGCCAAGAGAGAAGCTATTCAATACGCTGCAGTTATATGGTGTCAATGGGGCATTATATCAAGCAATACTTAGTCTTTATTTGAGTTGTGAGTCAGCAGTTAGAATTGAAGGAAGTACAGGAAGATGGTTTAATGTTAAATCTGGTGTGAGACAAGGATGTACATTATCCCCTCTGTTATTCATTATCTATATGGATCACATTATGAAGGAAAGTGGTATTAAATCTGATATCAAAATTGGAGATGTTAATGTCAGCTCTTTGCTCTATGCGGATGATGTTATACTTCTAAATAAATCCGCTACAAGTCTGCAAGATTCTCTGACTAAATTGAATAGCTGTTGTAATAGATATGGTATGAAGGTCAGCAATAAAAAGACAAAGACAATGAAAATAGGCAGAATCATTGAAAATGTCAACTGTGTTGTGAATGGAGAACCTGTGGAACAAGTAAAACATTTCAGCTACTTAGGCACAATTTTTACTGAAGATGGTAAATTAAATTTAGAAATAGACAACAGAATCAGCAAAGCTGGTATGGTGGGAAGTCAATTGAATAAATTCATATGGAGTAAGAGAGAAATTAGTCGGAACACTAAATTAGCTGTATACAAGACAGTGTTCAAACCAGTTTTAACTTATGGATCTGAGAGCTGGGTCAGAAGTAAAAGACTAGAGACCGCAGATATGAGAGTCCTGAGAAAGATTCGAGGTGTGAGCAGATGGCATCAATGGCAATATCATATTAAAAATGAGGTTATTAGGAAAGAACTTGACATTGTCAGCATCCAGGAATGCTTTAGCAGAGCTAATCTCAGGTGGTATGGTCATTTAAATAGAATGGGAGAGGAAAGATTAGCAAAACAAATGTTCTCTGCAGGTTGGCAGGAAAACGACCCAGAGGAAGACCAAGATATAGGTGGATTGATACGGTACAAAGTGCCTTAGACGATAGAAATATAAGATCTGATAATGTTGGTGTCTTGACAAGTAACAGACTGATTTGGAGGAAAATTGTAGATAGGAAGTTGGTAATGATGTAATTTTTTCATGTAGTACTGTCATATCCTGTACACCCCTTGAGGGTACATGGCAGGAATTTGATGATGATGATGAACTTTTTATAATGTGCAGCTCTACTAGAAATGAAGAAAAACAAAAAAATAGTAATCACCAAAGTGGATAAGGGAAACGCGACTGTGGTTCTCAACCAAAAGGACTACATAGGTAAGCTTAATGCTTTAGTATTAGACCATATCATCTACCTCCCTATTGAATATAATCCTACCAACTCTCAAATTGAACTCTCCACAGACTCCTTAAGAAGGTCACTTCTTGGCCTGTGGAAGTCACTAACAAACTAAACCTTATAACTCTCGACCCCCCCCCCCCCGATTATATGGACTTCCAAAAATACATAAACAAAATGTGCCATTACATCCCATAGTGGATGGCATAGATTCCCCCACATACAAATTAGCCAAATATTTAACCAAAGCACTCACACTACTGGCAACACACCATCACACATAAAAAACTCAGCCCACTTCAAAGCCAGTATAGAAAACCTCTCACTCCAACACACTGACATAATGGTCAGTTTTGACGTATCCTCCCTATTCACTAATGACCCACTCAAGGAAACCCTAGACCTCATCCAAGCCAAGTTTCCTCCTGATATCTCAGCCCTATTTCAGTTCACAATGAACTCAGGCTATTTCGTTTGGCAAGGAAAATTCTACAAACAGATAGAGGGGACATCCATGGGTTCACCACTTTCCCCACCCTTGGCCAACTTCTTTATGGAGATCTATGAAGAGAAAGCCTTAAACTCTGCCCCACAAAAACCCACTATTTGTCTTCGGTACGTGGATGATGTGTTCGCTATTTGGCCACATGACTCAGATACACTCCATTCCTTCCTAACACGCTTAAATAACCAACACCCCAGAATCCAGTTCACCTTAGAAAAAGAGGAAAACAACACCCTCCCCTTCCTAGGCACTCTAATCACTCGCCAGCCTGATCGATCTTTGGTTTTCTCTGTTTATAGAAAACCCACCCATACAGGCAGATACATTCACCAGGAATCCCCCCCCCCCCACAACAATATGGGGTTATAAAAATACTATTTAACAGGGCAAAATTAATCTGCTCAGATCACGATGCCCTAACCACTGAACTAAACCACGTCCTCAACACTTTCTTAGCCAATGGCTACAACCCCCCAAAAAATAAAAAAAATACTAAAACCAGTAAACCATAACCCCCCCCCCCAACATCCGGGGCACCTCTGAGAAAATAACCAATATCCTCAAAAAATATGACCTGACTTCTTGTTATAGACCATATAAAAAGTTGGCATCCCTTATCTGCTCTACCAAAGACTAACCATTCACACTAGACCTACCTTGCAGCTGTAAATTGTCCTACTTTGGCCAAACAGGCAGGACAGCGAATATCAGGATTCAGAACACAAAGACTACATCCGGTCTCACCAGTACAGCCACGGTGGGCTGGCAGACCATGCTTTAGATACCCACCATAGAATTCATTGGAAGAAAACTAAAATAATACACCACAGCAAGTTCAAGTATGAAAGATTATTCATGGAATCATCAGCAGCTCTAAAAAAACGTAAACCTCAACAAATTTGGGTGCATAAAATTACCCCAAATTTGGGAAGTCTACATTATGAGAACTTCAGCCCAACGGCCAAGACAACCCAATTAGTCCATTAGGAGGCACCATTAGGACTTTAGGAACAGTATTAGTTTCGTGCCTTCTTCCTCATTTGCTTTTGTTAGTGCCTGCGTGCGCATACCATATTTGTATGTTCTTCCTGAAGATGGCAACGTGACATTGCCGAAATATTGAAGTTATTCATTAAAGTTTGCTTTAATTAATATCCGTTATATGCGTTGTTAATTCCTTAAGCTAATTACCAGTTAAGTTAAAATATAAGCAAAATGTATGGAGCACTTTAGTGCTCTCATAGATCAAAATATCCGAAGAATGGAACTATTTACCATTTACCATGACAGCAGAGTAGAACCATTTCTACTCTGCTGTTTAGATATCCTACATGAACCAACTTTTCATTTTTTTATTATGTTGGCTGCCTGCTTTAATGGCTCAAAAAATTTCTTCACTTTTTCCTTGTTAGAATAGACAAATTGTTATTGTCCAATTTCTTCATTCTGATATTTGCCACATCACTCTTCTTGATACTCCTGTCATTCAAGAAGATTATTCTCATATTTAGTGTTGAATAATATAGCTACTTCTTCTTTTTCGTGATCATTATTGTCTGAATATAATGTCTTGTAAAATTTGTTTCTTAGAATCCTACTTTTTTTTTCTTTTTTTTTTTTGGTAATGTTTATTTTGTTGATAGTACTTGTCTACTTTTATTAATTCCATTTCTTTTCTGTTGATGTTTTGTTTTTTTATGTTGTTGATGGTGCCAGTCTTGAATTCAGTAGCTGACTTTTCATTTTTAGCCTTGGTTCTCTGATGAAAACAGTAGTGGGCCCTTGTTTAAGCAGGCAAAATATCAGCATGAAATTTTGCCATGTTGTGCCATCATTTTATTTTAGTTTCAGCAAATAAGAATGTAATATGATTGATTAAATTCCAAGTTACCAGCTTATCATCATTTGTTCACTATCCAGGTGGTTGCCTACTAATGGGGTGCGCCATGAGAAGGTGAGGGTTGGACATTAGGTTAGACATCCTGTTGGCTTCTCTGCTTTCCTTAAAAGGCTACATGAAGGTCTCCTCTCACTTATTTAGTTTTGATCCTTTAGTGACCCCTGATGCTTGAAAGCTTCCCTTAAGCTTGGAAATTAGACAGAGATTTTGAGTGAAATGGAGGAAGAAAATAATCTGACCATGGGAAAATAGTGCAGAAATAATAGAGGTCAATCCTTGTTACAAGGCTATTTGGGAATGGTTGAAGAAAGAGTGTTTTGTAAAAAAAAATGGAAACTGAAATAAGGTTATGGTCAGCATTATCAAAAGGAGAGCTGATATCTTTGCATTCTTGGAAGGATAACTGGTTAAGAAAAGGTGAGGTGGGTTTGGAGGATTTTTTTTTCTTTTTTTGATGTGGTCTCCCACCCAAGAAATGTTTGTTAAACCTGTATAGTAAATTAGTATTGAAGGCGGGTTAAATTTTTTAATCTTTTTTATTTTTTAAACATAATCCAAAAATCCTTCTTGAACACCAAACATGGAACTTTTTTCAAACAACTACAGGCCTCTAGTAAGCAGGGTGATGTTTCCACATCAGGCTATGAAATTCATCTCCTTAAAGACATTCACAAGCATCCATTCCCAAGGTTAGATTTGAACCCACAGACTGTCTGTTGGTGGGTGAGTATGCTATCCATTCTGCCAGCCTGCAAAGAAGTTTTTCTGCTATTCTAGTTTTTTGGTTGTTACTAATTCCACCAGTCGCCTCCAAAATCATTAAAACAAGAGCCACTGCTAACCAACACCCTTTTACAGGCCATCTTAAAACTCACCAAACCAACTTCACTGCCTCCTCTTTTATTCCATCTACTTCAGTCCTTTGGAACAGTCTCCCCCACTCTGCCTTCCAAAGATTACAACCCTCAGCTGCTCAAGCAAAATATGAAGCTGTTCAAGACCTATAGCACACTAGTGCTGTGTGCTATAGGTCTTGTGACCTTTCGTGTGTTGATCAGATATTAAAAATAAATAAATAATAGCAGATATATCTACCAGCTTGATATATCTGCTATTATATCTGCTATTTGATATATCTACCAGCTTGATTAGTGGAATTGATAAATGGAAGCCAGTTGGAGTTTTGGGACATTAAATTCCAAGGAAGGTGATTTTACTTCCTTGGGGGATTTTGGTGTTGTTAACTACTGCTGAGTTTACCAAGGGGTAGCAGGTCAAGTTTGGATGTCTGGTAAATGGTATTGTGCATCATTTATGTTAGAATTACACTACAAATGTTGAAATGAATGTGGAATTTTTTTTTTGTTTGATTGATTCTGTTCCTCCCCCCCCATTTTGGTTTATTTTTATTTTTTCTTCTTCAATTGGATTATTATGTTTAGATTGTATTGTTTATTTTTTTAAATTTATTTATTTTTATCTGTGATGCTACTGCAATGTTTACTCATTTCTGGACTTTCTCCAGAGTTTTTCATCACAGTAGAAACCACGTAATGAAATTTTTGTACAGAAGTCCTGGTATGGTCTAGTCGTCATCATCGATTTCCTGATATGTATCCTCAAAAGGGGTACAAAATACTGTGATAGTACTACACGATTGAGTTTATGTTATTGCTAATATCCTGTCAGCAGTTTTCCTCCAATTAATTTATCACTTGTCAGCATCCCAGTCTTGTCAAGATCATGTCAAAATCCAACCAAATCTTTGAAGATCAAAATTTGGTTAGATTTGGAAGAAATTATCCAGATCTCGATCTTCCAGAGGAAGATCGAGATCTGGATAACTTTTCCTCTCCCATTTTGTAATGTCCTTAGCTATAATATTTCTGATGCACACATTGCCACTGTCCAATACTGGCACACTAATACCAGCTCACGCACGTAGTCAGCTTCAGTTGGAACTCTAGCACGCATTCCTTTTTTAAATGTACTTGTGTGTTTTATACTAGATCTGTTAATGTATTTTTTCATGTGTCTGTTATTTTTTATTTTATTCTTTGCCTATGACGTGAAGAAGTTGTATTTCAACGAAACTAGCCGTATCTTAACAATAAACTTGTCATTCTCGGTATAAAGTAATTTAATTTCCTTTTTTATATATATATATCCTCAAGGAGATGGACTGTGCATTAAGGGTAAATATTAAGAATAATGATCAGAGCTTATTCTACTTTTACCATGAGTTGCCTTGACTTGCACTACTTTGATGGTCAGCTAGACTTGCATTAAGTGCAGGTGCAAACTTGACTTATTTGTCTGTTTGCTTACTTGGGAAATGGAGTAAAACCAAGTTTAAAATAGCTTGGCATCTTTAACATTTATTATACCCAAGGTAAAATACTTTCTACATATATATATATATATATATATATATATAACACACACACACACACACACTAGCTGAGCGCTCCCACTTCGCCAAGTGAACTTATGCTATTGTCTCAGCACACACCCTGCCTTGCCTTTTGGGCCATTTAAACCCACTCTAACGCTAAGAATTTGACATGCTACACCATCTGCATATCTGTTTAAAGGGCTCAAAGGTGTCTGTATTTGTGACCACACATCCAGGATATTAACATGAATGTGATACAATGTTTATGCATTAAAACATCTCCTCTTCATGAGCATTGGTATATTGTGTTTAATTTTAGGAATTGTACAAAGCCAGCAAACAATTAGAGGAGTCTTTAACAGGAATAAATGCAAAAATATAATATTGGTGAAAGTGCTATTCCTTGGTTGCACACCATAAATACATGCCCCTGTAATATATATATATATACATATACTAGCTGAGCCTTCCCGCTTCGCCAAGGTGAACTTATACTACCAGCTGTTCACTGAAGGGTATTTATTCAAGTATTTGGTACTGGTGTTTTCATCATGGTGTAGAATTGTAAGCATTATAACACTTCTTTGTAAACACTAACAGATCCATTAACTCTATTTAGAACAAATTTGTTCATTATTGACACAACATCATTTCAAGGTGCAAGGAGCGCTCTCTCCCTGAACCAAGAAGGTGACTTTTCTGTTATGTTCTCAGTAGATGGATAGACACTGCACAGCAGTTCATCTGTAGTTTGGACAATTTTTCCAATATTTAGGTATGTTAATATAATTTTCCCTTCCCTTTGCTGTACTTCACCATTGCCAATTTTTAACATTTTTGAGAAGAAGGAATGTGCATTAGAGTCTCCATGTAGGTGAACACACACATTGGTTTTGAGAGAAAACTTCTTTATATCATGCCATAGTGACAATTTCTTAAGGCAGGCATTCACTTTGTCTGCCTTGGTTTCACAGGATACGATGGGCAGTGTTTATCAAAAATCACTGGCAAATAAAAGTTATTCCACCCATTCTTCGATCGTCTGATCTGATATCCCTCAGTGTTCTGCTGACCACTTCAACAGATGAAGACATCATCAAAATTGGTAAATTCGTTCTCAAGTTATAAGCAAACATCGAAAACAGACTTTGCTTTATATATATATATATAGATAGATAGATAAATAGATATGTATAGCACATGTGCAGTGATATTACCATTTGACTAGTAAACTGAGGTTCTGAAATAATCACAACCTCAGTGTACTGGTCCTTGAATGAGTTAGCATGCCAGCTGATTTCTGTAACAGCACTTTCTAACCATTCATTTAGTAAACTGACTAGAAAATTTAATTACTAAAATAGAGAGCCAAAAGGCTTCAGTTCAGCAATATAAAATTATATAAGCAAAGTCCAGAGTGCTTATGGAAATACACTCCCTGGCATTCATGAGTTGCCTTAGTGTGGACTACTTAAAAGACATAGGTGTCACCCAAGGTCTATATATTCACCTTTTATTAGTCCATTTTGATAAGGTTTAGCTGACCTGACAGCTGTTTCGAACTGGTTGGTTCCCTTCAGGCTCTTTATTTTAGTAATTACTTTTATGCACCTACTGAGAGTTTGCTTACGAAAAATATATTTCTCTGACATTTCGAGTTCCTTAGTACTGAATGAGAGTTTTTGCTCTCTTAAGGTTTCCACCTGATCTCTGAAGAGAAACAGCTGTCAGGTCAATGAAACCTTATCAAAATGGACTAATAAAAGGCAAATATATAGACGTTTGGGTGGTGCCTATGTCTTCTAAGTAGTTCACACTTAAAATGTGAACTACTTAAATGTGAATGCGGAGTGTATTCCCATAAATTCTCTGGTCAACTTACCTTACGAAACTTTTATAGTTTCTACATTCGACTTTGAAGTAATGCTATATCTAATATCCAGAAAATATTTCTTAGTGCAACAGGATTATTATTATTATTATTATTATTATTACACCCTCCATGGAGTCAGCAGACTCGTGGGAGGCTCATTCAACTGACAACAAATCTGTCGTATTGAATCTTAAAATCCTTAACACTCCCTGCAATTAACAAAATATTCCATTAATGCACTCCATCTTCTCCTCTCACCTTCTACGCTTTTTATATTCCTCTCTAGATTAATCCAATAAAATACTCACTAACTTAAATGTCTCTATCATATCACCTCTTTTTCTCCTATCCACCAAATTCTGCAGTCTACATTTTTTTCACCCTCTCTCTCCATAGCCAACATTCCAGAATCCCGATATTATCTTATTCATCTGGACCCTCTCCAATGTTTCTCTATCATATTGAAAACTAGACGACCAAATCTGAGCACAGTAGTCCAAGTGTCTGACCAGCATTTTATACAGTGGCATACCAGTTATTTATCCTTGCATGGCAAAGTACTTTGTATCATAGTGGTATTATGATGTGTTGTCTTTGTAGCACTTGCAATATGCTGTATAAACTTTAGTTTGCTGTTAACTATTACTCCCAAATTGAAAGATCATATATTATAATAATTTTATTTATTTTAATTATTAATATAAAGTCATTATAATGTTAATTAATTCAGCATAAATTACTGTTCCATACTTTCAATCAACTCTCTCTATAGCAAATAGCACTGTAACAAACTAATGAAAAGTCCCAACCAAGGCTCCATAGATGTGATGCAGTACTAAAAGAAATTCATTATAGTAAACTAGCTATTAAAGCAAACTGTTTCTGTGGCCTTGGCGAGTTTTCTATAGTGAGAGTCAACTACATTTTGCTTTTGCTTTATGTATTGATACAAATTTTAGCTCTAAATTTTCAGCATGTGGCAGTTTAACTTATTTATTTTTAAAGAATAACAGCAATTTTGGAATATTTTAAGTATCTGTGTTTTTAATTATGTGTAGAAATCATAAACTGCTAATAATACATTAACGCCAGATCTCGTATTTTTTTTTAGAATAAAGCCAATCTTCAATTGGCCAGTTGCCTCAGTTGTATTGGAAACTTTCCAGTAAGTACTGTATTTGGTGTATAATTTAAATATTATTATTATTATTATTACATGACATCTCCAAGGTTTCCAATGACTCATCATGGGAGGGCACACTAATTTGCTAAATACATCTCATCCTCTCTACTATAATTCTCCAACTACAACACTACTATCATCGATGCCATCTATCGCCCATCATTACCAACAGCAGTATTTTTTGTCTGTAAATTGCATGTGTTCTGGAGGCCAATTTGTCTGTACTTGTGGGATGAAAAACCCGAGTTTCCGGTAGAAAATCCCTGCTACCACTGTATGATAAATATAAATATATTTAAATTTATACCAAATTTAAATATAGCAGTCAGTATAAAATAATTGATGTGAATGTAGTAAATAATAACAAAATTAAAAGCATAAATAAAATAACAAATTACATTTTATTTATTGACACTGATACAATTACATGGAAATAAATTGCAGAAATGGACTGTCTGAGACAGCAGGCCGAAAAAAATTCTGTAAGAGAGGCATCATCAATCAACCAAACTTCTTGACTCATCAAGAATTTCTAGGAACATCTTAGATGCACCACCTCAAATATGACAGCAGTATTCCAAGGTTGGGCAGATTTGAGATTTGTACAGAGTAGACAACTTATAAGGGCTTTTTGCTTAACTGCAGAAAAAAAATTTTTTTTATACCAATGAATATAAATATACCTAATCCTAAATATCAACAATAAAAATGATGTCGAGTTTCATTTTGTTTTTCTTCAACTGATTGCAGTTTTATTTTTCAGTTTGAACTTCTGTTAACTTCCCAGTATTGAATTGCATTACCAAGTAGTAGTCACTATAAATTATGATAAGTATTTTAGGTGATTTCAGAAATATTTAAAAAGACAAATTATATTTATCTGCTTTGATTACCTTTTACACATTTCAGCAAAACATTGTATATCCAGGTAAATTATGACCTAAGAATGCCAGTAGAAGTACTAAAAATTGCTATGAAACCAGCAAGCATTAATGTTATAGTTGCCATTTGCTTACTGCTTTGATGAATTATTACCATTTTCCTAATCAGTATAAGAAAAATATTAAAATGCATTTTGACTTTGCAGTCAAAAGGATTGCAAAATTTGTTATTCTTAAAGAAAGTATGCACATCTAACTGTAAATATATATTTATTATATCACACAGTGATACATCCTTGAGGTTAAAACTGGCACATAATGGAATGCTTACCTGTTGTCATACTATAAATGGAAACCACGAATGCAGGAACGTATAAGCATGTTTGTGGAATACCCTGTACTACCCACCAAGTATCATGCATGTGTAAACACACATTATACTTGGCTGACTTCAAAGGATAATACTAAAGTGAAAAGATCAGAAGACCATAAAATTCTTCCATTCCAGATTATTATAAATGTCATGTTTGTGTTTAGTTTTCTGTAGACAACAAACAGAAATTTTACTGTGTGTCATTATCTAATCAAATTTCTTTTATTCTGGTATTTGCTATGTGGTTTATTCTTCTCTCTCAGATGCTAAGTGGGTCGTTATAAGCCATCCAAATCCTTGGATGAGATTTGCTTGGTTGATAAGCATTTTACAAGCTTCCTTGAATTTGTTTATATACCATATTTTGGTCAGATGTAAGGGCTTGGATGCCTTTCCGGTTTGTCTGGTGGACATTTCAAGTGTTATGAGAAAGGCCTGATTTTCTATAAAGAAGATACTTGACATGTTTATGTTTTTCTTTTCATTTTAGGATTGTACATCTGTTTCACTTATGTAAAGCAGGTTATAGGTGCAACAGAGCTGGTATACACTTGGACTTATAGTGACTACTACTTGGTAATGTATATAGTTATAGTGACTACTACTTGGTAATGCATTTCGATACAAGTTAACAGAAGTTCAAACTGAAAAATAAAACTGCAGTCAGTTGAAGAAAAACAAAATGAAACTTGACAGAGAGAAGGGTATCTCTAGAAGAACTTAATATATTTTTTATTTTCATTAATGGTTTAAATGTGGCATTAATGTTGTAATTTTGCAGTGTATTGTCTATTTTTTTGGATAATCCTCATATACGAGGGATGGCTATGGCTGGCCTTAGTATTGTTGTGTCGACTTTCTTCTTATATATTCTACCTTTTAGTCTTCTCGTTAGACTCTTTCTCAGGTATCACGTGGTACCTCTGAATAACAATGGAATTGCCCCAGTGTCGAACCAATATCAGAGTATCTGAGATCAACCTCTCCTAAAGCACTAAGAAATTTAATTTTTTGCTGTGCTACCTAGGGTTTTTAGATTAAATAGACTATATCAATCAAGAGGCGATCTCTAGATTGTACTTAAGTGATACCTTGACCTTGCAGACGTGGCCAAAATCTCTTCTTTCTAACTTCCCACCTAGGTTCGTATTAAGTTTTATAAGAGATGCATCAGATTCCAAATTACAGATGGACTTAATTGGATTCAAAAGCAAGGTTTATTAAAAAAATACTATAATTACATACATGCAGTACATGTTAGTTTTGGTTCTCATTCTAAGAGAGTTCCTGACAATTAGGTTAACATTAAAACACTCTAACTACATACAGATACACAAACTGATTACTGTTATTTTAGATATAAATCTTATCAACATTAAAACACTCTAACTAGGCATGATATTCACAGTAATACTTTTCCAATCCAGTCACAACCAAACCACTCTAGATAATATCTATATCTCTTATAATCTTGTCATTAATATCACCTTTTACCCTCAACTTTATCATAACACTCTTTAAACACATAACATAATTCGATTACATAAGGGGACAGTAAATTCACGGTA
This sequence comes from Typopeltis vanoorti, assembly GCF_054136105.1. Classification (NCBI taxonomy): domain Eukaryota; kingdom Metazoa; phylum Arthropoda; class Arachnida; order Uropygi; family Thelyphonidae; genus Typopeltis; species Typopeltis vanoorti. The sequence continues at coordinate 26,289,716 of NC_143562.1, read as the reverse complement.
TTTATCTCAAGATCACTACAGTTCAGTTCTATATAATACTATTAATGTTCTTTCCTCTGAATCACAGTGCAGCACAAATCCTTTCATTCATAGTTAACAATATTCAATAAAGTCTACTTATCTATCTTGAACTACATCACATTAATTGGTCTTAGGGAATCTGTTTCTCCTTGACCAAAATTTAAATAGGTTCCTATCTGACTTTCTGTGGACGGCTGGGCTTATACTCTTTCCACGGGACTAATAACTTCGAGTTTCTGCAGATACCAGATACCTTGATCAACACCTCCGGAGTGGATGCGCTGTCCCCCTCCTCCAGCTCACGACATTGAGAGACCAACACAAGGAGATCAGGAACAAAAAAAAGCCTTGTGTCAGGGGTTCTTGACCCTTTTATTTCGCCTTGGTTCCCGGCAGTTCTCGCATTCCGCGATGTCAACCTAGTGCTTTCACGTAGGTCAATGTCACAGCGTCCAGCTACGCTTTTCTTGCACTGTCGGTACACGATTGCCCGGTGCAAAACGGCTCACCTCATGTTACTGCTTCGTGACCTTTAGATTTACATCCCCTTTAGAAATTTATGCAAGTCATTCAATAACTCCTAATACCTGGGTTCTAACAAATATTAAATATATACATTTCCACTGTTGGGGTGCTTAAGGGTAAAAGCTGTATAACTGAGAGGAGACCTCCACATAGCCTTTAACGGAATGCAGAGAACCGACCAGGGCTTCTGACCTGATGTCTAATCCTCACCTTCTCGTGGTGCACCCTGTTGGGTATCTACCTGAATACTAAACGAACGAGGATGGGCTGGCAATTTGGGATTTAGCCGACTAAGTTGTATTCCTATTGGTTAAACCAAAATACAAACTGATGGTACAACCTGACAAAATTTCATGCCAGCTGGGGTGTTGCCCGGTTAAACAAGGTCCCCGTTGTTTTCGCCAGGGAACCAGGGCGAACAGCGAAAAGTCAGCTACTGGAACAAATCCGAAAACACACCCCCAACTCAACATCACCAGAGTTAAAGATATGTACTATCAACATAAGAAGCCTGAATGGCAAAGAAATGGAGCTAGCGGAGGAATTAGATAAGTACCAGATCGACATAATAGGGGTGACTGAAACAAAAAAGACAAAAACTGGTGAGATCTTTCTGAGCAATAAATACAAAATGTTATATTCAGGCAATGACAATCAAGGAAAAGAAGGAGTAGCCATAGTATTCAACACAAAATACGAGGCTCATCTTGAATGGCAGGCAGTGTCAAATAGAGTGATTTGGGCAAATATCAGAATGGGGAATTGGACAATGAGACTTATTTATGCCTATGGTGCCACAGAAGGTAATACTTAGGCAGAAGTGGAGGAATTTTTTGAGGCTCTACAGAAAGCTACTGACACAATGAAAAAGGAAAAGTTGATCCTTGTTGGGGATCTAATTAGCAGAGTAGGAAGTGATTGTCAGACATACAAAAATGTTTGAGGAAAATTTGCAGAAAAGAGCAAAGCTAATAATAATTGCAAATACCTGTTGGATTTCTGCTCAGGACATGGACTGGTTATTACTAACGCCATGTTCCAACATAAAAATGTACACAAATTCACATGGAGAGAAGAGACAAAGAATAAGGAAAGTCTCATTGACTATGTTATTGTTGATAGTGATGTTTTCTCCTGGTGCAGGACACCAGAGTGTACAGAGGATTTGAAATTGGAAGTGATCACTATTTAGTCTTGAGCTGGATAAAATTGAATTTCATATTGAAAAGAATAACATCTAAGTAAGTTTTAAAATGAATAAAAGTTGAGCAGCTCTCAGATGCGAACTGTAAACTAAAATATACAAATATTGAAGAAAAAATGAGAGTTTGAGAACAGGAATCAAACCTTGGAAATTCAGTGGCAAGCTGTGAAGAAAACATAGATTGATTCTGCCAGAGAGGCATGCGGTGAAGTTGTCTTCAAGGATAGCAAAATTAGAACTCCATGGTGAACACAGGAAGTTAAAGAGGCAGTGAAGGAAAAGAAGAAATCATATCAAATGTTCCTGGCAAATAAGTCAGCTTGTACTCTTAGAGAATACAGAGACAAATGTAAGAAAGCTAAACTGTGTGTAAAACTAGCTAAACAAAAGTCATGGGAGGACTTCGGCAAGAACATAGAAAATAAATATCAAGAAAGTGGCAAATTATTCTGGAGGTTGTTAAAGAAGCTTAGGAATGGATGAAAGAGTGCTGTAAAAGGAGTTAGAGATGATAAAGGTGAAATGAAAATGGGAGAAAAAGATATCCTTGAAGTATGGAGTAATTACTTTGAAAAACTGCTAAATGAAACATGCAATGATGACAGCACAGTGATAAAAAAACACTATCCAGGCATCCAGTCAGGAATACATATCCATACTTGAAGTAGAAAAAAGCCATCAAAGGCTTAAAATGTGGAAAGGCAGCAGGAGTAGATGATATTCGACCAGAAATGCTGAAGTATGGTGGTATCAAAGTCTTATAGTGGCTGCACTGCATAGTTCAGAATTCCTGGACAGAGGGACGAATTCCCAATGATTGGAGTAGAGCTCTCGTAGTACCTATATATAAAAAGGGAAATAAAACCGAATGTGAGAATTACAGAGCTATATCCCTATTGAGTGTTCCTGGTAAGATATATGCAAGTATACTTGAGAAACGATTGAGAAGAATTGTGGTAGAACAAGCTGGATTCAGGTCAAATAGACGCTGTCAGGATCAGATCTTCACTTTATGACAAATAGTGGAGAAATCATGGGAATATAGCAAAGATCTGTACTTAAGTTTTGTCGATTTGGAAAAGGCATATGACAAGGTACCAAGAGATAAGCTGTTCCATACACTACAGTTATATGGTGTCAATGTGGCATTATATCAAGCAATACTTAGTCTTTATATTAGTTGCAAGTCAGCAGTTAGAATTGAAAGAAGTACAGGAAGATGGTTTAATGTTAAATCTGGTGTGAGACAAGGATGTACATTATCCCCTCTGTTATTCATTATTTATATGGATCACATTATGAAGGAAAGTGGTATTAAACATGATATCAAAATTGGAGATGTTAATGTCAGCTCTTTGCTTTATGCAGACGATGTTATACTTCTAAATAAATCCGCTACAAGTCTGCAAGATTCGTTGACTAAATTGAATTGCTGTTGTAATAGATATGGTATGAAGGTCAGCAATAAAAAGACAATGACAATGAAAATTGGCAGAATCTTTGAAAATGCCAACTGTGTTGCGAATGGAGAACCTGTGGAACAAGTAAAACATTTCACCTACTTAGGCACGATTTTTAGTGAAGATGGTAAATTAAATATGGAAATAGACAACAGAAACAACAAAGTTGGTATGGTAGGAAGTCAATTGAATAAATTCATATGGAATAAGAGAGAAATTAGTCAGAACACTAAATTAGTTGTATACAAGACAGTGTTCAAACCAGTTTTAACTTATGGATCTGAGAGCTGGGTCAGAAGTAAAACACTTGACCAAAGACTAGAGACCACAGATATGAGAATCCTGAGAAAGATTAGAGGTGTGAACAGATGGTATCAATGGCAATATCATATTAAAAATGTGAATATTAGCAAAGAACTTGACATTGTCAGCATCCAGGAATGCGTTAGCAGAGCTAATCTCAGGTGGTATGGTCACTTAACGAGGAAAAATTTGCAAAACAAGTGTTCTCTGCGAAGTTGGCAGGAAAACGACCCAGAGGAAGATCAAGATATAGGTGGATTGATACGCTACAAAGTACCTTAGACGATAGAAATATAAGATCTAGTAATATTGGAGTCTTGACAAATAATAGACTGATCGTCGTTATCATTATCATCAAATTCCTGCCATGTACCATCAACTTGTGTACAGGATATGATAGTACTATATGAAAAAAATTAAATCATTACTAACTTCCTATCTACAATTTTCCTCCAAATCAGTCTGTTACTTGTCAAGACTCCAACATTATCAGATCTTATATTTCTATCATCTAAGTCACTTTGTACCGTATCTATCCACCTATATCTTGGTCTTCCTCTGCGTCGTTTTGCTGCCAACCTGGCAGAGAACACTTGTTTTGCTAATCTTTCTTCGCCCATTCTGTTTAAGTGACCACACCAGTTGAGATTAGCTCTGCTAATGCATTCCTGGATGTTGACAATGTCAAGTCCTTTCCTAATATCCTCGTTTTTAATATGATATTGCCATTGATGCCATCTGTTTACACCTATAATCTTTCTCAGAACTCTCATATCTGTGGTCTCTAGTCTTTGGTCAAGTGTTTTACTTCTGACCCAGCTCTCAGATCCATTATGTTAAAACTGGTTTGAACACTGACTTGTATACAGCTAATTTAGTGTTCCGACTAATTTCTCTCTTATTCCATATGAATTTATTCAATTGACTTCCTATCATACCAGCTTAGCTGATTCTGTTGTCTATTTCTATATTTAATTTACCATCTTCAGTAAAAATCGTGCCTAAGTAGCTGAAATGTTTCACTTGTTCCACTGGTTCTCCATTCACAACACATTGACATTTTCAATGATATTGCCTATTTTCATTGTCATTGTCTTTTTATTGCTGACCTTCATACCATATCTATTACAACAGCTATTCAATTTAGTCAGAGAATCATGCGGATTTATTTAGAAGTATAACATCATCCACATAAAGCAAAGAGCTGACATTAACATCTCCAATTTTGATACCATGTTTAATACCACTTTACTTCATAATGTGATCCATATAGATAATGAATAACAGAGAGGATAAAGTACATCTTTGTGTAACACCAGATTTAACATTAAACCATCTACCTGTACTTCCTTGAAATTCTAACTGCTGACTTACAACTCAAATAAAGACTAAGTATTGCTTGATATAATGCCCCATTGACACCATATAACTGTAGCGTATTGAATAGCTTCTCTCTTGGCACCTTGTCATATGCCTTTTCCAGATCGACAAAACTTAAATACAGTTCTTTGTTATGTTCCCATGCTTTCTCGACTATTTGTCATAAAGTGAAGATCTGATCCTGACAGCCTCTATTTGGCCTGAATCCAGCTTGTTCTTCACCAAGCTTTTCTTCCACAATTCTTCTCAACCGTTTCTCAAGTATACTTGCATAGATCTTGCCAGGAACACTTGGTAGGGAAATACCTCTGTAATTCTCATATTCAGTTTTATTTCCCTTTTTATATATGGGTACTATGAGAGCTCTGCTCCAATCATCAGGAATTTGTCCCTCTGTCCAGGCTTTCTGAACTATGCAGTGCTGCCACCGTAAGACTCTTATACCACCATACTTCAGCGTTTCTGGTCGAATATCATCTACTCCTGCTGCCTTTCTACATTTCAAGCCTTTGATGGCTTTTTCTACTTCAAATATGGATATGTATTCCTGACTGCATGTCTGGTCAGTGTTTTTTACCACTGTGTTGTAATCACTGCTTGTTTCATTTAGCAGTTTTTCAAAGTAATTACTCCATACTTCAAGGATATCTTTTTCTTCCATTTTCATGTCACCTTTATCATCTCTAATTCCTTTTACAGCACTCTTTCCTCCATTTTTAAGCTTCTTCAACAACCTCCAGAATATTTTGCCACTTTCTTGATATCTATTCTTGCCAAAGTCCTCCCATGACTTTTGTTTAGCTAGTTTTACACGCTCTTTAGCATTCTTGCATTTGTATCTGTATTCTCTAAGAGCACAAGGAACTTTTGATATGCTTTCTTCTTTTCCTTCACTGCCTCTTTAACTTTCTGTGTCCACCAGGGAGTTCTGATTTTTTTATCCTTGCAGACAACTTCACCACATGCCTCTCTGGCAGAATCAATCAATGTTTCCTTCAGAGTTTGCCACTGAATCTCCAAAGTTTGATTCCTGTTCACAAACTCTTTCATTTTTTCTTCAATAATCTTTGTGTATTTTAGTCTACAGTTCACATCTGAGAGCTGCTCAACTTTTATTCACTTTAAAACTTTCTTTCATGTTATTCTTTTCAATATGAAATTCAATTTTATCCTGCTCAAGACTAAATAGTGATCACTTCCAATTTCAAATCCTCTGTACACTCTGGTTTCCTGCACCACGGAGAAAACGTCACTATCAACAATAACATAGTCAATGAGACTTTTCTTATTCCTTGCCTCTTCTCTCCATATGAATTTGTGCACATTTTTATGTTGGAACATGGTGTTAGCAATAACCAGTCCATGTTCTGAGCAGAAATCCTACAGGTGTTTGCCATTATTATTAGCTTTGCTCTTTTCTCCAAATTTTCCCAAAATATTTTTGTATGTCTGACAATCATTTCCTACTCTGCTATTTAGATCCCCAGCAAGGACCAACTTTTCCTTTTTCATTGTGTCAGTTGGTTTTTCTAAAGCCTCAAAAAATTTCTCCACTTCTACCTTAGTAGATCTTTCTGTGGGACTATAGGCACAAATAAGTCTCATTTTCCAGTTCCCCATTCTCATATTTGCTCACATTACTCTACTTGAAACTGACTGCAATTCAAGAAGATAACAGACTGATTTGGAGGAAAATTGTAGATAGGAAGTTAGTAGTGATGTAAATTTTTCATGTAGTTCTATCATATCCTGTACACCCCTTGAGTGTACATGGCAGGAATTTGATGATGATGATTTTCACTGTTATTTACAGAAACTAGTGAGCGGTCTTTTGTTGAAATACTAGATAAATAGCTACTTGTTTTCCTTAAGTTTGAAACATTTATCATATTTACAAAGCTGTATTATAATACTGAACGTTTATTTTTCACTTGGTTAGACTATAATAAAATTAGTTTAATCCTTTATCCAAGTGTGAGCAAACAAAGTTTGCACTTGAAAGTATCTTCAGGACTGGGGTAAGGTAGTACAACATCAGGCAACTCATTGCAAAGTGGATTAAGCTAACATCACTCCTATCTCAGTATCTCCCATAATGCAAAACACATTTCCTTGCGGATATGTATAATGTTATACATTAAGGGAAGGGCCACTACCCAGACTAGTTTCGAACTTTATTGAGGTCTGTTCATATGTGTCGAGGCTAGCTGGTGAATGGTCGTGCTATCGGAGAGCTCCTGAGAGATTTGTGTTTTTTGTTGATTTATTGGTGTTTTGGATTCAATTTAATGGACTTAAGTGTTTAATTTTGGTATATTATTAGAGCTTTATTAACGTGGTTAGTGTACTAAAGTGTTTTATAACATAATCTATGTCGGAAGTCGCCGCTAGATGAATTCGTAATGAGTAGTGTTCGTGCAAGCTCCAGATAAGATAAGTATCATTTTCAGTTATCGATACAAATTACTTAATATTGTGTAGTTTTGTTTTATTTGCCTTGCGTATTTTAGTGCGTCTATTTTTGGTGTGTTATAACGTTTAATTTGACAAAACACGTTACAGATAAATATGGCACCTGTGCGTAGGAAAATGGCGGCCAGTAATGAAGGTTCGCCATCGTTATCAAAGAACAGTAGCATAAAAGAAATGAGTCAGTGTACTAGCTGTGAAATGTACGCTTTGCGGAGTGCGGTCGGAGTGTGGTTAGATGATGATAAAGCATTGAATGTGTGTAGAAAATGTAGGGAGAATTTGGAATTGAAGTGTATTTCGGATCATGAGTGTGATATTTTTGTCAACCTTCAAAATGAAGGAAATAGGGATATGACAAGAAACGGCAAAGTTGTACATGAAAATTGTGAGAGTGTGAATGATAGTATAAATGGTTTCTCAGAGAACAAAAAAGATGAGATAGATGCATTGAGTGAGATCGCGTTGTTGAATAGTGCGATAGAAAGAGCAAAACAGCAGCTAGAGTGCATGAACAAAAGTAGACTGAATGAACCAACCAATAATAAAAGGTATGACAGGAAAAATAGACGTATGAATGTGAACATGAACAAAATGAAGGATAGAGTGCTGTATGCAGACTCGTTAGTACGAGGTGTGTTAGTAGAGGATTTGACAAAATCGTACCAACCTGGTGCGACCATAAAGGACTTAACTGTGTCTATTAGAGAGCAAAAGGAAAGGGTGAAAGAAATGATTATTGTGGCAGGTACGAATGATTTGAAAGGAGATAAAATGGAAATGATAGAAGACCTGAATGAATTGTTTGAGGTAGCAAAAGAAAAGAGTGAGAGAGTTAGAATGATTAGTCTTTTGCCACGGTATGACAGTGAAATGTTTAAAAGGAGGGCTATAATTGCAAATGACTTTATGCGTGGGTTATGTATGACGAGTGGTGTGGAATTTGTGGATGTGTGGAGTGAGTTTGATGGGCGAAAGGATCTATATAAGATGGATGGCTTGCATTTGAATGGTTACGGTGTAAGAAGACTTGAGAAAGTGTTGCTGAATGTAGTGGATGTACAAATTCAGGGAAACTAGATTTGTTAGGGGGGGGGGTGGGTAGAGATACAGTCCTTATGGAGGCAGTTGAATGTAAGAATGAATATAATATGCCAGAGCAAATAAGGACAACAAATCAGAGTGGGATAGTTAATATAAGGCATCAAGGTAGGGTTGGGGCTAATGGGGGTCTTAAATTCATGTACACTAATACTAGGAGTATTAGGAACAAGAAGGAAGAGTTTTTGGCCATGGTTGGCACTTCCAGACCACAGGTTATAGGTATTAGTGAAACATGGCTGACTGTAGATGATATAACTAGTGGGATTGAATGTGATGGGTATAGTGTGTTCAGGAATGACAGAGAGAATAAAATGGGGGGAGGAGTATTGTTGATGATAGCTGATGAGCTCCAGCCAAGGAGAATAGAAGTTGAATTGCAGGATAGAGAAAAGAGCACATTTGAGGCCATTTGGTGTGAGATTGTGGCTAGCAGAACTAAATTTACAATTGGGTGCTGCTATAGACCAGGTGTTGGAAAAGATGGTGGTGACAGTATGCACAAGCAAATAGAAGAAATGGGTGGAAGGAGGGTGATTATTATGGGAGATTTCAACTATGGTCGCATTGATTGGAGTGAGGAGAGGACACACGGGAGGAAGGAACTGGATTTTATGCGGTTATTAAGGGATAACTATCTGCTACAGCATGTAATGGAAAATACTAGGGGTCAGAGAGTGCTTGACCTAGTAATTACATCTGAGGATTTGGCTGTAACAAATATGACCACATTGCCACCAATCGGTGAGAGTGATCATAGGGTCTTAACTTGGGAGGTGGCTAAAGGTGTAGAATTTTCAATTAAGACAGGGTACATGTGGAATTATCGGGCGGGAAAGTATGACAAGCTTAGGAGTTTGATTGGTTCAGTGCCATGGCATGTACAACTGCAAGGACTAGAAGTTGATAGTGCATGGGAGGTAGTTAAGAAGTGCTTGCATGAAGCAATGGCTGACTGTATACCTAGAGTCCGAATAATAAATCAAGTAGGGGTTAATTGGATGAATAACACCATTAAGCTTGAGTTGCAAAAAAAGAAACAACTATGGAGGGAATTTAAGGAGAAGGGTGACCGGCAGGCACATGAACGGTATAAAGCGCAGGCCAGAAGGGTGACGAGTGTGGTAAGAAAAGCAAAAAAGGATTACGAAAGAACATTGGCCATGCAGGCTAAAGAGAATCCTAAACAGTTTTTTAGATATGTAGCAAGTAAAAGGAAAAATGTACATGGCAGATTGATTTTAAAGAATGCTGATGGTAGGGAGGTAACTGAATCAGTTGAGATAGTTGAGTTACTGAGTGAGCACTTTGCAAAAGTATATCATCCAGGTGGTGACATTGCAGAAACGAATAAACCAGTAGATTATACGGGAATTGTGGTTAATGAAGTGGAGGTGAGTAGTCTATTGCATAACCTCAATGTCAATACATCTGTGGGATTGGATGGTATACCAGCTCGTGTTGTACGAGAAGCAGCTAAAGAATTGTCAGTACCCTTGACCATTTTGTTTAATTTGAGTCTCGGGTCTGGGTTAGTCCCGAGCGGGTGGAAAGAGGGGAAAATAGTTCCACTGCATAAAGGTGGTTCCAAGACTGCTGTTGTAAATTACCGACCGATTAGCATATCAGGAATCATTGTCAAGGTCTTAGAGAAAATAGTCAAAAGGAAAATACAAGATTGGATTGAAGAAAATGGGATACTGTATCGGGGACAGCATGGTTTTGTGAAGGGTAGGTCATGCCTCAGTAACTTGCTCACGTATTATAACACAGTGACGGCTGAACTGGATAAGGGTAATGGGTTTACGGTGATTCTACTGGACCTTGCCAAGGCCTTTGACAGGATTCCACATGGAATTCTAATCAGTAAATTGCAGCATATGGGAATGGACATAGGGTTGGTGAGATGGATAGGAGGGTGGTTGACGGAGAGATATCAGAGAGTGGTTTACTCGGGAGTAGAGTCCACAAGACAGCCTGTGACTAGTGGTGTGCCACAAGGATCTGTTCTTGGACCACTGCTGTTTAATTTGTTCATAAATGATATAGGAAATGATCTGAGAGGAACAGTTCATTTGTTTGCGGATGATGCGAAGTTGGGTAGGGCAATAGTGAATGCAGATGACGTCAAAATTTTGCAGGATGATTTGGATAGATTGGAGGTCTGGGCTAAGGAGAATGGATGTCAGTTTAATGTGGCAAAATGTAAGGTTATGCATTTTGGGGTGAAAAGATTGGCGGCAGTTTACTGCATTGGTGGAACCCTGCTCCAGGAAATTGATGAGGCACGAGATTTAGGAGTGTTGGTGGATAAGGAATTGAAATTTAGGGGACACATTGCAAAAGTGACCAAAACAGCTCATCAAATCACTTGGTTGCTGAAGAATACGTTGACAAGCAGAGACAAGCAGGTTATTGTTCCTCTCTATCGAGCCTTGATAAGACCCCATCTAGACTACTGTGCTCAGATTTGGTCACCTAGGTTTCTTCTTGATGGGGAGGATGTGGAGAGGATCCAGAGGCGAGTGACCAAGATGATAGCAGGTCTGTGGAATGAGCCGTATGAGAACAGGTTGAGGATTTGTGGGTTGCAAAAATTGGTTGATAGGCGGAGGAGGGGAGATATGATTGAGACATTCAAATTACTGAAGGGTTTCTATAAAATTAATTCAGAAGATATTTTTGAGAACAGGGCTGGTTGTCGGAGGACTAGGGGACATCCATGGAAACTGGGCAAAAGTGTGGTTAGTAAAGGTGTTAGAGCTGGGTTCTTTACTTTTAGAGTAGTGAATGAGTGGAATGCGCTCCCTGAGTCTGTAGTGGATGCTGTGACAGTGAATGAGTTTAAGGCGAGGTATGATAGATACTGTATGAATGTCAGATAGTTGTGATGAATATGATTTGGGGCCTCCCTCGATGAGTCTAATGACTCCCTGGAGTTGCCCGTAATAATAGTAATAGTAATAATTCAGTGGGAGCCAGGCCCAAGTGGAGATACCAGGCAGAAGCATTAGCAAGTTCAAACTTCAGGTGCAAACTTTGTTTGCTCACATTTGGATAAAGTATTAAACTAAATTTATTGTAGTCTAACCAAGTGAAAAATAAACTTTCAACATATTTCTCTAAATCCAGAGTAATTTAATAAAAAGATTGCACACTGGTTTCGCAACTCCTATAGGTAGAGATGACCTTGCTAATGCTTCTGCCTGGTACTCCACTTGGGCCTGGCTCCCACTGAAGAGACCTCAATAAAGGTCGAAACTAGTCTGGGTAGTGGCCCTTCCGTTAATGCATAACATTATACATATCCGCAAGGAGATGTGTTTTGCATTATGGGAGATACGGTTATAGGAGTGATGTTAACTTGCTCCACCTTTGCAACGAGTTGTCTGGTGTTGTACTACCTTACCCCAGTCCTGAAGATACTTTCAGGTGCAAAGTTTGTTTGCTCACACTTGGATAAAGGATTAAACTAAATTTATTATAGTCTAACCAAGTGAAAAATAAACTTTCAGTATTATAATACAACTTTGTAAATATGTTAAATGTTTCAAACTTAAGGAAAACAAGTAGCTATTTTTCTAGTATTTCAACAAAAGACCACTCACTAGTTTGTGTAAATAACAGTGGAAATCATCATCGTCATCAAATTTCTGCCATGTACCCTCAAGAGGTGTACAGGATATGATAGTACTACATGAAAAATTTACATCATTACTAACTTAGATAGGAGTGATGTTAGCTTGCTCCACCTTTGCAATGAGTTGCCTGGTGTTGTACTACCTTACCCCAGTCCTGAAGATACTTTCAGCCACAAACTTTGTTTGCTCACACTTCGATAAAGGATTAAACTAAATTTATTATGTATTATAATACCTAGAGACAAACAGATGTATTTAATTTCCTTTTCATTGGGTTATGCATGTTAAACCGTGATAAGATTGGAGTTCCTAAAATCACAATCTATCACAATTTAACAGTATCGTGTTTTTATTTATCGTTGTATTTTTGTTCTAGCCACTTTTATAAATGTTTTGCTTATTATTTCAGATTCATTTTTCCAATCTTGCTCATCTGAGCAGGTTGTTAATTGTTCTGTTTTTAAGGGTGCTAATAATACTTAGTTTCTCTGTAAGGGTCGTGGTATGAGTTTTTGTGTATATATTGGTGGTGTGTGTATAGTTTACACTAAAGGATAAACAGCTGGAGGGAAGATGTCTAACAAATCTATGTAGAAAAGGAAGTGTGCTGTTGCTTTTGATTTCAGTGATGAATTGAATGCATCAGTATTGCTTGTTTAGGCGGCTGAAAAAGTTGCCTTAAGTTTAGTGGCCATGGAGCCAAATGGTAAATATGTCAGCTATATGTCTTAGCCAAACTTTGAGTTATAGAATAATGAAATCTAGAGCTTGTAGCTCAAAATCTGCCATATAAATATGGATTGTTCCATCCCCCCTATTTCTCTCAAATACTCATTTTAATCTTGCTCAGAACTGAATGGTAATACTTCCTATTTCATATCCCCTGTATACATATTCATTCTTGTATCCTGATCAGTGTAAATATTTCACTGTCAGCAATAATATAATCAATAAGATGTCTAATTTCTTTTGTGTGCTTTCTCTCCATGTGAAATTTTTATGTTTGGATATATGTTTAATTGATGAAAGAAAATAATATTCTTTATCTTTAATTAATTACTTAATTTTTTTTCTATCAATATAAAACTTTTTTTGACATACCCCACATTTCGACTCGCGTACCCCAGGGGGTACGCATACCACACTTTGGAGACTGACCACCGATCTAGACAACTGAATCGTCTGACCTTCCTAAAACGCTGCTGGGATAATCAGGCAATCCCAAATTGTGTAAAATTTAAGCATTGTTTCGTTTCACAGAAAGTTCTTCATATCTACAACCGGCCGAGCCATGTTTTACTTCAGGAGCAAATTAACGCTCCATGCGGTTCCCTAGCCAACGTAAACAGAGCTATTTTAGTGCTAGCTTTCAAATACACTAAATCACGAACTTTGGTCAATTCTACATGACGTCTCGTGCACTGCGGCAAACAAAGAATTTGAATGAATACAGAGTCGACATATCAACAAGTTTGATAAATTAAAAAAGAACTCGACGTCCAAACCAAAACTACAAACCAACACTGTAGTTAACCTTTCTTCAGTCTTGAAGCCTGAAGCACTCAACGCTCTGTCACGTGGTTACAACTTCGCCATTGCTCCTAGGAAATTACTGGCCAAGGAATTAATGATACAGATTGAACATGGGATTCGCCACCTTCCAAACCACATCGCCAATGATGATATTAGATTGGATGTAGCCTGTGTTCTCACAAAAGCAACACCACCAAAAACCAACATATCCATTAGTGAATACAAGTCTCTACAGGAATTGAAGAAAAACAAAGAAATAGTTATCACCAAAGCGGATAAGGGGAACCCCACTGGTACTCAATCATAATGACTACACAGGTAAGCTTAAGGCTTTACTATTAGATCGAGCTGCTTACCTCCCCATTGAATACAATCCCACCAACTCACAAATTAGAAAACTCCATAGGCTCCTTAAGAAGGTCACTTCTTGGCCCGTGGAGATTACTAACAGACTAAAGACCCTCCGTATATATGGACTCCCAAAAATACATAAAGAAAATGTGCCATTACATCCCTTAGTGGATGGCATTGATCCCACACTTACAAACTAGCTAAGTATTTAGCCAAAGCGCTCTCACACCATCACACATAAAAAACTCAGCCCACTTCAAAGCCAGTATAGAAAACCTTACACTCCAACATAATGACATAATGGTCAGTTTTGACATCTACTTATTCACAAATATCCCCCTCAAAGAAACCTTAGAGCTAATCCAAGCTAAATTTCCTCCCGATTTCTCAGCCCTATTTCAGTCCACAATGAACTCAGGCTATTTCGTTTGGCAGAAAAAATTCTACAAACAGATAGAGGGGACAGCCATGTGTTCACCACTTTACCCACCCTTCGCCAACTTCTTTATGGATACTTTTGAAGAGAAAGCCTTAAACTCTGCCCCACAAAAACCTACCATATGGCTTCACTACGTTGATGATGTTTGCTATTTGGCCACATGGCCCAGATACACTCCTCTCCTTCTTAACACACTTAAACAACCAACACCCTGGAAAAAGAGAAAAACAATAGCCTCCCCTTCCTAGACACACTAGTCACCCACCAACCTGATGGAACCTTGGTTTTCTCAGTTTATAGAAAACCCACCCATGCAGGCAGATTCATCAACAATCCCCCTCCCCTCACAACAATATGATGAAGTTATTAAGACACTATTCAACAGGGCAAAACTAATCTATTCAAATGACCAAGCCCTAACTACTGAACTAAATCACATCCTTAACACTTTCTCAGCCAATGTCTACCCCCTCCAAAAAAAAATCCCCAAAATACTAAAACCAGTTTTCCACAATCCACCCCCCCTTCACAAAAAAGATTACTCTAAATCCATTACCATTCCCTATATCCGAGGCACCTCAGGAAAAAATCAACAGAATCCTAAAAAAACATGACTTGACCTCTTGTTACAGACCATATAGAAAATTGGCATCCCTTATCTGCTCCACTAAAGACCAACCACTTCCCCTAGACCTACCTGGTGTATACCAGGTCCCTTGCAGCTGTAAATTGTCCTACTTTGGCCAAACAGGCAGAACAGCAAATATCAGAACACAAGAACTACATCCGATTTTACCAGTACAGCCACTGTGGGCTTGCAGACCATGTTCTGGATACTTGCTACAGAATAAGGTGGAAGAAAGCCACAGTAATACACCGCAGCAAGTTCAAATATGAAAGACTATTCATGGAATCACCCTCGGCCTTTAGGAACATGCCAAACCTCAATAAAGTTGGATACATGAGACTGCCCCAAATTTGAGAAACATATATCAAAAGAACTTCAGCTTAAAGACCAAGAACACCTAATATAGCCCACCAGGGCACCATCTGGACTTTAGGAAAATGGTAGCTTCCTCGCTTCATTTCTCATTTGCTGTTATGTAGTACTTGCGTGCACGTGTCTTTATCTTAAGTTCCCATGAAGATGGCAACGTGACGTTGCTGAAATATCGGAAAGTATATATTAAAGTTTATTTAATTTAGTGCTTAAGGGTCAAAGCTGTATAACTGAGAGGAGACCTCCACATAGCCTTTAAAGGAATGCGGAGAACCGACCAGGGCTTCTGACCTAATGTCCAATCCTCACCTTCTCGTGGTGCACCTTGTTGGGTATCTACTTTGATACTGAACGAACGAGGATGGGCTGGCAATTTGGGATTTAGCCGACTAAATTGTATTCTTATTGGTTAAACCAAAATAAAAAATGATGGTACAACATGACAAAATTTCATGCCGGCTGGGGCGTCGCCCGGTTAAACAAGGCCCCCGTTGTTTTCGCCAGGGAACCAGGGCAAGCAGCGAAAAGTCAGCTACTGGAACAAATCTGAAAACAAACCCCAACTCAACATCACCAGAGTTAAAGATCGGTACTATCAACGTAAGAAGCCTGAATGGCAAAGAAATGGAGCTAGCTGAGGAATTAGATAAGTACCAGATCGACATAATAGGGGTGACTGAAACAAAAAAGACCAAAACTGGTGAGATCTTTCTGAGCAATAAATACAAAATGTTATATTCAGGCAATAACAATCAAGGAAAAGAAGGAGTAGCCATAGTATTCAACACAAAATACGAGGCTAATCTTCTTGAATGGCAGTCAGTTTCAAGTAGAGTAATGTGGGCAAATATGAGAATGGGGAACTGGACAATGAGACTTATTTGTGCCTATGGTCCCACAGAAGGTTCTACTAAGGTAGAAGTGGAGGAATTTTTTGAGGCTTTAGAAAAAGCAACTGATACAATGAAAAAGGAAAAGTTGGTCCTTGTTGGGGATCTAAATAGTAGAGTAGGAAATGATTGTGAGACATACAAAAATATTTTGGGAAAATTTGGAGAAAAGAGCAAAGCTAATAATAATGGCAAATATCTGTTGGATTTCTGCTCAGGACATGGACTGGCTATTACTAACACCATGTTCCAACATAAAAACGTGCACAAATTCACATGGAGAGAAGAGGCTAGGAATAAGAAAAGTCTCATTGACTATGTTATTGTTGATAGTGATGTTTTCTCCCTGGTGCAGGACACCAGAGTGTACAGAGGATTTGAAATTGGAAGTGATCACTATTTAGTCTTGAGCAGGATAAAATTGAATTTCATATTGAAAAGAATAACATGTAAGAAAGTTTTAAAGCGAATAAAAGTTGAGCAGCTCTCAGATGTGAACTGTAGACTAAAATACAGAAATATTATTGAAAAGAAAATGAAAGAGTTTGAGAACAGGAATCAAACCTTGGAGATTCAGTGGCAAACTCTGAAGGAAACATTGATTGATTCTGCCAGAGAGGCATGTGGTGAGGTTGTCTGTAAGGATAAAAAAATCAGAACTCCCTGGTGGACACAGGAAGTTAAAGAGGCAGTGAAGGAAAAGAAGAAAGCATATCAAAAGTTCCTGGCAAATAAGTCAGCTTTTACTCTTACAGAATACAGAGACAAATGTAAGAAAGCTAAACAGTGTGTAAAACTAGCTAAACAAAAGTCATGGGAGGACTTTGGCAAGAATATAGAAAATAAATATCAAGAAGGTGGCAAAATATTCTGGAGGTTGTTGAAGAAGCTTAGGAATGGAGGAAAGAGTGCTGTAAAAGGAATTAGAGATGATAAAGGTGAAATGAAAACAGGAGAAAAAGATATCCTTGAAGTATGGAGTAATTACTTTGAAAAACTGCTAAATGAAACAAGCAGTGATGACAGCACAGTGATAAAAAACACTGACCAGGCATGCAGTCAGGAATACATATCCATACTTGAAGTAGAAAAAGCCATCAAAGGCTTGAAATGTGGAAAGGCAGCAGGAGTAGATGATATTCGACCAGAAATGCTGAAGTATGGTGGTATAAGAGTCTTACAGTGGCTGCACTGCATAGTTCAGAAAGCCTGGACAGAGGGACGAATTCCCGATGATTGGAGTAGAGCTCTCATAGTACCCATATATAAAAATGGAAATAAAACTGAATGTGAGAATTACAGAGGTATTTCCCTACTGAGTGTTCCTGGCAAGATCTATGCAAGTATACTTGAGAAACGGTTGAGAAGAATTGTGGAAGAAAAGCTTGGTGAAGAACAAGCTGGATTCAGGCCAAATAGAGGCTGTCAGGATCAGATCTTCACTTTATGACAAATAGTCGAGAAAGCATGGGAACATAACAAAGAACTGTATTTAAGTTTTGTCGATTTGGAAAAGGCATATGACAAGGTGCCAAGAGAGAAGCTATTCAATACGCTGCAGTTATATGGTGTCAATGGGACATTATATCAAGCAATACTTAGTCTTTATTTGAGTTGTGAGTCAGCAGTTAGAATTGAAGGAAGTACAGGAAGATGGTTTAATGTTAAATCTGGTGTGAGACAAGGATGTACATTATCCCCTCTATTATTCATTATCTATATGGATCACATTATGAAGGAATGTGGTATTAAACCTGATATCAAAATTGGAGATGTTAATGTCAGCTCTTTGCTTTATGCGGATGATGTTATACTTCTAAATAAATCCGCTACAAGTCTGCAAGATTCTCTGACTAAATTGAATAGCTGTTGTAATAGATATGGTATGAAGGTCAGCAATAAAAAGACAAAGACAATGAAAATAGGCAGAATCATTGAAAATGTCAACTGTGTTGTGAATGGAGAACCTGTGGAACAAGTAAAACATTTCAGCTACTTAGGCACAATTTTTACTGAAGATGGTAAACTAAATATAGAAATAGACAACAGAATCAGCAAAGCTGGTATGGTGGGAAGTCAATTGAATAAATTCATATGGAATAAGAAAGAAATTAGTCGGAACACTAAATTAGCTGTATACAAGACTGTGTTCAAACCAATTTTAACTTATGGATCTGAGAGCTGGGTCAGAAGTAAAACACTTGACCAAAGACTAGAGACCGCAGATATGAGAGTCCTGAGAAAGATTAGAGGCGTGAACAGATGGCATCAATGGCAATATCATATTAAAAATGAGGATATTAGGAAAGAACTTGACATTGTCAGCATCCAGGAATGCGTTAGCAGAGCTAATCTCAGGTGGTATGGTCATTTAAATAGAATGGGAGAGGAAAGATTAGCAAAACAAGTGTTCTCTGCAAGGTTGGCAGGAAAAGACCCAGAGGAAGACCAAGATATAGGTGGATTGATACTATACAAAGTGCCTTAGACGATAGAAATATAAGATCTGATAATGTTGGAGTCTTGACAAGTAACAGACTGATTTGGAGGAAAATTGTAGATAGGAAGTTAGTAATGATGTAATTTTTTCATGTAGTACTGTCATATCCTGTACACCCCTTGAGGGTACATGGCAGGAATTTGATGATGATGATGATAATTTATATTTCTAGTGTATGCTGTCGATTCCTTAAGTATTTAGTTATCATTTAGATTATTTTGGGTTTAACTGGAGTCTGCATTGATCTCTAGTGAACTGCATCAAGCATTGTAATGAATTTTGCTACACTATTGAAATCCCCCCCCCCTCCTTCCCAATCATTCAGGCAAATGATCTTCTCATCATGATACAGTAATAGTCTATATAAGTGTATGGGAAACATCTTCAAGAACCAGCAAACTGAAAACGTTTGGTTAATGTAACTTGTTTATTTGGTGAAAACCACATGAGTTGTGTTGAATGTAATTACTGTGTAAGGGAAAAGAAAAGAAAATCTGTTTTTAGAGAGAAAAAAAATGACTTAACAGTTACAAAATTGTTAGCAAATGAGAAATTTGATTCAGCTTGGGTATGCTAAAAAGCATTATGCAATTAACTAGACAAAATAGATACTTGTAATTTTTATCATTTGTGCAGTTATGTGTTAGAATCTGTAGTCTCTGCATTTGAATTGCATTGGTGTCATCACTTCATTACTGACTGATATATAGGTAACTCTTGTTATATGAATAAAACAGTTTAGTTACATTGTGAGGGGGGTAGCCTCAAAAATGTTCCGTACTTTCACATAATCTAACAAAAACCAAGGATATACCATCATTTTCATGAATAATGCTTTTCATGTTTACTAGAAAAGGTTTATGATACCACCCCCCCAAAAAATAATACTTCCCACTTTTTTTTTTTTTTTTTTTTTTTTTTTTAATATAACTAACCAAAATAATTTAAGTAATATATTTTATGCATGCAAATCAAAAAATCTTTGCCTGTGTTTTTGTATTTTATATATTACTATTGTGGTTTTATAAGCATTTCAGAATATTCAAACAGAACATGTTTTACTAGGAAGTGTTAGAACTGATGAAGTACCTAGATAATATAATGGTTTCTAGTACATGCTAAAAGAAAAATTGAACAACTTGTGTTAAAAATGTGATTAAATGGATTCTGTCTCTTTTTGTATATTGCTGCATTGATAAACAACAAATATCAGTTGTCTTGAGATTTGTTCTTGCATTATGTCATTAGCTATATTAAACTTTTATACTTTCACGTTTGAGTAGTTTAGGTAAAATATCTATTTCATTAGCCTTTATGCTCAAAACCTAGATATTTATATATATATATATATATATATATATATGAAACACCAATAATAATATAGAAATAAGAATTCTCTATGTATTATTTGAATGGTAAGAAAATGGTAACTGCTTTAAAAAGTAATTACATCTGTTTTGCAAATTATTATTAATTTTCATTTCATTTACTTAAATTTCGAAAGAGTTGTTATTCATTGTAATTACAGATAAGTTGTATGCACTTGGTAACATGTTTACCAAGTGATAACCAATTTACAGTGATAATATTTATGTACCTGGTTATTATTGCATTATAAATTAGAGTAGAGATATTGAATCAAGAATATCTGTTTCTAGCTATGTTTGTTATATTACTATGCTGATCATATTGATTTTTTTAAAACTTTTTTTTTTTTTGTGTGTGTGTGTGTGCCCAGAAATCCTTATAAATAACTGTGTTGTTTGTTTCAGGCAACTTGTGAACATTTATTAGATGTAATATGTATGTTTCCTTCGACCTTTGCATCATCTAGTGTTCAGGATCCTTTACCTCAGCAAAGGAGAGCAGGTGAGATCAGATAACAAAATAATTATTAATGTGTTTTTATTGGGATGAGAATTTTTTACTAAAGAAAGAAAAAACACTAAGTTATTATGAATTTTATTTATTAATTTACTTGCTAATTATCATTCTAATTTAAAATGTTTCAAAGAGCTTTTTTTTTGCTTTTTTGCAATTATTTTAATTTAGGTCGCCACCTACATTTCATTAGTTACAAACGCAGTGAGATTCTTCAGCACTGTATCAAAATACTGATTATGTGTTTTAGGGTAAGTATGTGCATTTTTATCATTTGATAATTTGACTGGTGTAGTTGAAATGAGCTATTCTATTCATTGTCATATTAGTGGGTTATGGTAGTAGAACTGCTGCACTGGAAGGCAGTGAAAGGTTTTCAGTGAGGAAGACAGTGAAAGGTTTTGAGAAGCCCAATGAAAGTTTTTTTTTTTGGAATGAGAGGAAACATTTTGTTCTAAATTATTTTATACCTTAGTATAATTTTTTAGAATTAAAATGATGACACATTCTCACATAAAAATGTATTTCTTCCACTGTAATGATATGACGTTAGAATAACAACAACAAAGAAATAAAATGGAGAGAAAGAGAGAGAGAGAGAGGAGGATATTTAGTAGTTGTTTCATTCATAAAGGATTTCATATTCACAAATATGAAAATTTATGAATATGAAATCCTTTATGAATTTATAATAACTAAGGTATATAATAACCTTTATAAGGTATATAATAACCTAAATAAGGTATATAAATACCTTTATAATAACTAAGGTAAAAAAAAATTTTTACCTTAGTTAATTTTTTACAATTAAAATGATGACACCTTTTCACATGAAATTATAAACTATTATAAAGAATGGTAATATAATGCCACTGGCACATAGTGTACATGGATTGTAAACACTGTTGAAAGATAAGTAATTTTTTGAAAATTTGGTTAATCATATTAGGTTAATTTATTGTAGTTTTTTTGTTTTATATAGGTGTGTGACAAAGTGAGTTTATTTAGGTAAAATTTGTATATTTGATTTTGGTCCATAAACGACAGGATAATTGCAGCTCAACCTTTTAATATTTTTATTGTCCAAATATATGCACCTACTTCTGATTACCCAGATTAAGATGTAGAATGTTTCTATGAAGACATTCAAAATGCACTAAACAACACTAAATCAAATGGCATAACTGACTTTATGGGAGATCTAAATGCTAAAGTAGGCGCAGAAAAGATCTCTTCCTGCATGGGAAACCAGTGCCTGGGACATAGAAATCCAAGAGGAGAAAGATTAATACAGTTCTGTGAAGAAAACAATCTGGTAATAGCAAATACTTTATTTAGCCACCCTCCTAGAAGATTTTACACATGGAAAAGTCCCAGAGACAGCTATAGGAACCAGATTCCTACAGCTCTCTCCATCTATATAATGATTAAAAAAAGATTCTGGAATAACATCTTACAAGCCAAAACATACCCAGATGCTGATATTGGATCAGACCACAATCCTGTGGTCATTAAAGTAGCAATAAAATTAAAGAAAATAATGAAACCTCTAAACATAGAAAAATATGATCTTGTCTCCCTTAAAAATCAAGAAATACAAGATAAATTTTTAAAGGAACTGGCACAATCCACTGCTGTTAATATTCCTGATCCCACCAAGTATCCTTACCCTAAAGATGAGATTGAGGATAGATGGCAGAAATTTAAAGAGAGCATAAAAAAGACAGTAAAACAAACACTTCCCAAATTTGAGAAGAAAATGAGTAAACCTGGATGAATAACAAGATACTGAAATTGATGGAGGAAAGAAAGAAAGAAAGAAACACAAAAATCGTCCTGAATACAAGAACTTAAACAAGGAGATCAGGAAAGAATGTAGGATTGCAAAAGAACTATGGCTCAACAACAAATGCAAGGAAATTGAACTTCTGGACAAAAAGCATAAAACCAGAGAACTTCATGAAAAAGGGAGCTAACTAACAAATCTTGCAAAAGGGTAGGCTCTCATTACATTGAAGATACCAGTGGAAACATCCTAATGTAGAAAGACAAAATAAGGGATAGATGGGTAGAGTATTCAAAGGAACTCTACAATCATGATAGAATAGATAAGCCAATGCAAGAAGATTTGGAGGGGCCTACTATTCTTACCTGGGAAATAACAAATGCCATTAGGCATTAGGAAACTGAAACCAAGAAAAGTTCCAGGAATGGATGGAATTATGACAGAATATCTAAAGGCTTTAGATGATAAGGCTATAAGCTCACTGACTGACATATGTAACAAAATATATGAAACTGGACACTGCCAAAAGAATTTAAGCACTCAACGTTTTTACCAATACCTAAAAAATCGAAGACAATCAAATGGAAAATCAGTCAGATAGCAAAAGTTATGTTATATATCAGGGTGAACAGCGAAAAGTCAGCTACTGGAACAAATCTGAAAATAAACCCCAACTCAACATCACCAGAGTTAAAGATCGGTACTATCAACGTAAGAAGCCTGAATGGCAAAGAAATGGAGCTAGCTGAGGAATTAGATAAGTACCAGATCGACATAATAGGGGTGACTGAAACAAAAAAGACCAAAACTGGTGAGATCTTTCTGAGCAATAAATACAAAATGTTATATTCAGGCAATGACAATCAAGGAAAAGAAGGAGTAGCCATAGTATTCAACACAAAATACGAGGCTAATCTTCTTGAATGGCAGTCAGTCTCAAGTAGAGTAATGCGGGCAAATATGAGAATGGGGAACTGGACAATGAGACTTATTTGTGCCTATGGTCCCACAGAAGGTTCTACTAAGGTAGAAGTGGAGGAATTTTTTGGAGGCTTTAGAAAAAGCAACTGACACAATGAAAAAGGAAAAGTTGGTCCTTGTTGGGGATCTAAATAGTAGAGTAGGAAATGATTGTGAGACATACAAAAATATTTTGGGAAAATTTGGAGAAAAGAGCAAAGCTAATAATAATGGCAAATATCTGTTGGATTTCTGCTCAGGACATGGACTGGTTATTACTAACACCATGTTCCAACATAAAAATGTGCACAAATTCACATGGAGAGAAGAGGCTAGGAATAAGAAAAGTCTCATTGACTATGTTATTGTTGATAGTGATGTTTTCCCCCTGGTGCAGGACACCAGAGTGTACAGATTTGAAATTGGAAGTGATCACTATTTAGTCTTGAGCAGGATAAAATTGAATTTCATATTGAAAAAAATAACATGTAAGAAAATTTTAAAGCAAATAAAAGTTGAGCAGCTCTCAGATGTGAGCTGTAGACTAAAATACACAAAGATTATTGAAGGAAAAATGAAAGAATTTGAGAACAGGAATCAAACCTTGGAGATTCATTGGCAAACTCTGAAGAAAACATTGATTGATTCTGCCAAAGAGGCATGTGGTGAAGTTGTTTGTAAGGATAAAAAAATCAGAACTCCCTGGTGGACACAGGAGGTTAAAGAGGCAGTGAAGGAAAAAGAAGAAAGCATACCAAAAGTTCCTGTCAAATAAGTCAGCTTGTGCTCTTAGAGAATATAGAGACAAATGCAAGAATGCTAAACACTGTGTAAAATTAGCTAAACAAAAGTCATGGGAGGACTTTGGCAAGAATATAGAAAATAAATATCAAGAAGGTGGCAAAATATTCTGGAGGTTGTTGAAGAAGCTTAAGAATGGAGGAAAGAGTGCTATAAAAGGAATTAGAGATGATAAAGGTGACATGAAAATGGGAGAAAAAAAAAGATATCCTTGAAGTATGGAGTAATTACTTTGAAAAACTGCTAAATGAAACAAGCAGTGATGACAGCACAGTGGTAAAAAACACTGACCAGGCATGCAGTCAGGAATACATATCCATACTTGAAGTAGAAAAAGCCATCAAAGGCTTGAAATGTGGAAAGGCAGCAGGAGTAGATGATATTCAACCAGAAATGCTGAAGTATGGTGGTATAAGAGTCTTACAGTGGCTGCACTGCATAGTTCAGAAAGCCTGGACAGAGGGACGAATTCCCGATGATTGGAGTAGAGCTCTCATAGTACCCATATATAAAAAGGGAAATAAAACTGCATGTGAGAATTACAGAGGTATTTCCCTACTGAGTGTTCCTGGCAAGATCTATGCAAGTATACTTGAGAAACAGTTGAGAAGATTTGTGGAAGAAAAGCTTGGTGAAGAACAAGCTGGATTCAGGCCAAATAGAGGCTGTCAGGATCAGATCTTCACTTTACGACAAATAGTCGAGAAAGCATGGGAATATAACAAAGATCTGTATTTAAGTTTTGTCGATCTGGAAAAGGCATATGACAAGGTGCCAAGAGAGAAGCTATTCAATACACTGCAGTTATATGGTGTCAATCGGACATTATATCAAGCAATACTTAGTCTTTATTTGAGTTGTAAGTCAGTAGTTAGAATTGAAGGAAGTACAGGAAGATGGTTTAATGTTAAATCTGGTGTGAGACAAGGATGTACATTATCCCCTCTCTTATTCATTATCTATATGGATTGCATTATGAAGGAAAGTGGTATTAAACATGATATCAAAATTGGAGATGTTAATATCAGCTCTCTGCTTTATGTGGATGATGTTATACTTCTAAATAAATCCACTACAAGTCTGCAAGATTCTCTGACTAAATTGAATGGCTGTTGTAATAGATATGGTATGAAGGTCAGCAATAAAAAGACAAAGACAATGAAAATAGGCAGAATCATTGAAAATGTCAACTGTGTTGTGAATGGAGAACCTGTGGAACAAGTAAAACATTTCAGCTATTTAGGCATGATTTTTACTGAATCCAACAGAATCAGCAAAGCTGGTATGGTGGGAAGTCAATTGAATAAATTTATATGGAATAAGAGAGAAATTAGTCGCAACACTAAATTAGCTGTATACAAGACAGTGGTCAAACCAGTTTTAACTTATGGATCTGAGAGCTGGGTCAGAAGTAAAACACTTGACCAAAGACTAGAGACTTCAGTTATGAGAGTCCTGAGAAAGATTATAGGCGTGAACAGGTGGCATCAATGGCAGTATCATATTAAAAACGAGGATATTAGGAAAGAACTTGACATTGTCAGCATCCAGGAATGCGTTAGCAGAGCTAATCTCAGGTGGTATGGTCACTTAAACAGAATGGGCGAGGAAAGATTAGCAAAACAAGTGTTCTCTGCCAGGTTGGCAGGAAAACGACTGAGAGGAAGACCAAGATATAGGTGGATTGATACGGTACAAAGTGCTTTAGATGATAGAAATATATGAGCTGATAATATTGGAGTGTTGACAAGTAACAGACTGATTTGGAGGAAAATTGTAGATAGGAAATTAATAATGATGTAATTTTTTTCATGTCGTACTATCATATACTGTACACCTCTTGAGGGTACATGGCAGGAATTTGATGATGATGATGTTATATATCATCCTAGAAAGAAATAAACATAAAATCAAAATGGAAATTAATGAAACACAATCTGGTTTCCAGGAAAATAAAGGAACTAGCGGACTCTTCAACATTAGAACTATTATAGAAAGATATCTGGAGAAGCAGAAAGAAGTCTACTTATGTTTTATTGACTACACAATAAAACATAATAGGCCTTTGACAATATACAACATGAACAACTAATCAAATACATCAGAAATTTAGGAGTAGATGGTAAAGATACCAGATTACTGATAAATCCATATTGGGAGCAAACTGCCTGAATAAAAATATTAGGAGAAATCTCGGAGGAATTCCCAGTAAAGAAGGATGTCAGACAAGGCTGTGTTCTGTCTCCTATATTGTTTAATCTCTATACTGAAAATATCTTCCGGCAATTAGAAGAATTTAAAGGAGTCAGCATAGGAGGCAGGAATATAAACAACTTAAGATATGCAGATGATACAGTACTGCTAGCTGAAAATAAAAAAGATCTTCAAAACCTATTAGAAGAGACATTGAAGTTAAGTGAAAAATATGGACTTAATTTCAACTTCAAAAAAACTAAAACCATACTGGTAACAAGAGAAAAAGGGAAAGTAGCCGATATAAATATTATGATCAGAGGAAATACTTTAGCCCAAGTAAAGAGAATGGAAAGTGTAATAAGGAAATATTAAGAAGAATAGAAATTGCTAGATCAACCTTCGTCAGCATGAAAAACATTCTGACCTCAAGGAAATTCACACAAAAACAAGAATTAGGCTGTCCAAATGCTACGTATGGTCAACACTGCTATATGGAGCAGAAACCTGGACAATATCAAAATATTGTGAAAATAAACTAAAAGCCTTTGAAATGTGGATCCTCGGAAGAATTCTTAGAGTCCCATGGACTTCCAAAAAAACTAATTTAGAAATTACTTAAATATAAAGAGCCAACAGGTTTCATTTCGGCGATCTAAACATTATTTAAATTAAGGGGATATTAGATCCCACATTGTTTTAAAACCGAATAAGAAACTCAAAGATTGGAATCAGAGAGTTTCATGCCGAATATAGTATAAAAAAACTATAAAAGTATTGGCGAATACTAGCTTGAGTTAATGCAAGTAATTCTAGAATGTAGTACAAACATTTCTAATTTAAATAATTTAGAAATATTAAAGATGATTAGAAAAGATAGGAATCTGTTGAAAACCATTAAGAAAAGAAAAGTCACCTACCCTGGTCACATACTAATGCATAAATCCCTACAAAAAACACTTCTAGAAGAAATGATACAAGGAAAAAGAAGAAGAGGAAGACAAAGAACAGATTGGATGGGAAATATTAAGGACTGGACCTTTTTTGTCCTATGAAGAATGCAAAAGAGAAGCACAAACCGTACATGGTGGAAGCTCGTGGTAGTCGACCTCCTGGAAAGAGATGACATCTGAGAAGAGAGGCATATGTACATGTAGTCCTTCACAGCACAAAGTGCAAAATTACAAGATTACAGGTAATTAAAAATTAGTAGAGCTGAGAAGAGAACAAAGCAAGACTTCCATGGTAGGAAGCAAGACCATGTGAATAAATGAAAAAAACAAGGTAAGGAGAAAATTTTGTACAGAGATTATGTGATTAGAGGATTACTTAATGAAAGCATGACAGAATCTTGTTTCCCTGGTGCAAAAAGTGATAACATTAGTGATGCTATCAGGATGTAAAAAAAGTAAGGTGAAAAAAATTAATTGTTTTGGCTGGCACTAATGACCTGAGAGGTAATAAGTATTGTATGAGAGAGGATGCAAAGGAATTATTTGGGAGAAGTGAAAAAAAAAAAAAAAGAGCAAGAAAGTGAAGGCTGTAAGTTTACTGTCATGCCACAATGGAGGTGAACTGAGGAGGAGGGTATTGATAGCAAATGAATCAATATGCAGGTTGTACAGAAGAAATGATGTGGATTTTGTGGACCTTTGATCTGAATTTGATGTATGGAAGGATTTATATAATGCTGACAGACTGCATTTAAATGGATTTGAACTGGGGTTAGATCTAGAGAGAAGTTTGTTCACCAAGAGAGTGCAGAAGCACAAATTCAGGAAACTTAATGCAATTAGGGTAGGTGGGTGAGCAAGCACCTATGAGGCAAATGAATGCAAGAATGACAAAAAATGTGGAATCTAGTCTCTCTCTCTCTCTCTCTCTCAAGCAACAGTATTGAATAAAGTAGTTAGTTCAAAAAATAAAGGTGGTTGAGGCCTAAAGGATGCTACAGTTTTTATATGCTAATGCCAGAAGTATAAGGAAAAGGAGGGAGGAGTTTTTGGCATTGATTAGTGCAACCTCACCAGAAGTTATAGCCATTAGTGAGACTTGGTTAACAGCAGATGATATAATTACAGAGACAGAATGTCAAAGGTATGATAGAGAAGACGGGATTTTTTTTTTGGGGGGGGGGGGGAACTGCTGATGATAGCAGATGAAATGCAACTAAAAAAGAGTAGGAGAGAGGCTAATGCATGGCAGTTTTTTTGAGACAGTCTTGTTGTAAGAACCCAGTAGGACAACATATAAAGTTGAATGCTACTACAGGCTGGGTGGAGGGCAAGGTCTGATTTTCTTAGAGGCATGATAATTAGTAACCAAGAAATGGATATTTCTTTGTCTAATGCTAAATAATAGTTGGGGAAATGATGAAACATCACCAGTGTGGAACAACAAAATAACACTGAAGAATTGAAGAATGTCCTATAACTTTATGTTGACTTTCTGTGTGCTCACAAGTTTTATCTTGTATATCTGCAAGTTTGTTATTTTCTTTTTATTCTTATTTTGTTTAAAGTACAGTATGGTCATTATATCCAAGTCATCCTAGAAAGATTACATCATTACTTCTCATTAACTCTTTTATTGAATTGATATACAAGAGAGAGGCTGAAAAAGTTCTGATAAATGCCTAGAACAAAAAATGATATAACCGAAACAAAGAACATATCTTAAAACCTTTTAACCTCCATGTTTCATCAAATTGTAATAATTTGTTCTTTTTCTTTTAGGATATATAAGAAGACATGTCAGAGGTTTTGAATAAATTCAGAGATACAGAGGTGCAAACCATCATCAACAAGTTTTTCATGCTACAAGAAAAGTGTACAATTAAGATTCACTGAACTTTGTGTGAGACTTTAGGGGCTGTGCCCCAGCATATCCAGCAGTTGCCAAATGGGCAGCCAAGTTTAAAACTGGGCATCCTGAGACAACAGATGCCCTCAGGTTAGGTAGACCTTCCACAGCAAATGTAAACATCAATACAGTGCATGCCATGATCCTGGATGATAGATGAAATACTAGCCAGAAACATTGCAAAGACTCTGGGGGATACCCAGAGAATGAGTTGAGGTCATTATTCACTAACATCTGGACATGCAGAAGCTCTCAGTGAAGCTAGTCCCCAAATGTTTGAATGCTAACCGAAAGAGGAGAACATGTGCTGTCATCTCAAGGGATTTTTGGTCATTTTGAGAAATCAGATGCAAATTTTTTGATTTGTGTTGTGACTGTTGATGAAACATGGCTTCATCACTATGTTCCAGAGACCAAACAACAGTCCATGTAGTGGAAACACAAAGGTTCTTGCCATTGTCTTTTGGATATGAATGGTGTAATCCTTACCAAGCACCTCAAAAAAAAAAAGAAAGTTAAACTGTTATAGCAGCAGTTTATTCAACAGCTCTGAAGGAACGGAAGGAGTTACTGAAGGAAAAACGCTGCAAAGAAACTGAGCAGAGGCATATTTCTTTTGCAGGACAACACACCTGCTCACACTGCTCATGAAACCCATTTCCTACCATTTCCTATTCCTAAATTTAAAGAAATACTTGAAAGGAACAAAATTTATCACAGATGATGAAGTCATATCTACAGCTGAGGAATGGTTTGTGCAACAAGGAACGACTTTTTTTTTTTTCTCAGAGGATTGCAAATGATGCATCAGCATTGTAACAAGTGTATAACACTTCATGGGAAATATGTAAAATAATGTGTAAGTTACATGGTTCTACCTGTTGTGTTTAATTTTGAATAGCCCCAACATAGCCAAAGATTCATTGTTTTTCTTCAAATGTACTGCCATAAAAATTCCAGAATGTTTAGGTAAAATGCATTAAAATGCTGAATCCAAAGTACAAAATTATATAAGTATAGCAGATATTACATCCAGCATTACTTCGCTCCATATTTTGCTCTCTTAAAGTTTCTGCCTAGTCTCTGAAGAGAATCAACCAGTTCGAAATAGCTGTCAGGCCAGTGAAACCTAAATGGAACTAATAAAAAGCAAATATATAGACGCTTGGGCAGTGCCTATATAATGACTACTTAAAAGAAGTCCATACTAAGGCAACTTATGAATGTCAGCAAATGTATTCCTGTAAGCTCTTGGTTAACTTATCTTACAAAACTTTCATAGTTTCTACATCTCATCTTCCTTTTACCCTCTTTTACCTTGCGGTGTCGAGGGTTATTAATCATCGAACCTCAAACTGTTCACAGGATAACGTGGTCAGCCCTACCCCACGGTGTATCCTATGTCCTGTAGTGTTGAGTACTCAAGGCTGGTTTGCCTGCTTTGCAGGATGAAAAACCCCAGGATAAACTAGGAAAAAAACCCTACTGTCCATGCCCAAGACCCGCTACCTTGGCTATGGCTGAGGAAGATCCTTCAACTCCTCATGTCACCGACAGAAATCGAACCTAGGACACTCCTTTCCCAGGCATATGGTTGCGAAGCACACAGCCACTAGGCTAACTGCACGGACTCTATTGTAGCAAATATAGTTTCTACATTCGGCTTTGAAATAATGCTGGATCTAATATCCACTTGCTTATATAATTTTGCATTGCTGAACTGAAGCCCTTGGGCTCTCTATTTTAGTAATTGCATTTTATGTATTTTATGTTGCAGGATAAGATTCATTGTTCAGTGAAGGATGATATGGCTCTTGGCCATTTAATAATTCTGACTCAGTATAATTGGCCACAAGAAGAGCAACTATTTCTGCAATGTTTAGACTACATCAAGAGACATGGCAGCTTTTGTTATGGATTATTTTTCAGCTACATCATTAATATCCTTTTGTAAATACCTCATAAATGTCATAGACATATGTATGGCATGTTTCCATAGTATTATTGAAGAGGCATTTTTTTATGCATTCAGTGGTAGGAAACTTATTAATATGTTGGCTTCAAGACACACATATTAACAAGGTATTAGGGTAATTTTTAATGTAACTCACAGCTATTTGATAAGTATATCGTATGTTACATAATATTAGTTACAGTGATTATAAATTAGTATTGCAAAGAGATGAACCTTATACTTCACTACAAGTAAAAAAGACTAATAAAAATAAACAAAATATTTCACTGAATACATAAAAAAAATTCTTTATTAAAGTGATATCATTAAAGATGATTCCATAATGTAAATATATAATTTTAAACATCTTAAAACTGGAAGTGATTATAGATAAAAAAAAAAAAAAAAAAGGTTATTGCTAAAAAGTTTATGCCCTTTTGGGGATTCCTCCCTTCTCTTAAAAATAAGCAGTCATAAAGTATTTCATAGAATAATGAAAAAACAAAAATTCTGTAAAGTAATTCTATCAAAGTTAATTTTATAATGCAAATATATAATTTTAAGCATTAGAAGGATTGAAATTAATTAATTAATAAAATTATGTAATTATTATTTCTTTTCATTGGGGAAATGCATCATATGAAATTATGTAATCACATAATTAAATAATATAATTTAATTGCATAATTTATAATTTAATAAATTACATAATTACATACAAATTAATTAATTGTTATTTCTTTTCATTGGGGAAATGCATCATGACTGAAATCACTATTGTATCACACCATAAAAATGTTCATGAAAAGCCTGAGTGTAAGCAAACAAAATTTATCAGTCAAATCTGATCTAGTGTACAATCTCTTCCCCTTCCCCCTCAAAAATAAAATAATTATTTTCAAAGTCAAATGAAATTTTACAAGATCATTTAGGGATCAGGAATACATAATTGGTAAGAGACTGCCACATAGCTTGTTAGGAATATAGGGAAGTGACCAGGACTTCAATCCTCATCATTGCATACTGCATCCCTACTAGGTATCTGCCTGGATACTGAATGAACAATGCTGAACTAATTTGGGACTTAGCTGACCAAATTGTATTTTGTATTGACTTATACCAAGCATGACTAAATATCATAGTGCCTGGGTAGTTGCCTGGTTAAAGGGGAAAAAGAGTAAAAGATTTTTTTAGTCATTACAGAAACCAGCTGCCATAAAGAAAGAGGAAATGCACATTCTTCTTGGAGGTCTAAACAGCAGAGTTGTAAATTAATCTGAGGCAAATTTGAGAAAATTTTGGAGAAAACAGCAGAGCTAATAATGATGGTGGTTATCCACTTACTTGTTCAGGACACTGACTAATCATTAATGACACCACATTTTAGCAGAAAGATGAGCATACAAGAAATAAGAAAGTTTCATTCATTGAGAGCAGTATTTTCAGATTGGTTCAGGATATGAGGGTGTTATATGGTATTTGAAATAGAATGTAACCAGTATCTGAAAAGAAAAATATGAACTAAATTTTTTTTAAAGAACTTGAAGAATCTTCACAGCTTATATATGTAAACTACAGACAGTAAACAAAAATTGTGAAAAAAGTTAGAGAATTTATAAACAAAAGCTAAACCAAATCACAGAGATTTATTTTTTATTTTTTATTATTTTTTTTTATTGTGGTTTAGTTTTTTTTATTTAAAAAAAAAAATAAAAAAATCACAGAGATTGAGTGGCAAAATTTAAAGAAAGCATTATCTTACTTAGACAGGCAAGCACTTCACAAAATTGTCTGAAAAGATGGAGAAATCAGCATATCATGGTGGGACTCAAGAAGTTAGTCCTGATTGGGAGAAGGGAATTATTATTATTAACTGAGCATCTCCATGAAGTCAACCCAAGAATCATTGTGGGAGACCCACACCAGCAGTTATTCATACATCTGTCATACCTCTCCTTGAACTCATTTGTTCATAACCACTTTTGGCAAGCTGTGCCACTTGTTTACCATTCTACATGCAAAAAATTAGATTTCTCATATCCTTACTTATTACTTTTGCTCATCCTTTGGGGTGGGGACTCCTTGTAACTCACAAACAAATTTTCACTCTGTCCTCATAGGAGGCATTTCATAGACTTGACACCATCTTGGTCATAACTTTAGATCTTTTCACTACTTCCTCATCCATCAGAAACCAGGGAACCATTGAAGGATAGTAAGCCAAATGGTCGTACATCCTTTGTAAAGAGAAATAATAACTTATTATCCCTACTTTTCAGTATGTGCGTTTTTCAATATTTACACAATCCTTTGTGCTGTTTACCCACTTTTGCAATATGTTCCTCCGAACTTCAATTCCATATGGGATTGAGCACAATCTCAACTAAATTCTTTTCTTCATCAGTTTCTTGCGTTTCATTTCCATCAGTATAATACACAAGTTGTAATCATTTTAGCTCAGAGTGCATTGAAAGTTCCTGGTAAGCATCAGCTGTATCCTTAGAGAATATAAAAAAATAAAAATAAAAAAAAAAAACAGTAGGAAAATTGTGTATAAAAGGTATGGAAAGAAAATAGAAGATAATATCATGAAGGCAGCAAAATATTCTAGAGACTATAAATTAAAGATACCAAGAAATTATATTCTTGGTTTAATCCTTTGTTCAAGTGTAAGCAAGCACAATTGCTCATAAGGTATCTTCACAACTGGCCTGCTTGTATATAGGGGCCCGTAAATTCACATCAGTTGCCTTAGTATCCCATAATGCAAATTATGGGATACTAAGGCAACTGATGTTGACAGTCACTGGGTCCCTTTTTTTAGACATGTATATTGCTATGCATTTCGGGAAGAGCCACTACCTAGACCGGTTTGTATATGGGAAATGTGTGATTTCTACATTACTTCAACCTTGGTATCTCTTCTGGGTCTTGTTCCAACTGATAAGACCTCTGTAAAGGTCAAAACCAGTTTGGGTAGTGGCCCTTCCCACAATGTATAGCATTATACCTGTCTGAAAGGTGGGGATGCTTTGCATTATGGGATACTAAAGCAGTTGATGCAAAGTCATGAAAATACTTCACATGCAAATTATGTTTGCTTACACCTGGACAAAGAATTACACCAAGAATATAATTTCTTTGCATCTTTAATTTATAGTCTAACCATGTGAAAAAAAATTTTCAATGTTCTAGAGGCTATTGAAAAAACTCAGCAATAGAGGAAAGTAGCTTTCCTCTAAAATGAATCAGAACTGATTAAAAGGAATCGATGATCTAAGTGACATTAAAACTGAAGATAATAATATTATCATATCTGGAGTAATTCTTTTAAAAAATCAATAAATGACATAATTGTGGTAAAAATATCTATGAAGAATTCAGTGATGTACATTTCAGTATCGAATGTTAAACTATCGAAATCTAAAATATGTATAGTAGATGGTGTTCAACCAGAAATCTTCAGATATGGAAGTAATAAAAGTTTCACAGTGGCTGATACAGATCCCTGAGGCACTCCACTAGCCACCTCCCCCTACCATTCCACCAGATTCATATCCATTCCAATTTGTTCCAACTTTTGTAATAGTTTTCCATGCAGGATCTTTCAAATGCCTTTGCAAAGTCCAGAAACATCATGGTGTAGCCATTTTCCTTATCTCTTTCTGCTATCACTGTATTATAAAATGTGAGTAAATTACTGAGGCCTTTAGAAAGCCATTCTTCCCACCATGGAGTATCATAGTCATATCTACTTATTGATGGATTTTACCTTTAACCAACTTTTCCAGTGCTTTAACCACTCCTTCGAGCCGCCTTTATGTAATGGAACCATCTTATCCTCTTTCCACCCCCTTAGAACCTTGCTAGAGCTGAGACTTAGATTAAACAACTTCAGAAGCACTGCCAGTTCTCTTGCACATTGACATAGTACACAAACTGCATGCCATCCAGTCCCACTGCTGTATTCACATTGATATTTTTCAATATTCAGAGCACCTCCCGTTTATCTACCCTTAATCCTCACATTCAGTCTCACTTCAGCAACTGCATAATCTCCACCTGGATGATACACCCTTGCAAAGTGATCGCTCAGCAATTCAACTTTCTTCTGCTTTTGTCACCTTCTTGTCATCAGCATTGATTAAAGTTCTCCTTCCATAAGCATTCTTCCTGTTACTCACATAGTGAAAGAAATATTTTGGCTTTACTTTGGCCTGTTGAGCTTTTTTTTTTTTTTCTATTATAATCCGAGTTGGCCTTTCTTACAATGCTAGTCACTCTTTTTCTTACTTGTTACTTTGTACTGTTCATGAGTTGCTGATCACCTTTTTTTCTTTATATTCCCTCCACTGTTTTTTTTTCAGCTCCTGCTTTATATCTCTACTCACTCGCTTAAATTCCAACTTGGTTTATCCTCCTGATCGTGGATATATGCAGTCTAACACCACTTCTCTCAAACAACCTCTGATCACTTCCCATGTACTAATGAGATTCTTCCCTTGTAGCTTCTTAAGCCATAGCACTGTGCCAAGCTGTCCTCCAAGTCTGTCATTATACCAGATTTATAGTTTCTTATAAATCTATCTCCTTTTTGACTAAGAATTACATTAAAGAATTAGCAACCTCCCAGAACAAGATTACATGGTTACTTCCCCCAGTTGGAGGCTGAGTATTGTACCTTGGTTATGAATATCCTTTAACAACTGTATGAATTCCACTTCCATCTCACCATGTAACCACTACCAATTTGTGTCCCCAGGGCCGGATTAAGACCCATAGAGGCCCTAAGCACTTAAAAGATTTTGGTGCCCCATATATATGTAATTCAAAATATAAACAATAATAAACCATAAAATAAATTTTTATTTTTCAAAATGAAACAAAACTTATAGTAAGATGGAAAATAATCTTTATTTTTGTATACTTCAACTTTATTTAGATTTGAAAAGTTTTCTCCTACTTTTTTCATTTGCAAAGTCTTTGATCAGATCCTCAAAATTAATCTTATGTAACATATCTGCTTCTATACTTAGTAGAGATAAGGCATTCAACCTGCCTTGTTGCATAGTTGTTCTGATGGGATTTTTATTATACTTCAACTGAGAAAATGAACGCTCAGCTGAGCAATTTGTGACCATTAATGTTAAAAATATATAAAAAGTAATGTCTACATTTGGAAAGGCACACTTAATATTATCTTCTACAATTATTTTATAAAGTTCAGTATGACTGAATCTTGTTTTTACATTTTTTGTTGCACTCAACTTATGGCGCACATATGAGTGAAACTGCTGAAGCTCAGCTGAGAAGTTAGTGTTCAAGTCCTCTGGGTAAGCATCAATCAGCTTTTGACAACACTGAGAATACCTTTCAATTTCAGTAGATGATGAAGTCACTGAAGTGGCACATCACTTAGAAAAGAAAATCTCTCTGATATTTCTTTGTATATCTCTCCTCATCTCAGTTTCACGTTTGTCAACAATTGTGTAAAAGGTGGTGATATGAAATTTATCTCTGGCATTCCAATATACTTTTGGAGCATCTCCATCATTGGGTACCTTCTTTCTGTTACGTTTGTAAGTTTGAGCTGCCTTGTAATCAACATTTGGTAGCACTTCCTTTGTAGCTGCTTCATATCTTTCAAATTCATTTCATGAAGTGCACAGTTAGTCAGCTAATGATCCATACAGATCTGCACATGTTTTTAAGTTGACATTCTCATTCTGTAGAACTTGGCTTACTCTATGAAAATTTTGCAAAATCTCATCCCAAAAATTCAACATAAAAACGAATTCTAGCTCTTGAATCTTATTTGCAATATTATCTGCTTCTCTTCTAGTGTCTCCCTTTTGTGACTGGTCTTCGGCTATACAGTCTAACGCTTCTAAAATTTGAAGGAAAGATTTCAAAATTGCTGCTGTTGCTATAGCATGTGCCTCCCATCTGGTATCAGAGAGGGATTTTAAGACATTTTCATTTCCAATACAACCTTTAAGAATTGTCCACCGGCTGGTTGAGGCTGAAAAAAAAGGTATAGAGCAACCACACTATAGAGAAGAAATTAACCGTCTCTTGATAGCAGTCAACAGCACTTCGGCCTACCGAATTTAGTGAATGAGGTGCACAGGGCACATATATAGCAAACTTGTTTGTTTCTAAAATTTTTTGCTGCATCCCCTTATAACTTGTTTACCATTCTACATGCAAAAAATTAGATTTCTCATATCCTTACTTATTACTTTTGCTCATCCTTTGGGGTGGGGACTCCTTGTAACTCACAAACAAATTTTCACTCTGTCCTCATAGGAGGCATTTCATAGACTTGACACCATCTTGGTCATAACTTTAGATCTTTTCACTACTTCCTCATCCATCAGAAACCAGGGAACCATTGAAGGATAGTAAGCCAAATGGTCGTACATCCTTTGTAAAGAGAAATAATAACTTATTATCCCTACTTTTCAGTATGTGCGTTTTTCAATATTTACACAATCCTTTGTGCTGTTTACCCACTTTTGCAATATG
This sequence comes from Typopeltis vanoorti, assembly GCF_054136105.1. Classification (NCBI taxonomy): domain Eukaryota; kingdom Metazoa; phylum Arthropoda; class Arachnida; order Uropygi; family Thelyphonidae; genus Typopeltis; species Typopeltis vanoorti. The sequence goes on along the minus strand of NC_143562.1, from coordinate 26,251,934 downwards.
TTCCTCCGAACTTCAATTCCATATGGGATTGAGCACAATCTCAACTAAATTCTTTTCTTCATCAGTTTCTTGCGTTTCATTTCCATCAGTATAATACACAAGTTGTAATCATTTTAGCTCAGAGTGCATTGAAAGTTCCTGGTAAGCATCAGCTGTATCCTTAGAGAATATAAAAAAATAAAAATAAAAAAAAAAAACAGTAGGAAAATTGTGTATAAAAGGTATGGAAAGAAAATAGAAGATAATATCATGAAGGCAGCAAAATATTCTAGAGACTATAAATTAAAGATACCAAGAAATTATATTCTTGGTTTAATCCTTTGTTCAAGTGTAAGCAAGCACAATTGCTCATAAGGTATCTTCACAACTGGCCTGCTTGTATATAGGGGCCCGTAAATTCACATCAGTTGCCTTAGTATCCCATAATGCAAATTATGGGATACTAAGGCAACTGATGTTGACAGTCACTGGGTCCCTTTTTTTAGACATGTATATTGCTATGCATTTCGGGAAGAGCCACTACCTAGACCGGTTTGTATATGGGAAATGTGTGATTTCTACATTACTTCAACCTTGGTATCTCTTCTGGGTCTTGTTCCAACTGATAAGACCTCTGTAAAGGTCAAAACCAGTTTGGGTAGTGGCCCTTCCCACAATGTATAGCATTATACCTGTCTGAAAGGTGGGGATGCTTTGCATTATGGGATACTAAAGCAGTTGATGCAAAGTCATGAAAATACTTCACATGCAAATTATGTTTGCTTACACCTGGACAAAGAATTACACCAAGAATATAATTTCTTTGCATCTTTAATTTATAGTCTAACCATGTGAAAAAAAATTTTCAATGTTCTAGAGGCTATTGAAAAAACTCAGCAATAGAGGAAAGTAGCTTTCCTCTAAAATGAATCAGAACTGATTAAAAGGAATCGATGATCTAAGTGACATTAAAACTGAAGATAATAATATTATCATATCTGGAGTAATTCTTTTAAAAAATCAATAAATGACATAATTGTGGTAAAAATATCTATGAAGAATTCAGTGATGTACATTTCAGTATCGAATGTTAAACTATCGAAATCTAAAATATGTATAGTAGATGGTGTTCAACCAGAAATCTTCAGATATGGAAGTAATAAAAGTTTCACAGTGGCTGATACAGATCCCTGAGGCACTCCACTAGCCACCTCCCCCTACCATTCCACCAGATTCATATCCATTCCAATTTGTTCCAACTTTTGTAATAGTTTTCCATGCAGGATCTTTCAAATGCCTTTGCAAAGTCCAGAAACATCATGGTGTAGCCATTTTCCTTATCTCTTTCTGCTATCACTGTATTATAAAATGTGAGTAAATTACTGAGGCCTTTAGAAAGCCATTCTTCCCACCATGGAGTATCATAGTCATATCTACTTATTGATGGATTTTACCTTTAACCAACTTTTCCAGTGCTTTAACCACTCCTTCGAGCCGCCTTTATGTAATGGAACCATCTTATCCTCTTTCCACCCCCTTAGAACCTTGCTAGAGCTGAGACTTAGATTAAACAACTTCAGAAGCACTGCCAGTTCTCTTGCACATTGACATAGTACACAAACTGCATGCCATCCAGTCCCACTGCTGTATTCACATTGATATTTTTCAATATTCAGAGCACCTCCCGTTTATCTACCCTTAATCCTCACATTCAGTCTCACTTCAGCAACTGCATAATCTCCACCTGGATGATACACCCTTGCAAAGTGATCGCTCAGCAATTCAACTTTCTTCTGCTTTTGTCACCTTCTTGTCATCAGCATTGATTAAAGTTCTCCTTCCATAAGCATTCTTCCTGTTACTCACATAGTGAAAGAAATATTTTGGCTTTACTTTGGCCTGTTGAGCTTTTTTTTTTTTTCTATTATAATCCGAGTTGGCCTTTCTTACAATGCTAGTCACTCTTTTTCTTACTTGTTACTTTGTACTGTTCATGAGTTGCTGATCACCTTTTTTTCTTTATATTCCCTCCACTGTTTTTTTTTCAGCTCCTGCTTTATATCTCTACTCACTCGCTTAAATTCCAACTTGGTTTATCCTCCTGATCGTGGATATATGCAGTCTAACACCACTTCTCTCAAACAACCTCTGATCACTTCCCATGTACTAATGAGATTCTTCCCTTGTAGCTTCTTAAGCCATAGCACTGTGCCAAGCTGTCCTCCAAGTCTGTCATTATACCAGATTTATAGTTTCTTATAAATCTATCTCCTTTTTGACTAAGAATTACATTAAAGAATTAGCAACCTCCCAGAACAAGATTACATGGTTACTTCCCCCAGTTGGAGGCTGAGTATTGTACCTTGGTTATGAATATCCTTTAACAACTGTATGAATTCCACTTCCATCTCACCATGTAACCACTACCAATTTGTGTCCCCAGGGCCGGATTAAGACCCATAGAGGCCCTAAGCACTTAAAAGATTTTGGTGCCCCATATATATGTAATTCAAAATATAAACAATAATAAACCATAAAATAAATTTTTATTTTTCAAAATGAAACAAAACTTATAGTAAGATGGAAAATAATCTTTATTTTTGTATACTTCAACTTTATTTAGATTTGAAAAGTTTTCTCCTACTTTTTTCATTTGCAAAGTCTTTGATCAGATCCTCAAAATTAATCTTATGTAACATATCTGCTTCTATACTTAGTAGAGATAAGGCATTCAACCTGCCTTGTTGCATAGTTGTTCTGATGGGATTTTTATTATACTTCAACTGAGAAAATGAACGCTCAGCTGAGCAATTTGTGACCATTAATGTTAAAAATATATAAAAAGTAATGTCTACATTTGGAAAGGCACACTTAATATTATCTTCTACAATTATTTTATAAAGTTCAGTATGACTGAATCTTGTTTTTACATTTTTTGTTGCACTCAACTTATGGCGCACATATGAGTGAAACTGCTGAAGCTCAGCTGAGAAGTTAGTGTTCAAGTCCTCTGGGTAAGCATCAATCAGCTTTTGACAACACTGAGAATACCTTTCAATTTCAGTAGATGATGAAGTCACTGAAGTGGCACATCACTTAGAAAAGAAAATCTCTCTGATATTTCTTTGTATATCTCTCCTCATCTCAGTTTCACGTTTGTCAACAATTGTGTAAAAGGTGGTGATATGAAATTTATCTCTGGCATTCCAATATACTTTTGGAGCATCTCCATCATTGGGTACCTTCTTTCTGTTACGTTTGTAAGTTTGAGCTGCCTTGTAATCAACATTTGGTAGCACTTCCTTTGTAGCTGCTTCATATCTTTCAAATTCATTTCATGAAGTGCACAGTTAGTCAGCTAATGATCCATACAGATCTGCACATGTTTTTAAGTTGACATTCTCATTCTGTAGAACTTGGCTTACTCTATGAAAATTTTGCAAAATCTCATCCCAAAAATTCAACATAAAAACGAATTCTAGCTCTTGAATCTTATTTGCAATATTATCTGCTTCTCTTCTAGTGTCTCCCTTTTGTGACTGGTCTTCGGCTATACAGTCTAACGCTTCTAAAATTTGAAGGAAAGATTTCAAAATTGCTGCTGTTGCTATAGCATGTGCCTCCCATCTGGTATCAGAGAGGGATTTTAAGACATTTTCATTTCCAATACAACCTTTAAGAATTGTCCACCGGCTGGTTGAGGCTGAAAAAAAAGGTATAGAGCAACCACACTATAGAGAAGAAATTAACCGTCTCTTGATAGCAGTCAACAGCACTTCGGCCTACCGAATTTAGTGAATGAGGTGCACAGGGCACATATATAGCAAACTTGTTTGTTTCTAAAATTTTTTGCTGCATCCCCTTATAACGCCCAGACATGTTAGCAATGTTATCATAAGACTGACCCCTACATTTTGAAAAGTTTAGCTGACAAACTTTACGTAAGTACTACAACACCTGATTTGCCATTTCCTCACCAGTATGGCTTTTCATTTCCAGAATGGTTAAAAAGCATTCAATAGGCTGTCCATCTTTTAAGTACCTAAGTACAACACTTAACTGGTCGATATGTGACAGATCTGGTGTTGAATCAACTGGCAAAATAAAATAACCAGAAGATTTTATTTCATCAACAATAAGCACGTGGACCTTTTGGGCCATCAGTTAAATGAGTTCCTCACAGGTGGCTTTGGACAGATAAGAAGGATTTCCTTTGCCACAATTTCCATATTTCGCAATGTGACCTGCTAAAAATGGATCAAACTGACTTATGAGCTCAAGCAGCCCTAAAAAGTTCCCATTTTGTAATAATCCAAATCTTTCTTCTGTTCCTCGAAAAGCCAAGCCACGTTCAGCTAACGTACGAATAACAGCTATGACATGCCTCAGGACATGTTCCCAGTAATCACCCTCTTCCTGAATTTGTTTTTCCAACTGTTGTCCAAGCCCTACACCATGTCTGCGAGTTAAGTATGTTAGCATAGAGTCTCGGTGAGTAGTCTTTTTTTCATGTCGATCAATTACAATAGTATTTCGCCAGTCACTGAACCCTTCTCTTGTAACAAAATGTGAGAAATTTTTAGGAGCAAACAGTTTACAAACAAAACAATAAACTGATCCCGTTGATGGTGAATACAATAACTACTCTCTCTTGTATTCCTCACTATTGGCTTTTGTCCCAACAAAAAGTTTCTGCGAACAGTATCTTACTGGTTTGCCACAACTGAAATGTCGGTAAGACTTGTCAAATGGCCCATTGGTGTTGACAGTCACTGGGTCCACAAGCAGTCCAATAAGCCATGTCATCAGCAGAGAAATCAAGCCACAACCCTGGATCTTTTGCAGACTGAATCATTTCACCACCATCACCATGGCCCACTAAACTTTCATTTTCAGCAATTATTTCAACCTCAGAATGTTTTGTAAAGCAACTTGCATCAACATTTACAGTAGAGATATCAAGAGAATTTACAGACAAAGTGAGGTCAGTAGTGAGACATGTGCTAGATGAACCTGCTTGTGACACCTTGATGATTCCAACATCATCATATTTTGATTTTGAAGTGATCAAAGTGGTATTTGTGTCCACTTCTGATGATGGAGATTGGCTCTGATCAGGAATTGGTATATAATGTTGTGGAACTTGTGTGAAGAAATCAGTCAGCTTTGCAGTCTTGGAATCTAATTCCAAAGTCTCCTCTTGTTTCTTTTTTGATAGTTTTCGCATTTGTGCACACTTAACACGTTTCATCTTGGTTCTTGGGATCTGTTAAATACAGAAATAAAAAGATTACCATATTTTTCGGACGATAAGACGCACCTCATATTTATGAGACGATGTTTAGAAAAAAATATTTTATTATATAAAGATATTTAAAAATTCTTACTTAATTTTTATTTATTGTTAGAATCATTTGTATTAGCAATATTCAGTTCATCTTCACTCTCAGTACTATCACTGATCTCGTGTTCTTCGGTACCATCCATCTCATTACTTATCCCGCATATCTTAAATGACTTTATAATCGTCTCTTCTTTCACAGCTTCCCATGAATTTTTCACCCAGGTACATACTTCTGAAATTGTTGGCCGTTTCATAAGTCCTGTTGCTGTAACATCGTGATTTGGCTTTGCCATCCATTTGTTCCACTCTTCCCAGATAAAATTTTTGAATGGTTTATTAATAGATCCATCCAAGGGTTGTAATTGACTTGTAAGGCCTCCAGGAATGACAGCTCATTCTGTATTCATTTCTTTTAGAAGCTTCTTGGTTGATTCTGTTTTATGCGCTCTGAATTGATTCCACACTAACATCGCAGGCTTTTTAAACAATGCACCTGGACGTTTTGCCCATATCTTTTGTATCCATAATTTCATTCCTGTTTCGTCCATCTAGCCTTTATCTTGAATGTGGATAATAATGCTACGAGGAATTTCATCTCTCGGTAACGTTTTTCTCTTGAAGATTAACATAGGGGTAGTTTTGTTCTGTCCGTGCAACAAACTAAAAATACAGTGTAGTGAGTTTTTTCGTGACCTGTTGTTTTGATCACTATTGATTTGGTGCCTTTTGAATCTAATGTCTGATTTGAAGGAGCATCAAAGGTTAGAGTTACTTTATCCATGTTCGCAATTTGATTAAGCTTAAAGTTAAATTTCCTTCTCGCTGATATGACAAATCTATGGAATTCTAAATTTTAGTTTCATAGTCAGCCGGCATTTTTTGGGCTACATTGGTTTTTGTACGTGCATAACCGGTGTCTTTTTATAAATCTGAAGTACCAAGACGGTGATCTGGTAAAATCTAAAATTCCATTAGCAGTTGCCCATCGTTTTGCTTCAAAAATTATCATTTTCGTGGAAATAGATATTTCCATGTTTTGATGATTTGTTACCCAATTTTTCATTATTTGTCATATCAGCGAGAAGGAAAGTTAAATTTCCTTCTCGCTGATATGACAAATCTATGGAATTCTAAATTTTAGTTTCATAGTCAGCCGGCATTTTTTGGGCTACATTGGTTTTTGTACGTGCATAACCGGTGTCTTTTTATAAATCTGAAGTACCAAGACGGTGATCTGGTAAAATCTAAAATTCCATTAGCAGTTGCCCATCGTTTTGCTTCAAAAATTATCATTTTCGTGGAAATAGATATTTCCATGTTTTGATGATTTGTTACCCAATTTTTCATTTGTACTTCTAATTCTGGCCATTTTTCTAGGTGCGAACGGAATGTTTTCTTGTGTTTACATAGCAGTTTTAATTGTTCCTCTTGTTTTCTCCACTCGTGAACCATTTTGTCTGTTGGTGGTGGACCAAAATGTCTTTCTTCTGCTCTTTCCATATTGTTTTGCATAATTTATCACTCATGTTATATGAAAGTCTTTTCGGTTTTACACTCATTTCTTCTAATTTTAAGATAACAATTTTAACGACTTAAAAAATAATTCAAACGAACCGTACAAAAGCACATGTGTTTACACACTAATGACTATTGTGGGTGAATCACCTCTAAATAGGTGATTCACCCACATGCAGCAAGATAACTTAGGTACCTACCTTCAGTGGCATACTTACTAATTTTATTAACATATTGCGCCAGTAATTGAACTTCGCTAACAGCTTCGGTACAAATTATGGTGTAAGGATTCTTATTTTAATGTTACCCCAATTTTAAATCGATTTTTCTATATAAAAAGGTGCATCTTATGGTCCAAAAAATACGGTATTTTGTTGAATATTAGGTGGCAATCAACACAGTTACACATATCACAGGCAAAATCATACGAACAATTTAATTTTCGGCTTACAGCTAAATCTTGTGCTTTCGTGCTTTAATTAACTCTTATTTTACTGGAGTCGCACTTCTGTGACAGCTAGGCCTTTTACCGGAGACGTGTTTCTGAGACAACCACATGATTTGTTTTATATTTGCTTCTGGAGCATTTTACAAGACATAATTTATTAAAACAAGACCTAAAACAGACAGGAAAATAAAAAATAAAATGGTTACGTTAATTATAAAAAATTACCTCATTTGATGCAATAGTAGTGCCAGAAAGCATCGTGATCATCTTAATCCAGCCCTGTGTGTCCCCAATGTTGAAGTCCCTCATGATCGTTGTTTGGCATGCACTCATTGTGCTGATCTGCTGATGCATGTCATCAATATCTTCTAGTGGATTTCTTGGTCTATATCAGCAGCAACAGTTTATTTTGTCCTATTGGTCTATATCTTATGCTAGATAGCTAGCCTCAAATAAACTACCCTACATTTAAAATCCTCTTTAACTTCGATTTTTGTCTATTTAAGTTCTTCAACAATCATCAGTAACACACTGCCTCCTGTCCTATTCCCTCTGTCTTTCCTGAAAATACAATATCCTTTACATTCTATTCATGTAACAGTATCATTTTCTGTCAAGGTCTTGTTGATGCCTATAATTTGTTGCCAAGTTGACGATGACCACTGCCAAAGATTTCTCTCCTTTATTTCTGATTTCCCTGACATTCACATACCTGCATTTCAAAATCCTCCTGAACCTACAGTTATCATTGCATAATGTCATTAGCAACCTATTCAGATTTGAAGCCTGTGAAGCTACAGCTGACATTGCATTATCATTTCTACACACACTCATTTATCCCAGCGATAGCTGAACATACACTTGACCCCCCCCCCCCCCACACACACACAACACAGTACTTCTAGCTTCCTGATTTTGCACTTTCACCTTCTCATTGAACAACATTCTTTCCAGACATCTAAGTCCAAAACTATTCAAATGCTTTTATATGTAATGGAACCATGCATCAGTGCCATGTACAATAGGGATCCCAGATGTCCTGTAAAATACGGGATCATCCTGTTTTTGACTAATGTGTCCCATTGTCCCTAGAAAACTCTTTGGGACAGCTTTTTGTCCTGTATTTTAGAGTTCAAGACTGAATAACAAAATCGATGAGTTACAATTTCTATTCTATTACAAACATCGCTCTCCATCATCATTACAGGGAACTGTAGACACGTTATTTTCTCAAGGCGAGTGATGGCAACACTGCAACAATGATAAGTTCGTTAGAACAATACGATATGCATTGACATTTTGGCGTGTGCCGTGATATTGGCTCAGCTTTAAATAGCACGGAACAGTCCGCTTGGCCCACGCCATTTTAGAAGCGTGTTCCGAGAGAAACAGGTTGGTGCCTGCAGAGTATTAATTACTGTATGGCTGCTGTTAAAATGTATGGTTTCTCAATTCTACTGTGGCCCTGTTGAACATTGAAAATGCCTAAAAGGAAGTGTGATTATACAGACGCTTTAAAAACTCAATTTCCGTTTTCACAAAAATCTACTAAATTGGATAATGCTCTACTAAAAAAAAAACCTACTAAATACAGTAATGCTCTTCTCACCTGGCAATATTCTTATTAATCAATCAGTCTTTTGCTCACTCTTGCAATACTTTTCTGAAGAATTAATTTCACTTAACAATTGTTTGTTTTTAAGAATCATGTCATGAAAAGCTACACAATCCTTACTGAAGAATGATTTTACAATAAGCATTGATTTTACAGTTTTTACAGACAATTTGTTTTTCTCATCAGTCCACAGTGTGTTCATGTGAGAAAATAATCTTTCGACACACGCATTTGTTCCAGGGATACACATAACGAACTCCACTACTTTCTTTAAATTTGATAGTTCTCCTTCAACATTTTTTAAGAGATCCACCCAGACTTCATCTAAATGGATTTCAACATGTCCTTCACTTCACTATCTTCTTTTGACTTCAGAGCTGTTTCCATCATCATTACAGGGAACTGTAGACACATGTTATTATTTTCTCAAGGCGAGTGATGGCAACACTGCAACAATGATAAGTTCGTTAGAACAATACGATGTGCATTGACATTTTAGCATGTGCCGTGATATTGGCTCAGCTTTAAATAGCATGGAACAGTCCGCTTGGCCCATGCCATTTTAGAAGCTTGTTCCGAGAGAAACAAGTTGGTGTTGCCAAAAAGGAAGTGTGATTATACAGACGCTTTAAAAACTCAATTTCCGTTTTCACAAAATCTACTAAATTGGGCAAGACAGATAAAGTGGAGTGTACGGTTTGTGGTGGCTTGTTTAGCGTCGAGCATGGCAGAAAGTCTGACATTATCCATCACATTGCTATGAAAAGACATAAATCTGCATCTTGAGCTAGTACAAGTGCAAAAGTCAGTGATTTCTTTACCAAGAAAGAGATGGGGAAAGTAGAAAAGAATCTTGCTGCAGAAAAAGCAACTTTTGCGTATCACAACCAGAGTTTTCGATCAATGGATTGTACATCTAAAATAATACGTAAGTTATATGATAGAAAATTTACGTGTGGGCAAACAAAAACACAAGCATTTATTGTAAATGTTTTGGCTCCATTTGCAATCAAGCAATTCAAAATGGAAATGGAGAAAGCAAATTATATATCTATCCTGATTGATGCTTCAAACCATGGTGCTTCAAAATTAGTGCCATTGATAGTTCGATATTTCATTCCAGAAAAAGGTGTTAAAACCATGATTCTAGAATTTACAGACCTTCCTAGTGAAAGCGCAGAATGACTTACAGATTACATATGGGACTTGTTAAAATCTTGGAAGATTAAAGATAAAGTCATAACCTTGTCAGCAGACAATACTAATACTAACTTCAGAGGATGTTCGAGAAAGGGAAGAAACAACGTGTACTATAAATTGAGAACTAGGTTTGGCCGCCGATTGATTGGAGTTGGTTGCTCAGCTCATATTTTAAACAATGCTGTGCAAACTGCAGCTGATACATTTCCTGTAGACATTGAGGCTGTTATAGCTAAAATATTTCAACACTTTTATATATACTCTGAGAGTCCAGTCCCTAAAAGAATTTTGTGAATTTGTGGACAATGGGTATAAAACATTTCTAGGACACTCGAAGACAAGGTGGCTGTCGTTGCATCCAGCTATCAAAAGGTTGAATGAAATGTATGAAGGACTTAAAGCCTATTTTCTTTGAATAGATAAATTTCCTACAATGTTGAAAGACTTTTTCCAGAACCCAGTGTCAAAGCTGTTTTCTAATTTTCTGGAGTTGCAATGTGAAATGTTCCATACTATTATCAGGAGCATAGAAGACAAAATGATATCTTTCGTTGAAGCACAGTCAATTATACATTACTCACTGGTTGGAAAAATTAAAATGAGAAGAGATGAAAATTTGACAACTACCACCAAAAAGAAGCTACTTCTTGAGTTTCAAGAGCAAGGATTGATTAGTGAAAAGGCATTCCAATCTCATAAAATTGATTTCTACAACACGTGTGTCATATATAAAATAATGGTCACAGTATATGCTGAAATTAGACAGTATGTCTTGGGTGAAATTGAGAACAGCATCATGTTGGGAAAATGTTCTTCAAACAGTCCAAACTATTAATCAGACTGCTGCCATATCAAACATTATTGAATCTGATTTTTTTGATGAAGTAATGATAGTCAAAACAGCTCTGAAGTGAAGGACATGTTGAAATCCAAACATTTAGATGAAGTCTGGGTGGATCTCTTAAAAAATGTTGAAGGAGAACTATCAAATTTAAAGAAAGTAGTGGAGTTCATTATGTGTATCCCTGGAACAAATGCATGTGCCTAAAGATTATTTTCTCACATGAACACACTGTGGACTGATGAGAAAAACAAATTGTCTGTAAAAACTGTAAAATCAATGCTTATTGTAAAATCATTCTTCAGTGAAGATTGTGTAGCTTTTCATGACATGATTCTTAAAAACAAACAATTGTTAAGTGAAATTCATTCTTCAGAAAAGTATTGCAAGAGTGATCAAGACTGATTGATTAATAAGAATATTGTCAGGTGAGAAGAGCATTGCTGTATTAACAATCTATTTCGTATCTATAATAGTAGATAAAAAACCATTTGAAGGCAACTTAAAGTGGCTTAATGAAAATATGCAGCCTAACATTTGGGTTTACTATTTGTTTACTTATACTTAGTCAAGTGTGTGCATAGTAAACCTTATCAGGCACATACTTGGAAAGTTAGAATCATTTTCTAAGACTGGCATATGTGATGGATGCACATACTAAACTTTTACCCTCAGTCATAAGTGTCCCATATTTTTTTCCAGTGTATCTGGGATCCCTAATGTACAAGTCTTTATGTCTATTAGATTCACTCCATACATCTATAAATTGCACAATACTCCTTCTGCACAATCTTCTCATTGACTCATTAGCAGTCAAGGATCATGAACCTTTCTCTCAATTCCCTCATTCCATCCTGTCCTACCATAGCAGCGACTGTTTCATATCTTTTCTCATTGCATATTTCTCACATTTTAAATCATTTGTGCCTGCCAAAATAATCAATTCTTTCACTTCTTGTCACTGGAAACTGACATCTTCACTAACATCCTTGATCTTCACACCTAGGAAACATGCATTCATCACTTTCTCATGAATATGCCTCTTATCATTGCATCTCCATTTCCTTGCACTTATCACTGAATCTCAGTTTCTTGCAGTTTCATGCTTTTCCTATTCACCTTTTCTTTCATTCTTCCTCTTTCTGTGCCTTATGGTAATCATTTCTCAAGTCACTCTAGCTCCTACGTTATCCAGTGAAGGACTCCATGTAATCATACTGTTTCTCTGCTCACTGTCACCTCATTATCCACATTACCTTCAGGCATTTCTTTCATACTTCCATTCATATTTTGTCCACTATCATTAATGCCGTTCATACTCTCTGCGATACCTTCACTATCTTTATGTCGTTAATATTAGTTACTTTATTCTCTCACTTTCCATACATTTTGCATTTCTTGCACTATACATGAAACATTTTCGACTCTCTCTCTCTCTCTCTTTCTCTCTCTCTCATTTTCATACCATAAACCACTCATTCTTGACAATGAGTACATTGAACACACACATACACACTATGAGTACATCATATGAAATCTCATGCTAAACTCAGTGGACCTTGGCCACCATTTTCCTCATATGCATCAGTGCCATGAAAAATGCTTTTTGAATGATATTATGTATTAAAATTCACAGATACACACACACTCACCTACACAGTCCAAAGTAAATAAAACACTAACAATAATAATTACTAATAGTAGTAAATTACTACTATTTACTAAAATAAAAAGACATCTATAAAGCCATATGCAGTACTGCTACTACTATGCCCTATGCAAGTGCTCCATCCAACCCCCATTATTTTTTCATTTGAATTAAAAATATGTAACTTCTCTTTTATTTTTTAAATATAATTTTGGGAGCTTCTAAATGTAAAGTATGTTGTGCACTTTTTTTAAAATGTCCCCCCCCCCCTTCTGACCCTAGATTGCCCAGGCTAGCCCCAGCTGCTGCTCAGAAAACATGACTCGCACATTTGTTTCCCTGGCTTAGAAGGAACATTGATTGCATGGATCAGTTTGTCAACTGACTTCTAGTACAACACTCGCATAATTAAACTTTCAGTTATCCGATCCTTCAATTACCAAAACAAATTACTTTCCTGTTGTAGTTGGATAGTTGAGGATTGCTATGTTTAATGTATAAATTGTCTCCTTCTTTCCATTTCTTAATAAGCAAATAGTTGATCACATAACACCACAATTGTTTATATAGCATAATCATAAATATGTCTGTAAACCTAACTCAGATATAGCATATGCTTCAGTTTAATTTATAGTTATTTTTTTACAAGATAGTTCATGCATTTTGCAAATAATTTGACAAACTTTTGTGACTAGTGTTGCATGAAAAACATGTATACTTGGCTTTCAGCTTACTAAAATGTGGCCACAATTAATCAAATATGTGACATGATTGAAACTTTCTTAAGATGTTCATTCTATACCTAGTTAATTAAAAATATGTATATAGTCTTAACCAATATCTATATCCTGATATACTGGAAGAATTCATGTATCTCACCACAAGTGCCGGAGGAAATGTTAGTTTGGACTTACTACCTTCTTCCACTATGCAAGTGGGAAAGTATGCATTTTACCTGACAATTTTTTATTTATATTTTGAGTGTCAATGTATTATAAGAACTTTTGATTATATAATCTATTTTTTATCATTTTTGCTCACATGTTTGTTCTTATAAAAAATATATAAAACAAGTTATATAAATTTAATTAGGAATTCCTTCTGCAATGTACTTGAAGCACAAATAAGAAAGATGAGCTAATGATTTTAAATAATAATAAGGTAGTAATTTTTCTTTATTAATATTAAATGATAGACATCTAATGCCAATAAAGATAAAATATTATATAAAATTTAAAGTAATATTGAAATATTACTTTAAATTTTGTTTTGTAATGTTTTTTTTTTCAGTTTGCCTCTTCATATTATATATGATTACATGGTATATCCATAGTACAATATAAATTTATTTACACCATTTAGTCTCACGAGCTTTGTGGTCTGCTTCCTCTAAATAAAAGATTATACATAAAAAATGCACTTGAAAGATGTTAAATGTATGAAATGTAAATCTTTCAAAAGCATTACACATTCAAAAGCTAAAAGAGCATTAGAGATAACTCAGTAAAAGACCATCATTGGAATTCATGTATATGATATTAAATGTGAACATCATTGTTGATCTGGTTGACTTATTGCCTTTCACATTCCATCTTTGCTAAATCAAACTGTTTAATAAGAACAGACAACCAATAGTTGAGCATTAAACCTCATTGCACTCATTGAACACATTATTTGGTTCATTTGAAAGTGGTCAGAGAGAAGGAAAGTCTCACGAGAAGCCTACTTCAAGAAAGAGCAATCATCACATGCTTTTAATAAAGCAAAACAAAGTAGCCTCTCCAAATGTTTCAGCTTTGCACTAACTCCTAGAAATATCTCCAAAGTACATCTATTAGCCACATGAAAGATGAAATGGTGTGTATTAAATTTCATGAATGTTTATAGTCCTGAAGAGAAGAAACAGAAATAAATGCATTTTTACAAAGAATTACAAGAAACTAGATAAGATGAAGCCAACTAAAATTATCACTATAGCTGAAGATTTAAATACAAATTGGGAACTAGTTAATACCAGGAATATGTCAAGGAGTTAGAACAGAGCAAAATAAAAATGGTGCAAAATTATTACAGTTTTTCACAGTGAATTGAGAATAAACAACACATTTTACCAACATAATGAAAATCATAAAATATAATGGATAAAATCTTGTCCATAACAGAATATTATCATCAAATTCCTGCCATATACCCTCAAGGGTGTACAGGATATGATAGTACTACATGAAAAAAATTACATCATTACTAACTTCCTATCTACAATTTTACTCCAAATCAGTCTATTACTTGTCAAGACTCCAACATTATCAGATCTTATATTTCTATCGTCTAAGGCACTTTTTACCATATCAATCCACCTATATCTTGGTCTTCCTCTGGGTCGTTTTGCTGCCAACCTGGCAGAGAACTTGTTTTGCTAATCTTTCTTCACCATTATGCTTAAGTGACCATACCACCTGAGATTAGCTCTGCTAACACATTCCTAGATACTGAAAATGTCAAGTTCCTTCCTAATATCCTCGTTTTTAATGTGGTATTGCCATTGATGCCATCTGTTCATGCCTATAATCTTTCTCAGGATTCTCATATCTGCGATCTCTAGTCTTTGGTCAAGTGTTTTACTTCTGACCCAGCTCTCAGATAAATACGTTAAAACTAGTTTGAACACCGTCTTGTATAGAGCTAATTTAGTGTTCCTACTAATTTCTCTCTTATTCCATATGAATTTATTCAATTGACTTCCTACCATACCAGCTTTGCCGATTCTGTTATCTATTTCTATATTTAATTTACCATCTTCAGTAAAAATCGTGCCTAAGTAGCTGAAATGTTTTACTTGTTCCACAGGTTCTCCATTCACAACACAGTTGGCATTTTCAATGATTCTGCCTATTTTCATTGTCTTTGTCTTTTTATTGCTGACCTTCATACCATATCTATTACAAAAGTTATTCAATTTAGTCAGAGAATCTTGCAGACTTGTAGCGGATTTATTTAGAAGTATAACATCATCTTCATAAAGCAAGGAGCTGACTTTAACATCTCCAATTTTGATATCATGTTTAATACCACTTTCCTTCATAATGTGATCCATATAGATAATGAATAACAGAGGGGATAATATACATCCTTGTCTCACCCCAGATTTAAGATTAAACCATCTTCCTGTACTTACTTCAATTCTAACTGCTGACTTACAACTCAAATAAAGATTAAGTATTGCTTGATATAATGCCCCATTGACACCATATAACTGCAGCGTATTGAATAGCTTCTCTCTTGGCACCTTGTCATATGCCTTTTCCAAATCGACAAAACTTAAATACAGATCTTTGTTATATTCCCATGCTTTCTCGACTATTTGTCGTAAAGTGATGATCTGATCCTGACAGCCTCTATTTGGTCTGAATCCAGCTTGTTCTTCACCAAGCTTTTCTTCCACAACTCTTCTCAACCGTTTCTCAAGTATACTTGCATAGATTTTGCCAGGAACACTTATATAATGTCAGCAGGTAGGGAAATACCTCTGTAATTCTCACATTCAGTTTTATTTCCCTTTTTATATATGGGTACTATGAGAGCTCTACTCTAATCATCGGGAATTCGTCCCTCTGTCCAGGCTTTCTGAACTGTAAGACTCTTATACCACTGTTGGATCCTACTTCTTAATTTATACTTTGGATCCGACATGTTAGTCACTATGATGTTCTTAAACAAAATTATAAGTTGCTAGTTGATTTCTAATTCAATATAGAGAAAATTTATATTTATAGACTGCACCACTCTATATCTGAATTAGTTCAAGAATTGAAGAAAAACTAACTCACAACTATCCTCTTTTATATGATGTTATTATATATACTAGCCGAGTATATTTAACTTACTTAATTTTTCCCGCTTTGGTTCGAATATTTTATGAATGGTGCAGTAAAAGAGATTCAGGCAAAATACAACTTTTCATTAACAAAAACAAACATTTAATTTTAAAATCATAAATTTTACACTTAACTTCAAATCAGTAATTAAGATATCACAATCACTTCAGCTTCTCCGATAAGTACAATCAAACTCTGACAAAATAAATCTGTTATCTCTATATCACAGTCTTTTCATAGTTCCTTAAGTTCCAAATACAATAAAAATTGCAGTAATACCTCTTCATAAACAGACACTTTTAATTTTACGCTTCTTTTAATTCTCTGCGATAGTTACTGTTAACATCAGGGAATTCTAAGATGAAACTCACACACTTCTCTGAACAGAAATATTAAAGTTGGAATAATCTTACCGTTAATCTTCTTCCTTCATCAACATACACACAAACACTTTTTATAACTGTAAACACTTTTAACAATAAACAGCACTCATTAAAATAAATCTTCTAGCATTAACTGAATTAATTTACAGGCACAATACATATAATCAGATGTTCTTGTATGAAGCACTACTGATTACTCTTTAATTAGGGCAATACACAATAATTCTTTAACTTGGGGTTTTATATGTACAGATGTTCATTCCTCCGGCATTCAAATAATTCTTTAGGTAATTCTAAACACCGCTATCATTAAACACAACCCTGTTGCCTCTATTTATTCTCTAGTTACTTCTTACTATGCTTCACGTTTCAGTGTGTCCTTGAAAGGTCGGCCCTGAAAATAAATCTCAACTAAAATATCGCTAGTCATTCAGTAGTCACTCAGCCATCTTCCGTTGCTTTATTTGTTATTCAGAAACTTATTAGCTAACTCCTTCTCAACTTGTAGACTTTATTTAGTTGCTTAAGTGACTTGCCGACTCGCTATTATCGCACTGTGATTGCCGAATGCCCGATTCCAACCTAATGCCAATCCTTCTCTCTCTAATAAATCTCTAATGCTCTCATCTCCTAATGCTTATTTTTCCAGCATTCCTCCTTTTTATATCCATTTTTCCCACCTAAATTCTTCTCGAGATCTCTTTAACTTTCCAGTAAACTTTCAGCATTTTCAATAAACCTCCTCTTCACGTTCTGTTCCAATTCTCGCGCTCGCTTACTTACATGCATCTTCATGACAGCAAAACAAAACATAAATAAAATTGAGCTATTACATAACGTTAAACTTTCACAAACAGAAATAAATAGAGAATATTTACATTTCAAATAATGCGCAGTTAAATTATCAAATACAAGTTCTTATAATATTAACATAGTAATAATTAAAATAGCTTAATAATATTTAATACAGTCTTTTCATTATTAATACATATATCTTGATTAAATAATTAAATATTAGGTAGTTATATGAATATTAAATTGCAAAATAAGTTGTTTCCATTAAATAATATTTACACAAGTCTTGCCTCTGTGATGGAAGATCATGTTGGATTCTGAAGCAAATAATAATTACTCCAATCTCTATATAATCAGAATGCAACAAAGGCTTACTCTTCCTTTGAAGAGTAAGTGATCACTTCCAATTTCAAATCATCTGTACACTCTGGTGTCCTGCACCAGGGAGAAGACATCACTATCAACAATAACATAGTCAATGAGACTTTTCTTATTCCTTGCCTCTTCTCTCCATGTGAATTTGTGCACATTTTTATGTTGGAACATGGTGTTAGTAATAACCAGTCCATGTCCTGAGCAGAAATCTAACAGATATTTGCCATTATTATTAGTTTTGCTCTTTTCTCCAAATTTTCCCAAAATATTTTTGTATGTCTCACAATCATTTCCTACTCTGGTAATTAGATCCCCAACAAGGACCAACTTTTCCTTTTTCATTGTGTCAGTAGCTTTCTGTAGAGCCTCAAAAAATTCCTCCACTTCTACCTTAGTATTACTTTCTTTGGAACCATAGGCACAAATAAGTCTCATTGTCCAGTTCCCAATTCTCATATTTGCCCACATTACTCTACTTGAGACCGACTGCCATTCAAGAAGATTAGCCTCGTATTTTGTGTTGAATACTGTGGCTACTCCTTCTTTTCCTTGATTGTCATTGCCTGAACATAACAGAATACATAATATCAAATAGAAACATTGGACCTCAAACATCAGTTGATTATAGAAACTATCTATGTTCTTCTAAGAAAATGTTCCTGAACACCACCTGGAGGTACATATCAGGAAATCAATAATGAGGAGGAATATGATCAGGAGAGAAACCATACCAGTGCTTGAGGTAGGAAAGTCATTGGAAGCCAGAAAGGTGCAAAGTCAACTGAAATAGATAATACTAGACTGGACATATAGTACTAGACAAATTTTGCAATGGCAACATTTTAATAATTCAGCTGGCTTGTTCAAAAAATTGAATTCCAGATGATTGGAATTTTTAAATTGAAATAAATTATCAAAAACTCTTAGGAATATAATAAAGATCTCTAAGCTTTGTTGATCTCAAGAAATAAAGCATATAATATTCAAAAATTAAATGTTTAAGTTAAATGAAACCTTATGCAGAGTGATACATAACTTATATATGTAATGAGAACCAAACAAGATCAGTAATTAGAGTTCAAGAATGTACAGAAGATTGATGTTAAATTTGATAGTATCAGAGGGTACATGGCAGAGGTTGACTGGATGAAAATCAACTCTAGAAAAGGAAATAGAAGATAATAAGAAAATGTGAATTTTTGGAGGGGGGAGAGAGAGAGAGAGAGAGAGCGAGAGAGTGTGTGTTAAGAAAAGATCCAAAGTATTGGAGAATGCTAAGAATTAGATCATCCAGTATTCTAGTTGGTAGCTGGACAACTTGTGTTAGATCATCACCATCAGAATACTTTGCCATTTCTTCTTGCATAATCTCTGCAGATAAGTTAGCCAGTCTTATACAGAGCTGGCAGATTTTTCCTGCACAGAAACTCAGGTTTTCATCCTACATAAGATGCAAACTGGTTTGAGAATGCTGACTATTACACAAAAATACATTTATTGAATGAAATACAGTAAATTGCATAACTTGGCAGATTGTCCCTGGAACTCCTTGCAAGTACAAATTAATATGATTAATAATACTATCATATTGTGTGTTTTTTGAACAGTTATTCATGTGAAATACACATTGCTTTAATTAATTATTTATAAAATATATATTTTTGTAATGTATATTCTTTTGTAGCATTGACAATATGAAAGTGGACAAAAATTAATGTAATTTAGAATGTATGAGACTGACTTCAATGCTCACTGTTGTTCATACTGCACAAAACAGTTCCAAAACCTAGATTAATTTCTTTAGTGCATGGAGGATTTCCAATGCATGATGCAAAAAAATACTAAAGAAGAGGCAAAATTATAATACATATTACTGAAGTTTTAAGAATATAATCTGTAACAAAGGCATTTGCTGACAGCAATATTGACAAGCATTGGAGTGCAGAACTTCAAGGTTATGGAATAATATTGATTGAGACTTTCCATAAAATTAATTAACAAATAAAACAAGTTTTATTAATAAGTGCACAGATATACAGTCCATTAATATAATTGATATGCTGATACTTTTAAAGCACTTCTTATGAGAATTCTCGTAGATAGGCTTATACGTTGGTTATGCATTTCTAAATAACTTAGGGAATTAAAACAACGTAGATCCGAATATAAATTAAATAATACTTTAATAGATATTTCCGATATTTCGGCAATGTCTCATTGCCATTTTCTAAAGGAACTTAACAAAAGGCAGGAGCACAACAAGCTCTAACAATATAGTAACTGGAAATGAAGATATGAAGCTATCTTTCTCCTAGAAGTCCTGATGGTGCCCTCTGGTGGGCTAAGTAGGCATTCTTGGCCGTTGGGCTGAAGGTCTGCTGATGTATGCCTCCCAAATTTGGGGCAGTCACATACAACCAAATTTGTTGAGGTTTGGAGAGTTTCTTAGGGCAGAGGCTGATTCCATAAATAATCTTTCGAATTTATATTTGCTCCGGTGTATTATTTTTGCTTTCTTCCACCGTATTCTGTGGCGAGTATCCAGAGCATGGTCTGCAAGACCAGAATGGCTATATTTGTAAAACCGGATGTAGTCCTTGTGTTCAGAAATTCTGATATTCGCTGTCCTGCCTGTTTGGCCAAAGTACGACAGTTTACAACTGCAAGGGACCTGGTATACACCAGGTAGGTCTAGGGGAAGTGGTTGGTCTTTGGTAGAGCGGATAAGGGATGCCAATTTTCTGTAAGGCCTGTAACAGGAGGTGAGGTCATGTTTTTTTTAGAATTTTGGTAATTTTTTCTGAGGTGCCTCGGATGTAGGGAATGATGATGGATTTAGAGTAATCTTTTTTGTGGAGGGGGGGGAGGAGGGGGGCTGTGGTTTGTAGGTTTTAATATTTTTTGGGGGGGGTAGCCATTGGCTGAGAAAGTGTTTAGGATGTGATTTAGTTCAGTGTTAAGGGCTATGTCGTTAGAACAGATTAGTTTAGCCCTGTTGTATAGTGTTTTTTACCACTCCATATTGTTGTGAGGGGGGGGGTGAGATTGTTGGTGGATGTATCTGCCTGTATGGGTGGGTTTTCTGTAAACTGAGAAAACCAAAGTTCCATCAGGCTGGCAGGTGACTAGTGTGTCTAGGAAGGGGAGGCAGTTGTTTTCCTCTTTTTCCAGGGTGAACTTGATTCTGGCGTGTTGGTTGTTTAAGTGTGTGAGGAAGGAGAGGAGTGTTTCAGAGCCATGTGGCCAAATAGCGAACACATCATCAACGTAGCGAAGCCATATGGTTGGTTTTTGTGGGGCAGAGGCTAAGGCTTTTTCCTCAAAGGTCTCCATAAAGAAATTGGCTAAGGGTAGGGAGAGTGGTGAGCCCATGGCTGTCCCCTCTATTTGTTTGTAGAATTTTCCCTGCCAAACGAAATAGCCTGAGTTCATTGTGAACTGAAGTAGGGCTGAGATATCGGGAGAAAATTTAGCTTGGATTAGCTCTAAAGTTTCCTTGAGTGGGACATTGGTGAATAAGGAGGGAGACGTCGAAGCTGACCATTATGTCATTATGTTGGAGTGTAAGGTTTTCTATGCTGGCTTTGAAGTGGGCTGAGTTTTTTATGTGTGATGGTGTGTTGCCAGTATAGTGTGTGAGCTCTTTGGCTAAATATTTAGCTAATTTGTATGTGGGGGAATCAATGCCATCCACTATGGGACGTAATGGCACATTTTCTTTGTGTATTTTTGGGAGTCCGTAAATACGGGGGGGGGGGGGGGGGGGTATAGAGTTAAACGGCTTTAATCTGTTGGTAACTTCTACAGGCCAAGAAGTGACTCTCTTAAGGAGGCTGTGAAGTTTTCTAATTTGTGAGTTGGTCGGATTGTAATTGATAGGGAGGTAAGTAGCCCGATCTAATAGGAGAGCATTCAGCTTACCTTTGTAGTCCTTTTGGTTAAGTACTACAGTTGCATTCCCTTTATCCGCTCTGGTGATAACTAATTCTTTATTATTTCTCAATTCCTGTAAGGCTTCAAATTCCTTGTTGGATATAAGACCAGATGTAGCTTGTGTCCTTTCCATAGCAAAACCACCCAAAACCAATATATCCAACAAGGAATTTGAAGCCCTACAGGAATTGAGAAATAATAAAGAATTAGTTATCACCAGAGCGGATAAAGGGAATGCAACTGTAGTACTTAACCAAAAGGACTACAAAGGTAAGCTGAATGCTCTCCTATTAGATCGGGCTACTTACCTCCCTATCAATTACAATCCGACCAACTCACAAATTAGAAAACTTCACAGCCTCCTTAAGAAAGTCACTTCTTGGCCTGTAGAAGTTACCAACAGATTAAAACCGTTTAACTCTATACCCCCCCCCCCCGTATTTACGGACTCCCAAAAATACACAAAGAAAATGTGCCATTACGTCCCATAGTGGATGGCATTGATTCCCCCACATACAAATTAGCTAAATATTTAGCCAAAGAGCTCACACACTATACTGGCAACACACCATCACACATAAAAAACTCAGCCCACTTCAAAGCCAGCATAGAAAACCTTACACTCCAACATAATGACATAATGGTCAGCTTCGACGTCTCCTCCTTATTCACCAATGTCCCACTCAAGGAAACTTTAGAGCTAATCCAAGCTAAATTTTCTCCCGATATCTCAGCCCTATTTCAGTTCACAATGAACTCAGGCTATTTCGTTTGGCAGGGAAAATTCTACAAACAAATAGAGGGGACAGCCATGGGCTCACCACTCTCCCCACCCTTAGCCAATTTCTTTATGGAGACCTTTGAGGAAAAAGCCTTAGCCTCTGCCCCACAAAAACCAACCATATGGCTTCGCTACGTTGATGATGTGTTCGCTATTTGGCCACATGGCTCTGAAACACTCCTCTCCTTCCTCACACACTTAAACAACCAACACGCCAGAATCAAGTTCACCCTGGAAAAAGAGGAAAACAACTGCCTCCCCTTCCTAGACACACTAGTCACCCGCCAGCCTGATGGAACTTTGGTTTTCTCAGTTTACAGAAAACCCACCCATACAGGCAGATACATCCACCAACAATCTCACCCCCCCTCACAACAATATGGAGTGGTAAAAACACTATACAACAGGGCTAAACTAATCTGTTCTAACGACATAGCCCTTAACACTGAACTAAATCACATCCTAAACACTTTCTCAGCCAATGGCTACCCCCCCCCCCCCAAAAATATTAAAACCTACAAACCACAGCCCCCCTCCTCCCCCCTTCCACAAAAAAGATTACTCTAAATCCATCATCATTCCCTACATCCGAGGCACCTCAGAAAAAATTACCAAAATTCTAAAAAAACATGACCTCACCTCCTGTTACAGGCCTTACAGAAAATTGGCATCCCTTATCCGCTCTACCAAAGACCAACCACTTCTCCTAGACCTACCTGGTGTATACCAGGTCCCTTGCAGTTGTAAACTGTCGTACTTTGGCCAAACAGGCAGGACAGCGAATATCAGAATTTCTGAACACAAGGACTACATCCGGTTTTACAAATATAGCCATTCTGGTCTTGCAGACCATGCTCTGGATACTCGCCACAGAATACGGTGGAAGAAAGCAAAAATAATACACCGGAGCAAATATAAATTCGAAAGATTATTTATGGAATCAGCCTCTGCCCTAAGAAACTCTCCAAACCTCAACAAATTTGGTTGTATGCGACTGCCCCAAATTTGGGAGGCATACATCAGCAGACCTTCAGCCCAACGGCCAAGAATGCCTACTTAGCCCGCCAGAGGGCACCATCAGGACTTCTAGGAGAAAGATAGCTTCATATCTTCATTTCCAGTTACTATATTGTTAGAGCTTGTTGTGCTCCTGCCTTTTGTTAAGTTCCTTTAGAAAATGGCAATGAGACATTGCCGAAATATCGGAAATATCTATTAATGTATTATTTAATTTATATTCGGATCTACGTTGTTTTAATTCCCTAAGTTATTTAGAAATTCTTATGAGAATATTTTAATTTAAGAAAGCAAAGTAACGTGATATTTTCTGACATTAGTAATGGAAGAGAATAAATTCTTTAATATATGTACCTCTGTTTCGCCATGTAAGAACTATCATTTCTTTATATTGCACGGAAGTAGTAAGTCTCTGTTGAGGAATATTTTCTCTGCTGTTTCCTGAAAGTAGGACTGTTTTATTTCTTCTGTTAATCTCGCTGGTTAAAAAGAAAACAGTAACTGAGAAAAACTGATAATTCATTACAAGGAATGACATAATTTATCTTCTCTGTTTAGTTCAGTCATAGAAACTAATAGTGTTGAAAATTTACATGAAGTTTTGATTATTTCTTTGCCTATTGATTTCTCATTATGAATTTATTTAATTCAGTTGAGTTATTGATGAATGAAAGTGTGAAAGAGTGAATTAATTATTTATCAATTTACAGTTTAATGGCTTATTTATATATGTTTACTAAATGAGTTTGTACATGTTTCACTCTTAGGAGGCCCCGAGTTATCATTTATTACAAACATAATATATAAAATAGAAAGAAAGAAATGGAAACATTTACATATGCTTCATAGACTTTCAGAAGGCCTTTGACCAGGTAAAACATAATAAAATGTTCAATATATTAGATAAATTAGACACAGAAAATCATAGAAGATTATAAAAATGATTTACACCCTAACAGAAAATGCAGCTATTTAACTCTGAGGCTTCTGTAGTGAAAATAAAAAGAGGAATTAGTATCAATGGTATAAAATACAACAATCTTAGATATGCTGGTGATACTGTTCTAATAGCAGAAAACCAAAATAAATTAATCAAATTACTGCAACTACTAAATGAAGAAGGTAAAGAAATTGGATTAGATATAAATACAAAAAAGACCAAATTTAATTGAAAATCTCAAAAGAAAACAGATACGAGCCAGAAATATTCGTAAACAATATGAAAACTGAACAAACAACAGAATACAAATATTTAGGCACCTACTTGACTGCAGATGGAAAGCAAGATAAAGAAATACAAATAAGAACAGCCATAGCTAAAGATACCTTCTGGAAAAATAAAGATCTGCTCAGAAATTCTGTGGGTATCGAGACAAAGAAAAGAATGTTAAAAGTGTGGCCAGTTTTCACATATGAATGTGAGACCTGGATATTCAAGAAGAGAGTAAGACAACAGATAATGGCCTTTGAAATGTGGTGCTATAGGAGAGCTCTGAAAATCTCATGGACAGAACATGTGACAAATACAGATTTCCTACAGAGAATGAGAACACAGAGATCATTATTACAGGAATTGATCCAGAGAAAGATGATATTGGCAGGACATATACTGAGATGTTCAGCAGGATAGAGGATACTAACAGTTTTAGAAGGAAAAATTATGGGAAAAGGATCAAGAGGCAAAAAACAAAGGACATGGCTTGAAGATATAAGATCATGGGCAGGATCACATGGCTATGCAGAAACAAAAAGGAAAGCCACTAACAGAGAGAACTGGAAAGACATGGTGCTGCACCCTCTCAGTGAGGAAGCTACATAAAGAAGACAGAAGAAGAAGAAGAATATATAATATAGGCAAGTATAATTATAGTAGTACATACCTTGAGAGATGTCCAACATATTGCATTACAACAAATGCTGGAAGTGGCTGCCTCCTTCCTGCAGGCACCTGACAACCCTGTGCTCCATGTTTGCCAATGTCTCAATTAGCTGAGTGTGGCTGATGTTTGCTTTTAATTGCTGGAACGTGTATGTGTGGTTCATTGGAATAGACCTTTCCCTTCAACGTGTCCCACAAGAAGTCTGGGGGGACTGAGATCTGGAGACCTTGGTGGCCATATTCCTTTGGAGATTATGTGATCTTCAAAGAAGCTGACTACAACTGACATAGACCTTTTGGTGTTATGTCAGCTGTAACCTCCAAAGGAATATGGTCACCAAGTTCTCCAGATCTCAATCCTCCCAGACTTCTTCTGACATCTTGAAGAGAAAATTCTATGCTAATAAACCACGCACACTTCAGCAAATGAAAGCAAACATCACCACTGCAATTGATGACATCAGCCATGCCTCAGCTAATTAAAACATTCGCAAACGTGGAGTACTGGGTTGCCAGTTGCCTGCAGGAAGGAGGTAACCCACTTCCAGCATTTGTTGTAATGCAATATGTTGGACATCTTTCAAGGTATGTACTACTACAATTACTTTGGCCTATCTTGTATATTATGTCTGTAATGAAAGATAACTCGGGGGCTCCTACAAGTGAAACACTCTGTTACTGCAAATAATATTTGCTCATTAAATTATTTATTTGGATATAGTTTGAACAATTTCTGACTTCTGCTAGAATAATTAAGATAAGGTTTTCTTTGTATTGAATTCAATACCTGATTAGTGTTTCAGCATTTAAAAAGATGAATACAAAAAAAAGGATAATCATTGCATCACTATACAATATTTTGAAATCTTCCTTCATAAGTAACTTATGCTCAGCACTAAGATACAATAAAGTATCACTTCTTGCTACGTTCATTTTAGCATTTGAATGTAAAGCAGGTCTTAATTCTATTAATTTAAAATTATTATTGTACAAATATTGGTATAGTTTGATGCTTTATATACACTTGTGGTTAGTGAGTGATAATTGATGTTTGTATT
The DNA here is from genome assembly GCF_054136105.1 of Typopeltis vanoorti. Classification (NCBI taxonomy): domain Eukaryota; kingdom Metazoa; phylum Arthropoda; class Arachnida; order Uropygi; family Thelyphonidae; genus Typopeltis; species Typopeltis vanoorti. The sequence goes on along the minus strand of NC_143562.1, from coordinate 26,225,248 downwards.
TCTATGTGAATAGATAGGGAGAGGAAGTTATTGAAATTAGGTGGGGAAAAGAAATAAAACTGTCAATTATATGAATTCACCACATGGGAATTATTGCAAAAAACTACATGCAACAGCATTTTTTTTACTCGTATTTGCAGTCAGTGCACTTTGACAGTGATGCTTAGAAGTGTTGTCTTGTATGATGCTCCCTCCTCCTAATTTGGAGGCTTTAAGTGGTTTGGAAAAGAATGATTTTGTTCTGGGGAAGATTTGCATTTAAAATATTAAAAAAAAAAAAAAAAGTTGCAAATGGACAGTAATCAGCATGATGGGAATTTTTGCTTTCTGTTTTCTAGACTAAAATAAGTTTAAACATTATATGAAGTTTAGAAATTCTTTAATTGGAAGTGAATTAAAAGCAATCATTAGTCCCAATTACTAATTCCTACTTTTTTCTCCTTTTTTTTGAAGATGGTACATGGTCCAGCATTGAGATGGAAATATGTCAGTTTTCCATGTGTAAACATAAATGGAAGAGAATAGAACTTCTCCTTTCTATAATCAGTTTCCTATCAGTCTAATTACTCTCAGAGAGTGATTAAACTAATATTCACTTTCATAAGTGCAGACCATGAAACTTGTCTTGCTTAGTAAATTTTGTTGCCTGTTTGTGGCTATCAGTTGTTCAGATTTATCATATAAAAAAATTGGGGAGAGTTCTAGATAAATTTGCAAAGAATGGAAAATAAATTAAATAGCAAAATAGAACTATAACTTTATTATTACTATTATTCTTACACACTCCATAGTGTCAGCAGACTCATGTGGGTGGTTCATTCAATTAACAACATATTTATCATAAAAATTCTTAGCATTCCTGCATTCACATGTTCTAGTAATGTAATGTAATCACTCATAATTCTCCAAAATTCTGTAAAAAATCTACTCCTCACACCCTTCTTCACCACACTCTTATACAACTTACAGAGATGGCCTTTGGTTCTTCCCCTCTCACCTTTACCCTTTTTTTTTTGTAATCTTCTCTATATTAATCCAATTCAATTGGATTATAATATCACCTCTTTTTCTCCTATCCACTAAACATTCCACTATACATTCTTTTAAAAAAGGTCTTTGTGAAGAAGCCTTTTGAAATATGTCTAACCTGTTTTTCCCCTCTAAGTAATAGATCTTTTGAGAGAGTAATATGTCTTGATTTGTATAAAAAAAAATCTTATATTGGATTCCTATTATTAATTAAATAAATACTCTTTTTTTTTTTTAAAAAAAAAAATTTACATGTAGGCAAAGAGCAGTAACTCGAGGTGTCAATAAGGGAGCTAAGGAAGATCTTAAGGTTGCCATGGAGAAACAGATGTGCAGATGTGAAGAAAATCTCGATCACCTTCTTGTACAATTTTTCAAACAAGAACGTGATCTTCTGAAAGAAAATATATTATAATATTTTGTAAATTTATTTATTCCGCATGCCATTAACAGGTGATTTTATGTTACTAAATAAAAATGTAAATATCTCTGTAAATAAATTACTTTTTAATTGTTTGATTTTTATCATGAGTCTTAACAATATAGATGGGGTAAAAGATTAACTAATGATAGGTGCTGTTAAAATCAGTTTTGATTCGTGATTAATCTGTATATTTGAGGACACTGTGGGTGAACAGTGTGCATTGAACATGTTGCAAGAATAAAAGATGAGACTGAAATAATATCACTTAAGAAGGATTTGAATGTTCCAGCATTAGGGTAGGAGTCAATTGGATGTGTAATCTTATTAAGCAAGGGATTCGTATGAAAAGGATGATGTGGAAGAATATCGTGTACATGAGAATGATGTGTATTATGATAATTATAAGCAGCAGGATAGAATAATGATAACTGTGGTACGGAAAGCAAAGTCTAAGTATGAAAAGAAAATGGCTCTGCATGCTAAAGACAACCCACAAGAATTCTATCAACATGATGCAGATAAAAGAAAGAACGAATAGAAAGAATAAAGAATAACTCTTCTAAATGCAATAGATGGTGTGAGGGTTACAGATGCAGAAGAGGTTGTTCGACTAACGAGTGCACATTTTGTTAAAAGCTATCAACCTGATGTATGCGACATTCAGCTCATTGCTACCTCTTCACTGGATGAAGAAACTCGGGTGTATCAGGATTAGGTATTAGAGCTGTTGCACAAACTGAATAAGAATTCAGCAATAGGGACCCTTGGGATGTCAGCACGTGTGATAAAAGAGTGTTCAGTTGAACTGGCTATTCCTTTGACCAGGCTGTTTAATATGAGTTTCAGAACAGGGAAGATTCTGCAGGAATGGAAAGAATGTATGGTAATTTCATTGCACAAGGGTGGTGCAAAGATCAATGTATCCAACTGTCAACCGATTAGTATCTCAGGAGTGGTGGTGAAGATTTTGGAAAAATTGGTTATTGCTTGCATTCAGAAATGGGTTGTCTTTAGCACAGTGAATGTCTACTTTGCAATGAGCAACATGGGTTTACTAAGGGAAGGTCATGTTTTAGCAACTTGCTCACATTCTATAACAATGTTACCATTAAACTAGACAAGGGGAATGGATACACCATGAAACGTTTCGATTTTGCTAAGGCTTTTGACAGAATATAGCATGGTAGACAGTTGCATAAATTGGAGAATATAGGTTTGGATTATAGAATATTAGCATGGATAAGAGGATAGTTGACTGACAGATATTAAAAAGTGGTATAGTATACAGGGAATGCGAGTCTGCAAGATTTAAGGTAACAGTAGTGCACCACAAGGATCAGACCTTGGTCCATTGCTGTTAATCTGTGCATTAGTGACATCGTGAAGGATTTGACAGGCGACATACTATTTGCTGATGATGATGCAAAGATAGGTAAGGTAATCAGGAGTGCTGCTAATATGCAGTACTTTCAGAATGGTTTGAATAGGCTGGGTGGGCATATGAAAACAGATGTCAGTAAATGTAAAGTCATTCACTTTGGCGTGATTAGATATCCAATGTATTATATTGGTTGGATTATGCTTGAAGAAACTGATGAAGCTAGGGATCTTGGAGTGTTAGTAGATAGGAAGTTGAGCTCAGGTCCATGTAGCAAATACAACCCGAAAGATAACTGTCAGATTTTAGGGAAAGATGATGTACACTAGAATATTAATGAAAAACTTTGATTAATACTTCCTATATTTCGGTAATGTTACATTACCATCTTCAGGATCAAAATAATGATATGTGCACGCAGGCACTAACACTAAGCAAATATGGCTGAAGAAAGCAACTGAAATTGGTCCTAGAATCCTAAAGATGTCCCCTAGTAGGCTAAATTGGGTTGCAATGGCTGTTCTGATGTTCTTAGAATTCCAAATTTGGAGTTGTTTCACGCATCCAAATTTGTTGAGATATGGGAAGTTTTTTTAGAGCTGAGGCTGATTCCAGGAAAAATATCTCATATTTATGCTTGCTATGGTGTAGTAAAGTTGCTTTCTTCCAGCATATTTTGTGGTGGGTGTCCAAAGCATGGTCAGCAACCTGAGTGGCTGTATTGGTGAAACTGGATATAGTCCTTATGTTCAGATATCCTGATATCTGCCACTTAGGGTGCTGACCATGCTTTGGACACCCACGACTTTGAAAACAGCAGAGCTGACTAGTTTCTAAAAAAGGTAAAATGTCTTGGATGTTTAATCAGCAGATAAATAATCCACATTCCTTGTCTATGAGGCAAGCAAACAGAACTTCCTTTGTACAGCAGTTGATTGATCATTTAATGAAGGCTGTTTCCGACCATACTCACTGAACTATGCTGAAGGGAATTGAAGAGGATCGGTATTGGCAGTCACATGCCTATACAGAAACCACTGATTTATGCAAATAACTGGAAAGTTTGTCTACATTGGTGAAAAAGACACTGAAAGACTAGAAAAAAAAGTCATGTGGTCTGGGGAGTCACAGTACACTTTATTCTGTACCAACGTAAGGCAGAATTTGGTGGGAGCCCCATGAAGCAATGAACCCACCTTGCCTTATAAACAAAACTCAAGGTTCTGGAGGTGGTGTCATGGTGTGGGACATGTTCTGTTGGTTCAAAAGGGTCACTTGATATTGCTGAAAAGTTGGGTGTTCTGCAAGGAATATCTGAACATTGTTGCCGATCAAGTCCATCCTGCAATGTTGACTTTTTATCAAGCAAGTGACGGTTCATGGATGCAAATGCTACTGTCCATCTCGCAAGAATTGTTCAGCGAGCATGACAGTGTATACCACCATCATCTCTGGAAACCAGAAAGCCCGGATCTGAATCCCATTGAGAATGTATCAGGCATGTTAGAAAAACAGATCTGGGCGCAAAGTTAAAGAACTGCTTGATGAGCGCCTGGTATGTGATAGACATAGATGCAATCCAACACCTTGTGGAATATGTGCCAAACCGTATATGTGCTGTAATTCGGGCTAAATGAGGTCCAACACGGTATTTAATAAACGTTTCTAATTCAGTTGCCGGTGTGTGTGTAGTTACTTATCATGCTATTCTACTCATGTATAAAAGTATAGATGCTATCCAAGTGCTTATGATGACCTGGTTGCCCATGCAGAATGATAATGAACTTGTGTAGCACTGCTTTATAATATAAAGAGTAGCTGCCAAAACACGTTACATTAAACTAGATGTAAATAAGTTTGAATCTCCAACTATAGCACCCATCAGCGAGAGGCAATTTATGGTCACTCCTAACACTTCCGGAATACAGGATCGACGAGGGAAAAGGGATTCGGGCCCTCGTGAAAAAACTTCCACAAAAGACTGACTGACTATTATAATGATAATGCCAGTGGCGGCCGGTGAAAATTTTAAGTGGGGGTGCTGCATATACAAAAAAAAAAAAAAAAAAAAAAAAAAAAATTATTTTTTCCCTAATCAGTAACGAATTTATAAATAAATAAATTTACATATTAAAAATATTTCATCCTCACCACGAACAAACCCCAATAATAACAGTTTCGTATCAATAGCAATGACAAGCACAAACTAATAACGGCATTAGATCGCAGTGCATTTGTTTCTTGTAACGATAATTGAAAAAATATAAATCTTTTCATATTTTCAATGACACTCGTCATCATTCAGCCTTATATCTATAATAAATAAATAATTATATGTTATTTTAACAAAATAAAATAAGATTTACAAAAAAATAGTTCGCCACGAACACTCACCAATAATAACCGTTTCATATCTCACAGAAATAACGCGCGCACGAATAAGATACACTGCCCAAATGGCAGTGTATCTAATGACGTAACGTATAATGACAAGCGCAAACGAATATATGCGTTAGATCGCAGTGCATTTGTTTCATAATCTAAAGCGTTAATCGAACAATTCCAATTATTAACTATTCAATCAATGTCAAAAACATAAGCTGTAACCTTTAACATGTTGTATTGCATTTATATTATGCTGTAAGCATTGTTATTATTTATAAACACAGACAAAATTTAATTTTTTCATTTTTTTCCTTGGGGGTGCTGCAGTGTCGCAGTGCTTATGTACGGGCCGCCACTGGATAATACCCAGAAAGACAAAAACACAATCGGGTTCTGGTAACTTGTATCGGCTTCCCTTCATGTCTACCCTGGCAGTACATTTATGTCACATCTGTCTGATTGGAAATATGTAAATGTTTTCTTTTTCCCCATATCGTTATTTATCATCGAAATCTGATAAAATTTGAAATAAATTCATTTTTTAGATGCCTTCACATTATTCTAAGTTGAAATTTCTACAAGGGAAAAATTTTTTTTCCTTGTAGAAATTTTTTGTTATATTATTTATATTTTGTAGACTGACTTCTTTTAAAAAAATAAATAAAATAAAAATAAGTCAAACAGTATCTCAGCGAGCACCTAGCACTCCAATTTCAGTACTATTCCTTTTTTTTTTTATACGTAACCGATTACTGATAGTCCGCTAAATTATCTTCTCGTTTTCCTCGTTGCGTTATTGGCACAGTTGTTGACAGAATTCGTTTAGTTTGATCTACTTTCCATTGGCAGTGTTTGTTCTGTCTGACTTGAACAAACTTGGGGTTCTTCGGAGATTATAGATTAGTGTTCCATGGAGTATGTTGGCCATGTTCCACGAAATCGAAAGCATCTTAAGTATCTTCACAGCTTTAGTCTTGATTTCCAATATAGAAGAAGTTTATCTGTTTGATGTCTGTATGTGATATGTTTTTAATTATTTAAACTCCGTTCAAATGAAAAAGACCTGAATTCTTTGATTCTCGTCAACACGAGAATCAAATCTTTACATGTATTTTTTTTTTTTTTTTCAACTGAAGTTGAGTTAGCCAGTTAACATACTTTTTACACAAAAAATATATATATATATATATATATATTATTAGTGAGCGAGCCTGTGTAGCTCAGTGGATGTGGCGTTTGCACACCACCGCGCTAGGCCGCACGAAGGAAGTCTTGGTTTCGAGTCTAGTCGGCGACTAGAGGAAATTTTTCTAAGCCTTTTTTCGACCGGTTCCCGAGTTAGTCGATCTCTGGCACGGGCAAGCAGGTTTTTCCTCCCGGAAACTCGGGTTTTTCGTCCTGTAAATTCAAGAAAATCGACCGTAGAACCCACATTATTTCAGACATTAAATATATTGTGTTAGGGTTAGAGACCACGAGATGGCGGCACATTTGAGCCGTCTCTCTTCACTGCGTACCGCTTAATTAGTGATAGCCTTGGGCCATCTGTCTCTGATTGGGTACCAGTGGAGATTGAACTGCCCACTCAGTCTCCAAAAGTTAGATAGGGCTAAATGGCCTCGCCTACTCCCGTATATACGGGAATAAAAAGGCGTTAGCTGATTTTTTTTTTTTTTTTTTTATTATTAGTGAGCAGTAGGTAGCGTTGTGATCTCTGGGTGGTTAGCGTATCTGCCTCTAACCAACAGGCTGCAGTTTGAATCACGCCGTAGGGCATGGATATTTGCGATTGTTTAGGTGGAAAATGAATTTCATTGCCTGGTGGAGATCACCGCCCCACTGGAGGCGAGTAAGTGGCTTGAAAAAAAAGGTCCATATCTACTAAAATAGAGACCCAAAAGCTTCATTTTGGCGATGCAACATTATATAAATTAAGTGGATATTAAATCCAACATCATTTCAAAGCCGAATACAGAAACTATAAAAGTTTCGTCCGAAAATTGACCAGCGAGCTTGCGGGAATACACCTCCACCATACTACGAGTTGCCCTAGCCGGACCTAATAGGAAAACTACGAACTCTAAAAGCGCCCGTATATTGCCTTCTATTGGTCCAGGTCCATATTTATTCGCTAGGAGCATGGTTTCCAGACTATTTAAAAATAAATAAAAAAATACCAATAAATATAAAATTCATAAAAATGAGAAAAATCTTAGCCAACTCAGAACTAATATAGCATATCATTGGTTTACAAACTTTCGTTGGCAGAAGTCAAAAGAAAAAGTGGGCTGAAAGAGTTGTGAAGTAGGGTGCTCTCTCACGATGAATAATTGGACTTGGAGGTGAAAAAAAAAAAATAAATCAGCTAATGCCTTTTATTCCCTTATAGGGAGTAGGCGAGGCCTTTTAACTCTATCTAGCTTTTGGAGACTGAGTGGGCAGTTCAATCTCCACCGGCAGCCAATCAGAGATAGCTTGCCCATGTCTATCACTAATTATAGCAGCCACCGATGAAGAGGATGGCAAACAAGTGCTGCCATCTCTTGGTACCTAACCCTAACAAGATATGTTACTGTCTGACATAATGTGGGTACTACGGTCGATTTTCTTGAGTTTACGGGATGAAAAACTAGTTTCCGGGAGGAAAAACCAGTTTGCCCGTGCCAGAGATCGACTAACTCGGGAATCGGTCGAAGAAAGGCTTAGAAAAAGTTCCTCCAGTCGGCGACTAGACTTGAACTTAAATCTGACTTCAAGCGACCAAGCGCAGAGGACGCAAGCGCCACTTCCACTGAGCCACACAGGCCTTCGACTTGGAGGTGTCATGTAGTAATAATAATTTGTAGTTTATACAGAAATGACGAAGCAGCAATCTGAATTGGTTCTCAATTGTGATAATAGTTCGGCGCTAGCCGTTAGCGGGAGAGGGCATAATATATATCATAAAAGTAAACAGATCATGTATCTCATACAATAACACTTCATCAATATTACAAACATCATAATTAATATATCTAAGGTTACTCTAATATATATTAATTTTATGCTAATTCTAAAAGATGTGGCAATGATTTTTCTCTATTTCTTTTAAATCAAGTTATTGAAAACTTTAAGGTGAATTTTTTATTTTATTTTATAATATTTAGATGTATGGTTTATATAATTTTTTAAATTATGAAATTATCATAGATTAAAAACTAATTCTAATTCAAGAAGTACATTCTTAAAAAAAGAATAAAAAAAAGACCATGCATATCAAAGAATATAAGCACAGCTTGAATACAAGAATTATAAATGACTGGAAAATTACTTTCAGACATTATTATTATTATTATTTTTTTTTTTTTATTATTTTTTTTTTGTAACCTAATATAAAAATAGTTTGGTATTTTTAACATTTATTATACCCAAGGTAAAATACTTTCTACATTTATACATTTTATATCTCCTCCTGAGATTTTTATTTAATAAGGTTAAAACACCTTATAGTAACTTGTTCTGGTAAAATACATATAAGCTCTGTATTACTAAATCTTGGTATTTCTAGCCTGGCTCTCACTGATGAGACCTCAATAAAGGTCGAAACCGGTCTGGGTAGTGGACCCCTTGCGTTTAATGCAAAACATCATACATCTCCCCCAGGAGATGTGCTTTGCATTAAGGGTAAATATTAAGATTAGTGATCAGAGCTTATTCTACTTTTACCAAGAGTTGCCTTGGTCTTGCACTACTTTGAGGGTCAGCCAGACTTCCATTACATGCAGGCGCAAACTTGACTTGTTTGTCTGTTTGCTTACTTGGGAAATGGAGTAAAACCAGGTTTAAAATAGCTTGGTATTTTTAACATTTATTATGCCCAAGGTAAAATACTTGCTACATTATTATTATTATTATTATTATTATTATTATTATTATTATTATTATTATTATTATTATTATTATTATTATTATTATTATTATTATCTACTCTACAGCCAAAAGGCTGCGGGTTCGAATCCCGCCATGGGCATGGATATTTGTGAAAATAGTGGTGGTGGTCCGCGGTAGATGGCGCTGGTGTAGATGAAGGTAGTTGCGGTTAGTGGAGTAGTGGATACGAAGATCTGTAGAGTAGGCGCCTCCTTCGATGAGTCTTTGGACTCCCTGGAGGTGTTATGTTATAATAATGATAATAATTATAATTATAATTATGATTATGATTATGATTATTATTATTATTATTATTATTATTATTATTATTATTATTAAGAGAGACCTACGGGGAATAAAGGACTCATCGAGGGAGGCCACATGCTACAAGCACCAGCTGTCATACTTGTTCTTGAGTTCATACACACTACTTGTGCACACAACATCCAACGGCAATCCATTCCAATCACGTGCCACTCTATGAGAGAAAAATCTAGCTGTCACAGTATTCATTCCCAGCGTCCAAGGATGCCCTCTCGTCCTTTCCTCACCCTCCATAAAATGAAAAATTCCATCTACTAAAATTCTGTATAATTCTTTTAGAATTTTGTAAGTCTCAATTCTTTTTCTCCTGTTACCTAGTCTGCAGTCTACAAATTCTCAATCTGTCTTCATAATTAGTATTCCACAATCCTGATAGCATTTTCTCCACTGTATCAGAATCACCCACAAACCAAGAGAATCAGATCTGCGCACAATAGTCCAAGTGAGGTCTTATCAAGGCCTTGTAAAGAGGCAAAATGATATCCTTACCTTTACATGTCAAAGTTTGTTTCAGCATTGCAATTCTCTTTTGAGTTGTATTTGCATCTTTATTATATGACCCTTCAACTTCCTGTCTCTACTAAAACTGCAAGATCCCCCATCCGGATCAGTTTATTCTAGCATAATCCACCTGTATAATACGACATTGGATATCTAATCTGAGTGAACCTAATATTCATATTTCATATAGGGAGTGACAGATAATATTATTAAGTAGCGGCCGATGGATACCCAAGAACTTGACCAGACATTATTAAATTGAACAGGATCATGACTGGGAAGTTCAATGTTCACTTTGCAGTTTAATAAAAAAAATTTTAAAAAAAATTAAAGTGTGTTTGTTATTCAAATAAAAATAAATCATTATATAGAACAATAACTGACAAACATTCATCACATACAAATGCAGATGAAAGGTATTATAAGCACAATTAGACGCAAAATTCAATATATACGAGGTCCTACACAAACAAACAAAAAAAAAAGAGATGGTCATAGAACATGTTCTAACCTGTCACCGTGAGACAAGGCTCAGCTCCATCACTTTACTCAATACACGTGGAGGCATGTTCAGGTATAGACGATTTCTTACCCTCAGTCAGAAAATGTTGGAGTGCAAGAATGAACAGCGAGTTAGTATCAAGTTTCTTGTGAAACTGAAGAAATCCGCGACGGAAACTTTTCAATTATTGGCTGAAGCTTAAGGTGAAGAGTGTATGTCTCGTGCACGCGTTTTTGAGTGGCACAAACGATTTTCAGAAGGCAGAGAAAGCGTGAAAGATGATAAATTGCCCAGTCCACCCACCCACAGCAGTTACCGATGACAACATTAAAAACGTAGGAGATGTGATTCGAAAAGACAGAAGGTTGGGTATTCGAGCTTTAGCTGAGAAAGTTCATTTGGACAGGAAAAGTGTTTGACGCATTTTAATGGAAGAATTGAACATGACAAAGGTTTGTGCAAAAATGGTTCCAAAAATGTCAGATGAACAAAAGAAAGTCACAAGGAACTGTGTTTGGACCTTTTGCAATGCATTAAGGATGAATCAGATTTGTTGAATTTGGTAATTACTTGTGATGAAATTTGGATATTTACGTATGATCTGGAAACCAAGCGACAATCAATGCAGTGGAAGTCAACATCTCCAAGACCAAAAAATAGCACTCATGAATCGTTCGAAGTTCAAGGCCATGTTGATTGTTTTCTTCGATATCCAGGGTATTGTAATGGCAGAATGAGTTCCTAGCGGCCAGACGATAAATCAGCAGTATTACCTTGAAGTCTTGATGAAATTGAGCGAACGCGTGAGAAGGAAACGACCAGAATTATGGAGAAAAGGTTGGATTTTGCACTAATTGCTTTGAACGTTGGATAAGAGTGACGCCATGCACTTGGATGAATTTAGTATCAGGAACCTGGAGAAATTAATTGAGTGAGACCTAATAAAATCAATAAAATCATATTATCATCGAAAGAATGCTGAAAATAAGTAAGTTAATTTAAGGTATTCAAAAGTGATAAAGATCTGAATATCAATTAGCATATTTATGAATATGGTTAAAGAGTGGATCTGTGGTTTTTGGAATCAAACGTTTTGAGTGTATGTGTTGAGGGGCCTAAGCAGATTTCAGATATGAGTATACAAAAAAGCCAGGAGGTAACTTGTTTGTTATGTTAATACAAAAATGCCAGGACATCAGAAAAAAAAGGGTTGAGTTTGTTACCTCGCTGAATAAGTTTTGTTCTAAGATTATTAGTTTTAGTGAAATCTGGCTTTCCGAGTCATAACTTGAATCAAATATAAAGGTATAGTAATGATAATAATGATACTGTTAGACTTTGCTAAGACATTTGATAGGATACCACACGAAAGGCCATTGCACAAACTGGAGAACTTGGAATATAAGCTATTGAATTGGATAAGTGGATGGCCAGTGGACAGGTATCAGAAAGTGGTATACGAGGGGTGTATGTAGCAGATTTAAAGTGACGTATTTCAGGGACCACTCGTTGATTTGAATAGGCTGGAACTGTAGGCAATTGATAATGGTTATGTACGAGTACAATTATGCAGTTTAAAGTGACGCGATTTCCAACTGCATATTGGTAAGTTATGCTACGAGAAAATGATAAGACATGTTGGGTAGGAATTTGAGGTTCAAAGTCATTTACGTCACAAAAGTTGCTAGTTTAACTCAAAAAATAATTGCGATGCTGAAACGAACATTGACATGTAAGAATAAGGACATTATTTTTCCACTTTTTAAGACCTGGATACCAATGGATCTGACTTACCATGCTCAGATTTAAGTGTTCTGGTTTCTGAGAGGATGTAGGAAGTTGTAAAAGGCGGAAAAGAGGAGTTACAAAGATGCTATAGAGATTATAGAATCTGCATTATAAGGTCAGAATGAGTATGTGGACTGCGCACACTGATAAACAAGAGAAAGAGTGTAATATGATAGAAGTCTATAAACTTTTAAAGAGGTTGATATAGGATATCGGTTGATGAATTTTTTCTTATATGAAAGGTGGAAAAGGACAAGTAAGCATCCATAGAAGTATTTTTTCTCTCACAGAGCTGGGAGTGAGTGGAAGTTTTTCGAAGAAGTTGGTCCATCTAATATAGTGTTTCTCAACGTGGGGCGTACGCCCCGCAGGGGGGTATTTGAATATTTTGGGGGACAATTATAAAATGATATTGATTGCATTCGTCACCTCATCACCGATATACTCAAAAAACTCACCATTGTCGGCGATAAATTGTCGATGTTGCAACCCTGATTTTCCGAGCCAGTGATATTCTCCACTCGAAAGTTAAACAACAGGCAGCATCAGAATACATCAAAAGAGTTAGAAACATTCTGAAAACTAAATGGGTTAATACAATTCGGGCAATGAATTCTTGGGTTATACCAGTGATCCGATACACAGCTGGCATAATAGATTGGACAAAAGAAGACCTGGAAAAATTGGACCGCAAAACTAGAAAATTAATTACTATGCATCATGCATTACATCCACGAAGTGATGTTGACCGATTGTACCTACTAAGGAGAATAGGTGGACGGGGTCTGCTGAAAGTGAGACAGACTGTGGAAGAAGAAGAAATTAGGCTTAAAAAGTTACATCGACAATAGCTCCGAGCGAGCAAATGCTTCAAGAGGCTACACAAGAGGATCTTCTGAAAGCAACAGGAAACAAATGCGATTACAAACAGGAACAGCAAAATAACCGATATGTGCTCTGGAAAATAATAACAGCAAATGCAGATTATGAGATCAGAAAGATGAGACTGTAGAACATCTAATCAGTGCCTGCAGCAAGATAGCTCAAACTGATTATAAATACCGCCATGATCACGTGCCAAAATAATTCATCGGCATGTGTGCAAAAAATATCGCTTTCCAAGTAATACTGTAAAAATACAGCATTACTTGGAACAGTCTGTATTATCCAGAACAGTCCTGACAGTCTATTCTTAGATTCTTGGGCAGAATCTGAATTGATCTGTATCACCAGTCAAATGTTTGTTCATAGGATATCTTGTTTTGACTGTGTATCAATTATGTGAATAAAATAATAATAATAATAATAATAAAGGCCTAAAATTAGCAACATTCACTAAAATTAAAATCGCAGAGACGTTTTAAATTTAAGGCCTTGGGTCCAATTATTAATCAGGAAAAGGTACAATAAATAAACGAAAATTCGAATTATTGTTTGAAAATGTAATTAACGTGATGTTTATTTTCTAGTGTTTCCAGTCTTTTCAAATATCCTGTATTTCTTTCTCACTGAACAGAATCTGCATAACCTTTAGAAGCATCCACAATAACAGAATTGTCTTCTGCTTTTCCCACTCCCAAAAAAAGTGTTGGGGGGGGGGTAAGATTACAAATTGATTTGTACTAAGAATTTTTTGCCATTTACCTTAGAATAAAATGAGTCCACACATTTACAAAAAAAAAAAAAAATACGTCAAATCATCTCTAATTATTAGCAAGCTACTTTGATAAACATCGACACGGCCTAAGAACTAATGGTAAACAAAGAAGTCGGTTGCGTAATCAGGAAATGCTGGGTGGCAAATTTTCATAGCAGGATTAGGTTTGATGTTTTTATTCCTTTCAGCAGAGTATTTTTATTTTATCCTTGAAGAAAAATATTCCACGAATTTTCCTTCTAGGAAAAGACTACGTTTTTAGTAGTATTCTGCGAAATCTTAACCAGTGGGCGGGGCTTATGGGAATGGAACACGAAATGGTCCACTTGTTTTATATCTAACTGGAGTTTCTAGCATATAAATGAAAGGGTGTAGTATAGAGACACGCTTAATGTATTTAAGGAGAATCCAAAAGCAAACTTCCTTCGCGTCTGCTTTCCCTCAACCCACTGGTTGGTGAAGTAGCAATTCATTTCGTATGGTGATTCAACGGCCGTGAGCCCCTTTTTACGGGGAGTACGGCACCACCTCAATCTCCCCTATTTTTATCCGGCTCGGGACCGGCATAGCTGACAATTCCGACTTATGGCTGGAGAGATTGTTAAGTATTCCTGATTGTATGCGTGTGTGTTTACGGGGCCGGTTTGCTGCTTGCGGGAAGAGAAATTGGGGGGAAAACCCTGCTGTCCACGCCCAAGACCGGCTAACTTGGCTATGGCTGAGGAAGACCCTTAAGCTCCTCACGTCGTCAACGGGAATCGAACCTAAGACACTCGTTCCCCAAGCATATGGTTGCGAAGCGCATAGCCACTAGGCTAACCGTGCGGACGAAGTAGCAATGCTATTTTACTAAGGAATTATTACAGAACAAGTGGTTTCCCATTACCTTCCTTGTCCTCTGTATGAGACCGAATAACTAATCTTTGACTGAAAAGCCATGATAAAGGTTCGTCATTTCAGAGACGGGATTCGAACCCACGTCTTTCCAACCGAAGGACTCCGTCGAAACCCACTGAATAAATGAGGATCACCTTCTTTTAAGAAAATATAAAAGTTGAAATGATTGCGACATGAATTTATAACCGAAAGTTAAAAGGTTAGAGTTAAATTTTAAGTAATTCATAACCAAGAGTTGACATGATAGAGCAGAATTTTAAGTCATTTATTTAAACTTTAAAATAATACATAATAATACTTTATGTTTAGTCAGCACCTAACCATGACGTTAGGCTGCTAGCGAAACAGTTCTTGTACCGTAGTTGCCTACCAGAACTCTTTCTACGCGTCTTTTTTTTTTTTTTTTTGAAACTGGTTGGCACAGACTACAAGGCACTTTCGCTGATAGTGAGTCCAAGCTTTCAAGTTCGGTTCAGTTTAAATTGTAACTGAAGCAATTAAAAAGCTATAACCTGGTCTGTTAATTGCCTTGGTTCTTCGGGTGGATTAGTCTGTTTTTGCAAGTAAAAAACTCGAGTTTGGGGGAGGGATAAACTGTTTCACTGATGCATGAGATTAGCTAAGTAATCTTCAGTTCAAAAAGATCTTATAAAGATTTCTTTCATCATAGACGGAATTCGAATCCAGATCTTTCCAATTGATGGGCAAATGAGGCCCACGAATTTGGGTAAGTCATCTTCATTTGAAAAATACCTTATTAATAGTAGTGTTGCACAGAGTAGTGCAATGTGCTGTGGGTATATTATTGAAATAGACCTTATTAAATAGTGTAGACGTTTGATTGTGTGGAAGTGTCTTTCTACAACGAGTCCTTGGACTCCTTGGAGGTGTCACGTAATAATAATAATAATTCCTTTTATCCTAGACAGGATTCAAACCCAGGGCTTATTTTCATCTCAAAGGTAAATAGCATGCCCGTGCAACGGAGACCACTGGCCACCACCAAGAGAAGTGATTGTGGTAATTGCACACCATCAAAGAGTTTGTTCTATATATACGATGTTTCTGTGTTTACAAGAGTTTACATTAATTACTTAAATCTAGCATTGCCAAACATTATAAATATATAGTCAAGAAATATATTATAGAATTATGCAATACATTATTCATAACTTCATACTTGTATGAAGTTATGATAATGATTGATCTACTGTAACAATGCGATTGTTACAGTAGAAGAATTCTGTATCTGAAGACAATTATGAAAGCAACAAATTGCTGATGCGTTACTTGATGTCCAAATCATTCTATAAATGACGACATCTCATACAATAATTTCTTTATCCTGCGTTAAAGGTACCGTTTCTTCTCTGTTGCACCTTTTGGAGTTATTTGTGCAATTGTCTTCATTACAGTTCTTCATAGTACATGAACTAACTGTGAGTACTTTTAATATTTATTTCCGGTCGATTTTCTGTTAAAGAAGATGAACCTATTATGAACGACTCATTTTGAGTTTGAGCATTAGCTTTCAATGGAAAAGTAAAAATGGACACTGATAGGTGATATTACTAACTGGCAACCAACAGGTTGGTTGAATGACAGTTCTTTTGTTATCAACTTTTCTATGGAAGCCTTCTGCGAATATTACTTGTTTCTTATTCGCTCTCTTTTTCTTTGAGCGATAGCTCAGGAAATGTCACACTTATCTAGGTTTCGTCACTGTAATCTCCAAGAGAGAGAAAAATTGATTACGTTATAGAGAGGAAAGAGAGATAGAAGAGGATGAATAAAGCTAAAGACTAAGAAGTGCAAGTACAATCTTGGAATTGCCAGATTCAGTGAACGAAAAATGACACTTCTCTCATAACATGTTCAAGACGTGCAAACATTGACGATACCGTAGGAGCGAAAGTGTAATTTTTTTTTAGAATTCGGTAATTCTAAATTGGCCATTTGTAACTCCAATTTCTGTTTCTGTAAGATATTCTAACCTTTTTTTTTTTTAATGAAAAGTTTTAGCTGTTCATGTTTCTGGAATATAAAGATTCCAGAAAGCTTGCATAAGACTGGAACCGCAACTTAAACCAAACGAACGATTGTAGAAGGTTATCATAATCAAGTCATTTTAAGAGCCACTGCTGAGCGAACAATATGGCTGACAATTCGAATAGTAATGTTTCACGTTTCTTTCCCTCTTGCATATTAACCAGTCCAAGAAATGAGTGATTATTTTAAACCAATGATAGCCAGGTGACTGTAGTGTTTACACAATACAGTCATACATCCCTCCCCATTTATGAGAGTTCCTGTTTACTTTAGACCTCCAAAAAAAAAAAAAAAGAAGAGTAGTTACACCAGTAGCTAAAGTCATCTACTTCCTACACGTTTTCACAAGCATCCACATATGTTTGAAATCCGCAGAAACGTTATGAATGTTGGAAATAGAGGAAAATGGAGATGCTACCCACTCCTCCAGTGGAAGTATTTAGCTTCAGAGTTAGAGTTAAATAGTTTAACTCTAACCCTGAATAAAGCTAAACATGTATGTTTAAATTGGTTTATGGAGCAAATTGGAACACACACACACACACACACACACACGCGCGCGCACGCACACACACACACACACACACACACACACACACACACACACACACACACACACACACACACACACACACACACACACACACACACACACACACACACACACACCATCACTTTATAAATACACTCAATGATCAAAATACTAAATGGAATCCATTAATAATAATAATATTCGTATGGGGGTTTCTCCCCTTTTTCCTCAGTCCCTTTGTACGTTGTGTCCTCCTGATGAGGGATTAAATATACATTTTTTATTACTGTAGATCAGTATGCATTCACGGGACTGTTTGCCTGTTCTGAAAGACAAAAAAAAAAAAAACCCAAGTTTCCGGTGAAAAACCCCTTACCTGCGTATGAGACATCTAACTCACCTTTAATCGAATGAGACCAGATAAAGGTTCTTCAAGTCATAGACGGGAATCGAACCAAGATCTTTCCGACCAAAGGATTTCGTCTATACCGACTAAGCTATGGAGGCTCAATCCACTAATAATACTAGATTTATGGCACGTGGTACACACCTACTATAAATAGCTGGTAGATTGGTTCATTGGTAGCGAGACAGTATCTTTGGGAAGAATCAGTTCGGATATGTGAATTGGTAGGCAAAGATTTGCCAAATCTAAACAACTTCGTGTGTTCTCCTGACCAAGAGAACACAAAACAAGTTACACACAAAAATCACATTGTAATCATTGGCTGGTCGTATGGGCATCAAGGCATTTATGTCATCATATACAAAACATGTATGTTTAGATTACGTTAGAGAACAACATGACATACGAGGGTTGTCTGAAAAGTTCTCGGCATCAACCATAAATGGCAACACTATCGGCAAGATTTTTTTTTTCTAAAGTTCATACATCTGTCATAAGCATTCATGTGAAATTGCAATCATTGTATCAAGTAGTTTGTTTTATACAAGATAAAACTTGAACTGGATAAAATTGAGTATCGTGCGGTTATAAAATTTTTTGTAAACGAAGATTTAACGCCAAAAGAAATTCATTCGAAGTTCATAAAAGTTTATGAACACCCTTCTCCTTCGTTTTAGACAATTAAGAAATAGGCTGCCGAGTTTAAACGTGGCAGTACCAGCCTTGAAGATGATCCACGTGAAGGACGTCCAAAAAGTGTAACAACGCCAGAAATCATTGATCAAGTGCACGATATGGTATTGGATGAGCGGCGAGTCAAAGTGCGTGAAATTGTTGAGACTATAGGCATGACTTAATTATTTTGCATGAAGAATTGTATATGAAAAAACTTTGCGCAAGATGGGTGCCGAGCTTGCATACAGCAGACCAAAAAAGCACTCCTATTAAAATCTCTGAACAGTGCTTAGAGCGTTTTAAAAAGAATAAAATTGATTTTGTGCGTCGATTTACTAGTACGGATGAAACTTGGATTTACCATTACAAACCAGAATCCAAACAGCAGTCAAAAACAGTGGAAAGAAGCCGGTTGTTCAGCGCCAAAGAAGACAAAGTCGGTTCCATCAGCAGGAAAGGTCATGGCATCGATGTTTTGGGATGCTAAATGCATTTTGTTTATTAATTATCTTGAAAAGGGTAAAACAATAACCGGGGAATATTATTCCGATCTTTTAACCAGACTAGACGAAAAAATCTGTGAGTAAAGACCCGGTTTGCAGAAGAAAAAAAATCATCTTTCATCAGGACAATGCACCTGCCCACAAAGGTGTTTTCGGAATGGGAAAATTAAGGGACTGCACTATGAATTGTTGGAATATCCACCCTATTTCACCAGATTTGACTTCCTCTGACTTCTATTTCTTCCCAAAACTAAACTCTTCCACGCTGGTCAGCGTTTTTCTTCGAGTCAAAAGGTGATTGCAGCTGTAGAGGGGTATTTTGCAGATCTTACTGAGAACCACTACTGTGGACAGGATAATGGCTAATGGCGCTGGAGCATCGCTGGAATAAATATATTAGTCTTAAGGGAGATTATGTTGAAAATAAAAATCAATATGAAATTATAAATTCGTTTTTTCATTGTTAGGCCGAGAACTTTTCATACCACCCTCGTACATAGAAGAACATATACTTATTTCACCATAAAGGACTTACATCTCAAGTCATGGTGTTTTTATGTGCTATCAAGTGAATGTTTCTAATCAAAGAAGATCAGAAGTCTATGGCAAACTAGAAGTGCGCAAAGCATTCGTTACTATGGGTATACAAGAAATCATTTTATGTTCCTCTGATTATAATTTCAGAAACTAAAAATAGAATATTTTTCAAAATTATCACTAATTGCTGCCGCCCACCACCAGCACATCAAAGAATTTCAGAGAGTAGTTGAAAAGGCTTATACACTACTTCTGCGCCATTGGGAATTATTTTATCTCTCGTCAATTTAGTACTACGTTCTTGTGTTAGTAGCAGTGAGAGGCTTTCAGTTCATTAGTATTCTGGAAACAAATAATTTTTTCTGGTATATTCTGAAGAAATATATATTTTTTAAGACAGAAAAAATAAATCCGAAGAGAATATGCAACAGACAGTTAAATAAAATTTTTAAATAAAAATAAATATGGAAGAAAGAAATAAATACCGATATGAAATTTATCATGTGAGAGTGGGATTACGAGCCCCCCCCCCCCCCAAAAGCCATTAAAATGCAGATAATAAAACTTCAGTTCTTCGGTATCTTACTTTATGCCACATGCATGTGCAATTTTTTTTTTTTATTTTTATTTTTTTTTTTTTTTTTTTAACATTATCATCGACTCCAGTTCTCAAAATCCTATCATCTCAATGTAGTTCGAGATGGTAAAGTTTTCTTTTCTGTTTTTTCCTGTCCTAAGAAAACCAATCATGAAATATTGACATCAATTATGGATTATTTGGCAGTAAAGCTGAAGCAGCTCAGGTTAAATGCGAGTATCCACTCACATCCCTATTATCACCCTGTCATCACCTCCATCTAAGACAGCATATATCGTCAGTTAATTCAACAATATTTCTAATCAACTACATGATGAAACACTGGAGATTTCTGAAATAAAACCTTTATGCCTCTGATTAGGAGTTAACACTGCTTAAGCGACTAATTTCATAAGACAACATTATCGTCAGCATATATATATGAAGATGTATATGCTGACGAACACCCTGTATATATATATATATATATATATATATATATACAGGGTGTTCGGGATAAATTTGACATATTTATAATTAATTATATTTTTCCGTAAGTTACATGTATTAACACACTTCTCTTCATTTAAAAGTTTGGACCCTTCTTCATTCATATACAAGATGTCAGAAAGGATGGATAGCTGGAACCCACCTGAATCATGGAAGAGAATAACTTGTATCATGATGATTCGTGCCCGCCATCAAAATAAGGATATTACGACTGCTGCCCAATGCTCCCTGAATACAGTAAAAACAATCAGGCATGAACTAGAGACTTGCAATGGTGACTACGAGGATGTAGCAAGAAGAAAGATCCCTAGCAGACGATCTGATTGCGTTCGTACAGCAGAATTCCTCGCAAATCTGCAGGAACAGGTGTTGAAGAACCCTGGCATTGGAATTCGGGCTTTGTTCGTGGAGTTGCTAACTGTAGTCAAGCCCTGGATAACAAGGGTAGCCAATGGTAGGCCGTATGTATGGCAGCAGGATTCGGCCCCTTGCCACACCTCTGGGAAAAGTCAAAAATGGTTGTCTGAAAATTTCTATGACTTCACCAGTCCAAATGTTTGGCCTCCAAACTCCCCAGACCTTAACCCCATGGATTATTTTGTATGGGGCGCAGTTGAAAAAGACACCAATCGCACTTCCAGTAATACAAAAGCCCAGTTAATGGATAAAATTAAAACAGTTTTTGCGGCCCTTCCCAGGGAGACTGTAGCATCAGCTTGTTCGAGGTTCCGAAGCAGAATTGAAGCTGTGATCGATGCTAATGGTGGTTATTTTGAGTAAATCTTGTTGATAGTATTGTAATTAACTCTGCCTGTAATGTTTTTTTGTCAATTCATTAAATTTAATAGATACAAAGAAGATTTTCTTTTTCCTTACGAAACTGTCAAATTTATCCCGAACACCCTGTATATATATATATATATATATATATATATATATATATATATATATATATATATATATATATATATATATATATATATATATATATATATATATATATATATATATTTATATTTATATTTTGAACAGCATTAACTGTTTCGGCTTAATGTCAAATAATTCAACCCATGTTGATAGTGAAATTGGTATCTCCAAATATAAGCGACATAAAAATTATATTGGAATTCTGGATATCATAATCAGAATATCAATATACTATTCGGCGTTCTTTAATTACTTTATTTTTTGTATAAAATAAAAATAAATAAGTAAAGCCGCGCACGCCGTTTATTCCCTACATGGAGTAGGTGTGGCCGATTTAGCCCTATCTAACTTTGAAGACTAAGGAAATTCAATCTCCACCGGTAGCCAGTCAGAGATAGCTGTCCTAAGACTATCACTAATTATAAACGGCATCCAGTAAAGAGAGGAAACAAGTGCTGCCGTCTCGTGTTCCCTATTCGATAGTGTTAACTAAAATAATGTGGGGTGTAGGGTTGATTTTTTTTGAGTTTACCAAACGAAAAATCCAGAGTTTCCACAGAAAACCCACATGCTCATCTCCAAGATTCAATAACTCGAGAACAGGTCGAAGAAATAGTTAGAAAAAGTGCCGAGAACGGCTTTCTTCTGGCTGCCTAGCGCTATAGAAGCAAACATCACTTCCACAGGGCTACACAGACCTCATATTGATTTATTATATAAATACATTTTACAATAAAGGTGATTAGTCGTGACCAACAGATGAATGAATCTGCAAATCATAACACAATTGCCACCAACTTAACAAATGGAACGATATATATACTTCGACAAATAACGTCCACCGAGCAGCTACTTTCCTAAGTACATCCATTTAACTTGAAGAGGACATAAATCGCAATTTTTCACTCCACATTACAGCTTTCCAACGATCTACTGTCCAATTACAGTGGAGTAGACAGTTTGCAATGAACCCGAAAGCTCTTTGACTTGTAAATGATGTCTCGCTTGCAGTCAGAAGTCTTTTAATCGAAACTGAGGGTATTTATTGTTTAACTACGTTCACTTAGGATTCTCTCAATCTTTCTTATAGGGAATCCACTAATGTACTACCCGAGACACGCATAATCCTTTTCGGCACCCTTCTATCCCTTTAGTCAGTTTATGTGGTCTGACTGGGTTTCTAGTACTGCAATTATACGAATTGACTGGACTGATGGTATATGACAACCTATGAGAGTGGTTGACTGGAAGGCATTTAATTAGAATCTCACGTTATTTCTAGTCTTATAAAGTTCTTTAGCATATACCATTGTCTTTATAACATTTTATAAACCGAATGTGTATAAAATTCAGTATACAAAAATATGTGGTGGAGTTGATAAAAGTTTCGAAATAATGTATTTTCCTCGCTCATCAAAAGAAAGAGTTTGAACCTGGAGTCCCTTTTCAAGATAAAAGAGGAGTGGTATCGACCACTTTTTTAAATGATTCTAATAAAACATAACTTGTATTAATTTAAAAGTAAGATTCTGGTTTATATAAAATATAAATAATTTCAATTTCCGAACAACTAAGACGAGGAATTTGTTAAATGCAGCAAATTCATGTAAACCATACAAGAAACTAAAGTGGAGAAATATATGTTATATTATACGTATTCGTCTAGAGATAGCTTTAGTTTGAATTTATTTTTAAAAAAATAAAGAATTCTGCTGTATTAAAATAGGCCACTCCCAAAATAAAATTAATCGAATTAACTTGTTTATTTTAACACCAGATTTATTTTTTTATTAGCTACAATAATCTTTACAGTAATTTTGAATTTCGATGGAATTTTCAAATAAAAAAAAGATAATTGAGTCGGAAATTTTGAAGGATATCAGAAATAAGAACATTATTTGAAAACCACTTTATTTACCTCAGTGAAAGGGTTTTAAAAATGACTTTAAGAATATTTTAATGAATTTTCAAAGTTACAAAAGGCTGCGTGATGTTGATTAACATCTAAAAATTGTTTTGGAAACAGAAAATATCAATCAAATGGTCTGTGGTTTATACCGGACAACAAAACGATCGTTATTCGCATGCCCTTGTGGTACGTAAATGTATAAAGACACTCACGCAACGGGTATCTGAGCAATATTAAATCCTTAACGACACTTTTTACACTAGCGTGTATTGTTGGTGAACCACTCACGTTCCTATAACACAGACACCTCTCATTATGCGGTTCTCTGTTGTGCCTTTGCCGAAGCAGCCAACTACAATCAATAACTTATTAGGCTACCGCAAAGAATGTTCCAAGCAAAAGCGTTATCAGAAGAGGAAAGTTATATGGCGTTGAGGAAATGGCTTTGATATGTCGCAGTAACATATCGGGAGAATGCGATGATCGCCCTCGTAGATCATGAGGTTATGGAAGTTAATATCAATTTAGGATTTCTTGAGACATGAGGTCATAGAGATAAGTCACTTCTCATGACGCAAGATGATCCGGTAATTGTGGTCTGTTGCAGAAGATCCCGAAGCTAATGTTTCTACTGTCATAACTCTTTCCGATATGTAATGCAAGTATCACGTGTTAATAGAACAGGTGAATCACTTATATTCTTCCCAAGAAATAGTTTAGTTTAAAATTTTATTGTAGTCCTCTCCAACACAATCTTTACCAATACAGCAAGTACTGGTCTAAACAAGTTATAAATTGCCATAGAAAAGTATTAGTGTCATATCTAGAAGATATGGAATCAAGGCACAATTTTTGAACATATATCTGAAAAACTTGCATTTAGGACATTGTAAGCTTTAAGTACACGTATAAAGGACCGAATTGATCATAAGGTTTAATGTATTTCTGTTATATTTGTAAACATATATTTGTAATTTGCTCTTATTTTAAATTCTTATAAGATTAGCTATAACTTTAGTGTTTTCTTTATATGTTTGCAATGATTAGTATTAAACGAATAAAAAAAATACTTGTAAAATACCACAAATAGGTTTCCAATTGATAGACTTTAATTTCAAAATTGTTTTTGGCAGTGGTGGCGCTGTGAGGAATTGCAATTTACCAGCAGATAGAATAAATAGTTTTGAGTTGTTTCACTGTTTGATTTACAGAATTGTTTTTGCCGGTGGTGGCGCTAGAGAAACTGCAATTTACAAGTTGACAGTTGTGTTCGTTTGGGATATGATTAAACAGAAAATGCTAAATAAATAAATAGAAATGCTAAGTCATTCACTAAAAGTGTCGGTCCTTTGATTATGCTGTTTCACCAGTAAATGAAAAAGTATGGAATTAAAATTAAAGACGGTTCCAATAGTATATTTTATCAGTCGAGATTTCGGTTTGAATCTTTTCACGTAAGAAATTCTTTGAAGTGAAAAATCGGGATAATCCAAAATTTTGTAGGACTTGTGCAATCTTAAATTTGAAGCAATTTTATTTAAATAGTTCTGACGTTTCTAGAAATTTCTGGATTTATATAAAAGAGTATGATAAAGCAGGTTCAGTGCGGTTGCAGTGCCCATTCTTAAAATAAAATGTTACTGAAGCCTATATGAATTCTCGTTACGATGGATGCTTCAAAACCGATAACGTATTAGTGTCATATACGGAAACTATCGACCAGTTGTTGGTTGCAGAAAAATTGCATCAGGGTGGCTGTTCCAGAAAAAACAAGTAGATGGAATAAAAATAAGAACAATGAGGGAATTCGGTGGGTTTTAAATTGAATGATGAACGCAGGTACGGTAGAACAGTTTCTAAAAATACCTATAGAAATAGATGCGCAGGAATAGATATTTTTCATTGGATAAAACCCATGAAAATATTCAAACTATTCGTTGGGACTTTTTCATATTCTCAATATTAGAAAGATATCATTATTATTTAAAATTATAAATTATTAAAAATATTCATAATATTTTTTCAGAGAAATGGAAGAATTATTGTCATGTTTTTATATTTAAAAAAATTCTCTAAATATTGTATGCGCAGTTGTACCAAGTCTAAACGTAAAAAACACACACAAAAAAAAACATGTTTTTATGATAGTTTTGCTATCTGAAACAAAACTTGTAGTTTTCATATTCACTTTGAAAACAAACCACAGGCGAAAAAAAAAACTTTTCTAAGTTAGTAGTGTTTACGATGGATGGCATAAAGAACTCAGGAAAATACAACTAACAGAAGCATGAAGCGAACGTGCAACACATACAGTTCGACTCAGTGAACTTCCATACATGACCTTAAAAGAATTGAAAAGGTAGCTGAAGGCACGCAGAATAGAAGTTTCCAATTCCTTCGCTTGAAAAAAAAATCGATTTTAGGGTTTAGAAATTCTTGTCGTTCGCCACTTTTTAATATATTTTAATATATATATTAAAACTGCCAAGTTATAAGAGATAAATAGTGATAAATGTATTAGTAAAACATAAATATTGATAAATTGATTCCTGCAACTAGATGTTGGCTTTTTTTTTTTTCTTTTTGTAACGATAATTCCATTCATATGAAAAGATAGAAATCGAGTGAGCTAAGGATAATACCATAGTTTTAGAGATATAGTAGTTTTAGCCATTTCAGGCTTATTTCATCAAAAACCTTCTCAATGGTAGTCAAACGTTTCCCACGCGGTGGTTCTCCCCACTTAGGGAACAGATCGAAGTCCGTGATTAATGTCCGGACTATACGAGGTGGTGTGAGGAAGCATAATATCAGATATTTCATGTGAGACATGTGGACTTCATCCGACTTGATTCAGATTCTTCCTCCATTTTGAAGTCTTATTTCATAGAACAGGAACAGTAGAAAACCAACACACGTTTTTATGAATCTAGCTTATGAGAGACGTGAAGGTGGAAACTATTACGTCATCCCACTGATCACGCTTGCGCAGTGTGTAGAACCTTGAAATAATCTACGTACTAACACAGCGACGTGTATTAACTCTCTTATCATTGCATTAATAGTTCATATATGTATACAGAGCTATTCATTTTGCAGAAATACTTGCTTTGCATCAATAAGGAAAGTCCTCAAAGATATGTTGACGGCTCTCTCAATAATGTTTAATGACTATCGACAGAAATAACTGCGCTTATCTCACATGACACTTTTGACTTCGCATCCTATAAAACTTGCTTTTAATAAGAATAAAATAGTGGGAATAATTGCACGAAGAACACAGGCCAAAACTATCTTGTCAGCAATTTAAACTTTTATCGACTTTTCTTACGTTGTTGTTGCATAAATTTTTCTAAAGACTGAGTGTGTGTGTGTGTGTGTGTGTGTGTGTGTGTGTGTGTGTGTGTGTGTGTGTGTGTGTGTGTGTGTGTGTGTGTGTGTGTGTGTGTGTGTGTGTCTTATGATAGGGTGATTAATCCTATCTGCCATGCTGATAAATTGCGTATGTTCTTCTGCTGGTTTGCTTGTTTTTTTTTTTTTTTGGAATGAAAAACCTGCTAACCCGTATGAGACCGACTAACTCACTTTCAGTTGAAAAGCCCTGATAAAGTTCCTCGCGTCACTGACGGGAATCGAACTCAGGTTTTCCAAATCGAAGGGAATGAGGACATGAAATTACCAATAACATTTCATTAATTAATTTAATTAATTTATTAATCTATAAAGCTTTATCCTCCTGTTTTTTTCAATTAAAAATTCCACCACAAATCTGCTGAATATAATTAATATTAATCTACATGTCGTAAATCGATGAGTGCGTAAATATGGAAAAAGAAGAAAAATCTGCCTTATTATGACCGGTCTGTGGTTATAAATGCAGAAAGGCTTTAAAAAGACACTCAGTCCAATATCTGTTCGACATTTTTAAACGAGGAGAAGTATAAAGGAGAAGTTTTTGAGCACCAAATGAAGGAGAATATTATTAAAGTAATGTAACAGTGCCTAATTTATAGTTCTTGTTCAAAACATGGCAGAAATTATTCTTTTCATAGTCAGAAAGTTACGTTGAAGATTTTTTTTTTTCGATTTATTTTACAGTGTTTGGAAGTAAACTGTATATTGGGCACACATAAAAAATAACTAAATAAAAAATGAACAGACGAATGATCAGAGCGCCATCTGCATGACTGACTTGACAAGAACATTAAAAAATAAATCCATGCACGAACTTGCGATAGTGTCATTATAGACAAAATGATAAATCAGTTGCAAATTAGTGCATCTGCAACGTCTGCCTATGCACTCAACCACACCAGAGTTCACCTATCTTAAGTTTAGATAAATGGTGTTTTAAAACACCAGACACAAGTGCTTATATACAAAAAAGAGAAAATCAATCCACCATTAGAAACCACAGAGCCAGCGTTAGATTTTTATGCCTATAAAAATCTATCGCTGTTTTCTATTTATGTTTTTCCTGTTTAGTATCTTCCTATTCCATCTACTCATGAATGAATGTTAATAATTTTACTTGGTCTGGTTGGCCAAGTGGATAGTGTTAATGCTATCCACCCAGTAAGTTCGCGGTACGAATCCTGTAGGATTTTCGATTATCTTAGACTTAAAAATCTCTTACTCAACTCCTATACTAATGTACTACAGGTTCACAATTGTTTGCGAGTAGGATTCATACTGAAAAAAAAAAATCTCCAAATCAGATTTCTTCAAAATCCATTAGTTACTTTAAGTCCTAAGGATAGATTTAATGTAAACAGATCGTTTCCACATTAGGGAATTATTATTATTTTATTTATTTATTTTTACATTAGAAAAGTTTAAACAACGAAGTTACTGAGAGACAGACAGACAGGTAACACCTTTTCCATAGAGAACATATTAAATAAAGCATGCGATCTACAATAATAACACGCAAATCCGCTCTATCTGAGTGATATACGAGCTTAAAATTCAATATTCAGAGATGAGAGTCAGTGACATTACAGAACAAAACAACAAAAAAACATGGTCATACACGAAACCTTCTCAATTTATAAATAGTGATGAATAAGATGCAGTTAAACTTCAAAAACATCTCGAAATCATATAAAAAAAAAATCTAGTCACTAATTTTTATTTGGAAAGATATCGATGGAATACATCATGTTAGTATTAGTAGATGAAGAATTTTGCCATCGCCAAAAGATATGCATAGAAAATACAATGGATAATTCACTAGATTGCGAAGCCATTTATTTATTACCTTCGATGGGATTCAAATCAACAGAATTAGGCAGCCAGGGAGTGCATGGAATGCTTACCTTGCTTTATGACAGTGCGAGGCTTGTGATACTTGGGGGGGGGGGGGGTTGTCTTGCTGGAAGAGCTCAGATCCATTGGACCACATTGTTGCCATGTAGGACAATGCGATACCTAGTCCGAAACAATCCTCATATCAAAGTGTGTTCGATGGGGGATAAGAGGACTCAATGATGTCCATGAGAACAATCTCCACAACCGCCATCGGAATACCTGCCTCTTTCTGACCAACTGGGCAGTATGGTTGGCCTGATACAGGATCGGTGGTCATAATGTTTCAGCTCATTAATGCAGATTCATATGTCGATTGCTCAGGGAATTTATCCCATGGATGATTAGAAGGAAAAGAATTAAAGACAAGTTTCACATGGTGCAAATGACATTTCTGAAAGTAATTAGAAATGATAATAGTTATTCCCAGAGATAAACATGCCTCTCTCTCTCTCTCCTATATTTCCACATGCCTGTTATTAATAAATAATGAATAATAATTCCTTTAGATTACCAAGACACAGTAAATTTTATGTTAAGACTTATATGGTATGGCCTTTCTTGAATTCATTTAAATCGAAATCGTCCATGATAACAATATTAATAAAATATTGATCTTACGTTTCCTTTGATTTTGAAAACTGGTCTGTTTTTAAAAGTATGCACACCCAAGAAGGCCCAAAAGAAATGAGGGAAAAAAATCGGGTATCTCAAACCACGTAATCAGGGAGCTCCAAATTTATCAATCTTAATGTGTTAAAATCGAAATAAGGCTTCGATTTTTCGTCTTGCCTCAGATTCCCAAATTTCCACACAGTTCAGAAGAGACTTCTCACTCAAATAAATGACATTGTTTACCATCTAATAATCGGCAGGGGTGACTCGTGCATAGGCACTGCGGAACTGCAGCAACCCCAATTTTTATCGATATATAAATATATTTATTAATTTACTTATATTAGCTTGTAATATTAAATTTTATCATCAACAATCCTTTACAATTCTCTTATTTTGTACAAAAAATAATAAAAATCCATCTTGTAGCACTTAGGAGGGCGAAGGACGCTAGCAGCACTGGGTTTACCACAGTGTCGCATCTCACTATGACGAGCGCAAGCATATGCACGTCATAGTGAGATGCGAGCTATTAGCGTAATGCGGCACTGTCCACCGCGCAGTTCCACTGTTGTTTATATGCAGTTTGCGCCAGTAGTAGAGTGTTCGTAGTGCTTATCGTGTTTACTCCATCTCTTTAAATATTTGGACATTACAGTTAAAGACATAACATTTGTTATAGCTTATATTTTAGAACATTATTGGGGTTATGATAATGGGTTTTATTTTTAAGTAATTTTGAATTATACTAAACTGCATAATTTTATCGATAATAAACAATATTTTTTCATGTTTAATTTTTTTTTTTCAATTTTTACCATAATTTTGATATTTTATCCAAACACTGTACTCACAGTGTGTATGTATATTTCGAAATTTGCAGTATCCCCACGATTTCAAGCCACGAGCCGCCAGTGATAATCGGTAAACAAAATATTGAAAGATCAACTAGTAAACAACACACAACACTGAGGAAGGTTGCCATTTTAACGGAGGGAAGGAAAGAATAATAATAAAAAAAAAGGGGGGGGTGGAAAGCGCTGTTTTCCTTGTTCGTTTAATACAGCCTTTCTGACTTTAGTTTCTAATCCGCAAGGCGCTCCGGAAAAGGTAGAGCAGACGTGATTAAGAGGGTGTAATTAAGATTATTTGGGCACTGATACAACACGCACACACACACACATACACACACACACTGTAAGTCATATTGAGGTGGAAAAAAAAGGTTGATGCTGGAGGTAATTAATGTGTGCTTTGAACTACACAGCACTGACTTGGGAGGATTAGCAAAGATTGGCGGATCGAACTTCTCTCTTTGTGACATGGCGAGAACGCTTCGTAATGGAAGTTTCTTGTTGATTCCTACCTCGATCGATTGACGGTATCGTACCGGTAGAGGTAAACAATAGATTATCCTTAATAATGCCTTTAAATTTTGTTTAGAGAGTAGGGTAAAAGACTATCGCTTTACCCCTTTTAAATACACACACACACACACACACACGCACGATGTTGAGAGGCAAATACTAGTCAAAAGTGGGCGTTTGGTTAGATTAGTTATGACCTTTTGTACACGAGTTACGACACTAGCGACCTGATTTCCTATTGGTTATTGTCAATCCGTTTGCCACCCACTTGGTTGCTAAAAATAAACAGCAAGCAGCTAACGGAATACTGGCCTTACAATTTGACATATCAATCGGTTGTTAACTGGCAAACATGTGCAGTTACGAATGCTAACTCGGAAAAGAAATCGATGAAAAATGAACCGAAAGAGAAATGAATATTTCATGCTATAAGTTGTTAATAATCTGCAGCTGAAACTATCGAACTAATAAGTTTTTTCAGAATCCTATATCACGGATTATTTTTCCTGCACTGCACCATCCAACACCGATTTTGAACTTATTGCATCCCCCCCCCCTTCTCTCTTAACACATTCTTGCGATGTATAAATCCTATAATAAAGTGGAGCAGCTGCCTACGTCGACTACAAAATCATAAGTAGTCTGTTTGTGTGCACCATACCGCTTCCGTAGTTTTATAACCAACGTCTTATGTTGCCTAGCAACAAGACAGCTTCTGCAATAACACGTCTGCAGGCTAGATCGCATGTCTGTTGCTTTAATTTATAAGCTGTCGTACTGCATGCTGCTTGGATTATTATTGTAACAATAGATTTCGTCTCTTATATGATGAACTAATGGATTTTAGGCAGAAAAGTTAATTCGGAACTTGTATGGGCTTTCGTAATTCATCGCCTGCGGTTTTTATGTTGTTGATAAAGGTATTAGGAATCAGATTACGAATATATGGGGCTTATGCTGGATCATTTATCACTCTGATCGTAAAGCAGAAATCTTATTTTAACGAGATATGAACTTGGGAATAAAGGTGTTAAGACCTATGCTATTTCCTGTATTTCTCCATGCATACACTAGAGGGCGCTTCTATAACAACAAGCAGTGAAATATATTAGAAAATTCATATATTAGAAGAAGCAAATATCAAGCTACTAATATTGAAAATGTGATCATAAACATAAATTGAAGAATATAATTAAAAAAAAAAAGGACGTGCAAGGACATAAACTTAAGAATTTAAAATTAGCGAGGCTCGCCTTAATGAAAATGAAAAGTAATGAAAAATTCGATGACCGATTTATTGAAATAAAAGCTGTTTTATGGGTCATTTTGAATATCTTATCACCATGGCAGTGTGTCCGGTACTTAATATAAAACAAGAGCTCAGAGATGCTGTTCATTGAGATCCATAAATTTGCTATTTTTAAAACTGTTATTTTGTGTCACGAGGTAATGCATTTTTATTGTTCTGACGTATTTAGTAGAAGTTGTTTACTATGCCGAGAATTATACATTTACGAGGAGTTTTATTTTCTATTTAACGAGTAGCAAATGAAAATTAATGTCATGTAAAGCTAATAAAAATATGTAAATGTTTTCTGGCTTCTATTCTTTGTAACTAAAGAATTATTTAAAAATAAATCAATAAATAAAATATGAAAAATAAAGAGTTAATTAAATATTACAAAATAATTTATGAAAAAAAATGAATATGACTGTGTATATTATTTTAGGGTCAGTTTTTTTTTTTTTTAATAAGCTTTTAAAAATTTATTAGATCATAATGGAATTATAATGAATATCGGTAAAATGCAGATACAAATAATCCTCTAACTTATTCATTTTTACTTCATTATTTGTTTTCTTTTCTTTTTTTTTTTTTTCTAATTACCTATTTGATAGCCACCGAAGATTGTACAAAAAAAAAAAAAAAAAAAAATCGAACCGCCTGTGTCCAGTAAAGTGCACTGAATTGATTTTCGTTTTCGAAACTTCAGTGAACTTTATTTTGTCTGGAAAAGAAACTTTATTTCTTAGAGAAAATACATTTATCACATCTGGGAATTGTTCTGTTGGATTAGTGCCAAAAATCCATTGTTAAATTCTGGCGAGCTTCGGATCCTTTAATTAAACAACACTCAATGAAGTAGTCACTAGCCGAAAAATGCATTTGATTTAGTGTTGCGTGTCAATTCCAATTTGTAAGCTTGATTTATTTGAGAAGTAGTGAGAAAGAGAAATGGGCCTGCATTTCTAAGGTAACAATACGACGGATAAAATTATCTGGCTTTTGTCACACAATAAATAACACTTTTCAGATACTGAATAAAATTCGTACACTTGATGAAAAGAAGAAATGACAGAGCAACACTTTTTGTTGCTGTATTATTTCGAACAGAATTTTTTTTAATACTGTTATTACAAATTTTCTGAATAAACTAATTTGAATAAATTAAATTAGCAAAATTATTAATTAATAAAATAATAAATTCATATTTTGGACCACATTATATGTGAGCACAGTCTTTTATTTTTGACAAGAATAAGAAACCCTAGCAGTTCATCTAATGGAAGTAGAATTGTTAAATTTATTTTTATTTATTTATTTTTACTTAAGTATTTTTTACTATATTCAGAAGAAATACTGAACCGACAGTTCAGTATTTAATCGAGTAATTTATTGGGCATCAAGTATTTCGAGTTCTAAATTCCAAATCTAATCCAAAATATTCAATAACTTAAGCTTTTTTTAATACATTATAATGAATTAGCCTGTGGAAGCCTGTGTAGCTCAGTGGATGTGGCGTTTGCACACCACCGCGCTTGGCCGCACAAAGGAAGACTTCATTTCGAGTCTAGTCTGCGACTAGAGGAAAATTTTCTAAGCCTTTTTTCGACCGGTTTTCCCGAGTTAGTCGATCTCTGGCACGGGCAAGCAGGTTTTTCCTCCCGGAAACTCGGGTTTTTCGTCCTGTAAACTCAAGAAAATCGACCGTAGAACCCACATTATTTCAGACATTAAATATATTGTGTTAGGGTTAGGGACCACGAGATGGCGGCACATTTGAGCCGTCTCTCTTCACTGCGTACCGCTTAATTAGTGATAGCTTTGGGCCATCTATCTCTGATTGGGTACCAGTGGAGATTGAACTGCCCACTCAGTCTCCAAAAGTTAGATAGGGCTAAATGGCCTCGCCTACTCCCGTATACGGGAATAAAAAGGCGTTAGCTGATTTTTTTTAATGAATTAGCACTAAAAATGCTAAAATTTGAAATAATTGTCACTTAATTGCTCATTTTTCGAGCTATTGTGACTCACGTCGTGATGATTTGAAAAGGAAGGGCGCTTTAAACAAGTCTGAACTTGTCTTGCATCAAAGAGTAATGTAACACGAATTAAGTTCTCACAATGATTTATAGAAAACTAAAAGAATCATGTAACAGATTATTACTTCTGGATAACAAATGTATCAAGGTTCGCTATAAAAAATATAACCTAAATAACCTAAATATAACCTAACCTAAATTAGAACTTTAATCTTTTGATCTTTCCAGCGCCTATGCCACCATTACTGCAAGATATTGTACTCCCACCGAGCGTGGCAATGTGCCAAGAATAGTCAATTCATGCTGAAGGGGAGAAAGAAATAAAGGATGTCCGAATTGGGGAACAACAAGCAAAATTACGTGCTTTATATGTACAATTTTCCGACTGTTGTACAAGCAAAATAGTTACCACTTTAAGAACTAGAATTTTCATAAACGAAAAGCTAATTTTCTGACGTATAATAATACACTCATCCCACGAAACACATTGATTACCCTAATATCAGAATGGACTCTCCTTCTGACATGTGCAAAAGTGTCGAAGGGTCTCGCATCTGTGGGGGTACAGTATGTGGTATTGAAAGATGACGAATCTTTCGCTTGCAGTGTGGATATTAAGGCTTTATCAAATGTATGCATTTATGAAGTTGTCAACAAACCTTATCTCATTGAACACATGTCAAAGATTTGAATTTAAAATAAGCAATACCATAAAGCTAAGAATACCAAGTAAATTGTTTAGTTCAGATAGGGAAGAAATAAACAAAGCATTATATGTAGAGTTATTCTTTTATTTTATTTTTATAAAATTTGAGTTATAAAAGAAGTTTGCAAATTTTAAGATAATTTTAAATAATTCAAATATATCTAAAATTTCAAAAAATATATTTTTCAAAATTCACATTTTTGAGAAACCATTTCGTTTTAAAAATAATTTTTATCTAAATTTTCGCATTGAATAAGATAGCGAACGTACCCAACAGATTAAGTCCGCTATAATGGTTGCATCCTACCAGAAACCTGTTCCCAAGCCTGATCGTTTGCCTGAGGACATTATGGACCTGATCAGAGAGAAGAGCAGAGCTAGGAAGAGATTTCATAACACTCGCGCACCTCAGGATAAGACAGTGCTTAACAGATTGAATGGAGCAGTAAGAGATGCACTTAAAACACATAGAAACGAAGTCTGGGATAAAAAGTTAGCCTCTATCTCACCTATTGATCACTCTATCTGGGGCCTACTGAGAAATATCAAAAATAAAACCAGATCCCTCCCCCCTATAATCTCAAACCAGGGCCTAGTCCACACAGATGCAGATAAGGCAGAAGCCATACTTAAAAATCTTGAGGATCAGTGCAAACCTTCTTATAACAACATCGATTTCAATCATCTGTACAAAATCCACAGACAGGTTAGGCACGCACTAAACCAGTGCCGATCATATTGCACCCGCATCACCTGTTGAATTATATGATATTATTAAAAAACTTAAGAACAATAAAGCTCCTGGACCAGACAGCATCTCAAACAGGGTGATCAAGCTGCTGCCTCGAAAAGCTATAGTGCATCTGACCAATATAATAAATGCAATCTTAAGACTTCACTATTTTCCTTCCACCTGGAAAATGGGTGATGTGATTCCTATACATAAGCCAGGCAAAGACCCACACTTACCGCAGAATTATCGTCCAATCAGTCTCATCTCCAATCTGGGTAAGGTTGCAGAGAAGGTCATCCTCTCACAACTCCAAACCTCAGTAAATGACCTAGACATCCTCCCTAAAGAACAGTTTGGATTTCGACAACACCATAGTACTACCCAGCAAATCCACAGAATTGTGGAATATATCACCACCAGCTACAACTGGCGCCAGTGCACAGGTGCGGTATTCCTAGACCTATCTAAAGCATTTGACAAAATCTGGCATTTTGGACTCGTGCACAAACTTATCTCAGCCGGTATCTCACTAAAAATGGTTCATCTAATCCGTTCATATCTTCAGAATAGATCAATGCAAGTTAAAATTAACGGTTCTACATCGTCCCAGCGCCATATCTTTGCTGGAGTGCCGCAGGGATCTCTACTGGCTCCATTGCTGTTTTCTGTATACATGTCAGACATCCCACACAATCCGATGACTTCCATTTTAGCACTGTATGCGGACGATACGGCAATACTAACCAGATCTCTCAGACCCCACTTCGTTACTAGAAAGCTTCAAGAAAATCTTCTAAAGCTGGAGGGTTGGTTCTCCAAGTGGAGATTGGAAGTCAATCCCCTGAAAAGCTCAGCGGTTCTCTTCTCAAAAAGGCCAATGTCTCCTGCTGGAGATGTGTTACTATTCAATACTAAAATTCCCTGGCAGAAAGAAACAAATTACCTGGGTGTGATTCTCGACAAAAAGCTATCTTTCAACCAACATATCAAGTCTGCATGTGCAAAAGCATCTAAAGCCATAGCTCAGATCTACCCGCTAATTAATAGAAATAGCAAACTCAGCAACAGAATCAAATTGCAGCTATACCAGATGTCGATTCGTCCTATAATCACCTATGCCTCTCCAGCCTGGAGCCACACCTCTAATACTAACATTATTAAGATACAGCGAGTGCAGAACAAGTGCTTGAGAATGATTTTGAACGCCCCGTGGTATGTTAGAAACAGCCAACTCCACAGAGACACAAATATTCCCTATATTCTCTCTTATCTACAATCCTTAGCTGCCAAATTTTTTCTAAAGACGTCCACACATCCCAACGATTTGGTTCAACAAGCTGCAGCATACGAGCCAACGGACATATTTAAATATAGAAGACCAAAAACTATATTAGCCTCCTATAGCGATACATAATCTCCATGCCCATTCAGGGCGAGCAAACTGCTCGTAAATTTTACCCTCACTGTAACCACGACAGATAGCGGGGAATATGAAAAGCATCTTGCTTCACCCCTAAAGACATAAATGTCAATTGTCAATGTCATAGCGAACGTCGAACAGGGTGGTAGGAATCGACCCTGAGATGTGGTGATTAATACCCTTGGAGGGTAATGGATGGCAATGCTGTGAACAGTGAAGTTCTAACTGAGGCTCGGCTATTGCTGTTACCCTCCTGCCATGATCAGAGCTTTAATATCTCAATAACACCTTATCCCCACACTGTCCTCTACAGATAACGGGGAATACGAAAAGCATTCTTGCTTCGTCCCTTTAAGCCAGTCCTTATAAGGACTGTAAGGATATTCATGTTTGACCGATGTTATTATTAAAACATAGATTGTCTCCTCTGAGGTTAATTTTTAAATTAAAGTAGTTTTTTTAAAAAATAGAAATAATTTAGTCTAAATTGGGTAGTCCTATGGAAATGCCATAGAGTTAGGACACCGGAAGACCATTACAGATTCGATGAGAACTTTTCCTAGGTCTTTCTTCAATTATTCTGAATTATCGTTATTATTATTATTATTTTGAATTTCAATTAAATAAACTGAATAATTTAGCCTATGTAAATTAAGAAAATAATCTATAACATCAGAATTATGAAAATTGAAACGTACACGGATATAAAAGATTGTCTTCTATCTATTTTTCCTAATTTATTTATTTTATTTATTTATTTTTTTTATCGAACCAGCACTCGAGTTGGTCGCTTTGTATTCCATTTTCCGATGATGACATACTTGTATAATTTCTCTATATAGTTATGGATTGCACACAAATCAGTCATGAACTTGCGATAAACACGTCTGGTAAGTTGAGATACTAAGTCAACTCATGCTGAAAGGTAAGACACTTGGTCAACAATCAATTACATTCAAAATATAAGAAATATTTGCCTTATTGGTATAAAATAATAACTCACGTTTATTATGCTTTCTTAAAATAAACTTTACCATTAAGTGAATGCTATTTTGTCATTACATTTTTAATTTTGATTTACACACCTATATTTATATCACTTATGGAAATTTCTAATGCTTAGTCCAAGGTTTATACAGTATTCGAGGCTGCTGAGATGCGGTGATTAATTCATTCAATCCAAAACCCCTTGGAGGGTAATGAATGGCAATGCTGTAGCCAATGAAGTTCTAACTGAGGCTCGGCTATTGCTGTTACCCTCCTGCCATGATCAGAGCTTTAATAGCTCAATAACACCTTATCCCTACATTGTCCTCTACAGATAACGGGGAAGATGAAAAGCATTCTTGCTTCGCCCCTTTAAGCCAGTCCTTATAAGGACTATACAGTATTCGAGACGATTTCAGTTTTGATTCCAGATAGCTATCGCGGATTAGGAGTTAAGATTAGGATTAGCTAAGTCGTATAAAGCCTAGTGAATGTAATATCGTTTAGTTTGACGAATAATGTCTTGAGATTTGGTTTAGATTCGGTAAGTAATTTTGTTCAGAAAAAGTTTAAGTCCAAAATTTTGCTACCTATGCTGGTAGATCGATTTGATCTACGGGATATTTACATTGGGCTCTAGGACCCATTTCTCAAACTTTATTCTAACAGAGTTATTACCTCCTATCAGACATGTCAAAACCCCTCAATGAAAGCATATTCGAAGAAGTTTACAGAGAATTCCTAAGATTAGGAAAACTATTGAGCGACAACTGGCCAGAGAAAGTAAAGCTGTTAGATACATCCCCCCCCCCCTACAGCAGTCACAGAGGATAGGATGGATGATTTAAATGATGGAAGTATGTTGACTGAATCAGAATTAAGACACTCTACGAACATAGAGGATGCTGCATCCCTAGATAATACTCCGCAGTTTTTGGAAACCAACACAGAATTCCAAACGGTCAAAAAGAAAAGGAAAATTTCCTCTACTACAGATACACCCAAAACAGCGGAGATAGAACCAGATAATGAACTTAAAGAAAGGGTACCCCCAGTCATCCTAAGGGCCAAGGAGCACTGGACGTCCGTTGCATCCGCACTGAAATCTTCAGATATCACCTTCATGAAAGCCACAAACACAGAAGAAGGGATACGCATACAGCCTAAAACGTCATCAGACTATAGAACAATAACCGAACTTCTAGACAACAACAATCTGCCATACCACACTTTTGCACTCAACAGTGAGAAAAATTTAAAAGTAGTATTAAGCGGAGTTAAAACATTACAAATAGAAGACCTCACTGCAGACCTCCAATTTAAGGAATTTAGCCCAATTAAAGTCAGCCGAATGCGGAGAGCTGATAAAACACCCTATCCCCTAATTCTGGTGGAAATAAGCAAAGACCCAAAACATATATACAATCCCCAAACCATCTGTGATCTAGTCATAAAAGTTGAGGCATTAAAACATAAATCAACTACAACCCAGTGTCATAGACGCCAGAAGATAGATGCCAGAATGCTGAATTTCATTGGTGAAATGTGGTGGCAAATATGCATCAAATGAATGCCATAAACTCCGCACACTTCCAGAACAGTGTTCAAACTGGAGGACCACACCCTGCAAACTATAGGGGTTGTAGAGCATTTCCCCAAAACCAAAAGATACAACTCAAAACCAGTAAATCTCTTCCAGAACGCACGTCCTCCCATCAAACCATAGTCTCCACAAGATGGACGATCGTATGCTGAAGTTACAAGATCAACCTGCCAAAAAGATCCAAAACCAAATCAGTCACAGCAAACCAATAATCCTACTTAACATAACACGCCACTTAGGTGAAATGCTTGCTGAACTCCAACAAACCAACCCAACTCAGGATGCCAAGGATATCATCTTAAGGTACACACACAATCACTTTTTATGGAAATTCTTAATGGATAAGTCTAAAAGAAAACCGAAATCGTTACAAATTGTTTCATGGAACGCAAATGGTTTATTTATCAAATTGCAAGAGTTTGCAGCAGAAACCCAAGTAGACATCATCCTCATAAATGAAACACATCTTCGCCCAAGTGACAAAATCAGAATCAACGGTTATAGCACTTACCGTACAGACAGATGCTTTGGTAGAGGTGGAGGCACTGCCATCTTTGTGAAAAGAAACATAAAACATAATTCAATAGCCGAACCCCAAACAGAAAACATGGAAACTACAGGAATAGAAATACATATGGAAAACACCAGCAGCATTACGATATATGCAGCCTACAACCCCCCCAAATAAAAAACTCCTTGAATCTGATTAGATGTGACACTAAATACAGGCAGAGCAGTGATTATAACCGGAGATTTTAATGCCAAACATTCAGTATGGAACAGCAGAAACTCAAATATTAACGGACGAATACTAAACTCTTACACCATTTCAAGAATATAACAGTAATAGGTCCCAATGAACCCACACATTACGGAGCAACCGGACGTCCTGATGTACTAGATATAGCTATATTAAAAAACATAGCTCACAGCTATCAGATTCCAGAAATCAACGACGTAAGTTCTGATCATAATAACCCCATCATATTATAACTAGGCACCATACAAGATTTAACGGAAAACACCACCACATTTATAAATTGGAAACAACTTCTCTCAGCCTTCCAGGAAAACCTTGGTCCAATACCGCATATAAAATCTGCCGAAGATATAGAAAAAGCAGTGAAAACTCTTGAAAAACAACTACTGACAGATATAACACAGGTAACAAATATAACCAAATGTGCACCATCAAATAAACTCCCAGAGGATATAAAACGTCTTATCCAAGAGCAAAACAGATTAAGAAGACAATATCAGAGAACAAGTAGGCCCAGCGGATAAACAAGCAGTCAATAGAGCAACAAACCAGGTTCGATATGCCCTAAAGGACCACCGTAACCAACTCTGGAATAACAAAATTCATCAATTAAACACAGAGGATCAATCAATATGGAAAATGATGAAATCACTCCGTTCAAAGCGTTTTACATTTCCTCCAATCCAAGATGAATCTAATGTTGTCTACAACGACAAGGAAAAAGCTGAAGCATTTGCTGACAGTTTAGAAAAACATTGCAGCCCCAATTATATCAAGATATAAATTTCATAAGTAAAATTCACACCCAAGTCCGTAAAATAACTCAAAATGCCTCACTCCAATCCAATAACAAATCCGTGATTTGTTATTGGATTGGAGTGATACACCAACAGAAATATATGAGATTTAAAGAAAACTAAATAACAAAAAGGCTCCGGGTCCAGATGGAATGACAAACAAGGTACTCAAGTTACTTCCCCGCAAAGGGGTTATGCATCTGGTAGCTATAATTAATGCCATCCTCCGGCTAAATTATTTCCCACAGCGATGGAAAATTGCCGACGTTTTCCTAATTCCCAAACCTGGAAAAAATACACAGTTTCCTGAAAATTACAGACCAATCAGCCTTCTTTCATGCATAGGGAAAATAGCCGAACGTGCTATTCTCACACGGGTTCAAGAGGCAACAGATATCAACCATGTCATTCAAGATGAACAATTCGGCTTTAGGAAATATCACTCCACAACGCTACAAATTTATAGAGTTATCGAACATATAACTCAAGGGTATGAATGGCACCAACACTCTGGTGCAGTTTTCCTGGACATCACTCAGTCATTTGATAGTGTGGCATCACGGACTAATTTTTAAACTACACGAAGTTGGTATTCCATTACCACTAGTTCTACTTATCAAATCATATCTAAATAACAGAAAATTTAAAATAAAACTCAAAGGGGTCAGATCCACAGAGAGGAGAATCACGGCCGGAGTCCCTCAAGGCTCTCTGCTATCTCCCCTGCCCTTCTCAATATACATGGCAGATCTCCCCAAACTGTCCACAGCTATTACCGCACTGTATGCCGATGACACAATCATTATAGCCAGATCCCTCCGTCCACACCTGGCCACAATCAAGCTGCAGAGAGAGCAGTCAATGAATTGGAGGATTGGTACACCAAGTGGCGTATCGCAATTAATCCAAACAAAAGCTCTGCAGTACTTTTCACAGACGTAAAGCAGAACCGAATACAAGCATACAAATGTTTGGTAAAATCATCCCTTGGCGCAATTCTACCAAATATCTGGGAGTTCATCTTGAGAGACGTCTAAACTTCAAGTCACATATGGATAGTGTCGCCACTAAGGCAAGTCAGACCATAGCACAGCTGTATCCACTTTTGAATAGGAACAGCTTCCTAAGCATAAGCAACAAAATCCTTCTTTTCAAATCGGTAATCAGACCGCAACTAACTTACGCCTCTCCAACCTGGGGTCACACGACTAAAAGCAACATCAACAGACTCCAGATAATACAGAATAAATGCCTAAGAATGGCATTTAATGCCCCATGGTTCGTCAGAAACATCCAGTTACATCAAGAAGCCAATCTTCCAGATATTAAGACCTACATGACAGGAATTGCGGAGAAATTCTTCACAATCACGGATAATCACCCAAATCATCTAGTTCGATAGGCAGCGGACTACAAGCCCTCAGATCATTTCAAACATAAATAAAAAAAACTGAAATCCTACATCGCAAAAGAAAGCTGATACAGCCTCAATGCTCACAATGAGCGGGTAAATTACCCATAATAATCTCATCATCCACAATCTAAAATCCAGATGAAGGGATAAAGAGTCAAGGACTCAGTCCATCAACCAATTAAGTTGAAAGTTCAAATACAGTATTCGAGCAAGCTAAACATCAGAATCAAACTGCTTTTATACCAGCTGACGATTCGTCCTATAGTTACTTATGCTTCTCCAGCCTGGAGCTACACCTCCACTACAAATATTATCAAACTGCAACAGATTCAGAACAAATGCTTGAGAATGATCCTAAACGCCCCCTGGTTCGTCAGAAATCATCAACTTCACCGAGATACAAATATTCCTTATATCTTCTCCTTCCTACAAACTTTAGCTGCAAAGTTCTTCCTAAAGACGTCCACTCATCCCAATGATCTAGTTCAGCAAGCTGCAGCCTATGAGCCTACGGATACATTCAAACACAAAAGACCAAAAGCCATTTTAACTTCCTTCAGTGATGTATAATCTCCATACAAATTCTGGGCGAGCAAACTGCTCATAATATTTTCCCTCACTCTGACCATAACAAACAATGGGGAATATGAAAAGCTTTTCGCTTCACCCCTTAAGTCATAAATGTCAATTGTCAATACAGTATTCGATTTCGGCAACGATTCGAGTCATATTTGGTCTGTTTTGTTGATTAGGAGTAAAACAGGACTAAATTTATACAATTATGGAAAATTGAGGCGTTCGTTCTTTTCAATAAACTACTAAAACGGTTTGAAAATAATGACCAGGATACACGAACTTGCGTTCCTTGACATCTGCTACTGAAGACGAAGAAATTTGTACAGATAACAAAAACGTGAACTTGGTAGTCTCTCCCCTAATGGAATTCCACCAGTTGGAAACACAAGATGAACGTATAAACAGAAGACCAAATATGAACTC
Organism: Typopeltis vanoorti; assembly: GCF_054136105.1. Taxonomy (NCBI): domain Eukaryota; kingdom Metazoa; phylum Arthropoda; class Arachnida; order Uropygi; family Thelyphonidae; genus Typopeltis; species Typopeltis vanoorti. Next base: position 26,181,797 of record NC_143562.1, on the reverse strand, counting down.
TCTCACTAGATCAAATAATACGATCAAACTTCTGGATAAATTAAATCTACAGAAGCAGTGCAGTTCAGTATATGAAAACATAAATATCAACTTTATTTACAAGATTCACGAGTATGTCAGATCACAAAGTCAATCCACAAACAACAGGAAGCGATTAGTCCTCCTTCTTCAATTGAAGTAACACGTGTCATCAAATATCTTAATAACAGAAAAGCACTAGGCCAGGATGGGGTCACTAACAAAATCATCAAACTCCCACGCAAAGCTGTAATGCACCTTGTCAACATCATAAATGCAATGCCAAGATTTCAGTATATTCCTCCACCTTGGAAAATAATTATAATAATAATAATAATTTTTTTAAAATTCTGTAATAACATTTTATTTATCATCATACAGCGTATTTACATATATACACATATTTACATATTGCATATACTGTATATATTTACAGTGAATTTCATACGAATTTTTGGTGTTTTGTATTCCAAAATGCGTTAATAATAGTTACTATGGATGGTAATGTATAGTTGCAATTGGATAAGATTACATTTTTTTAACAGGATTTATAGTATAACAGTAAATTCTATATATTTTACAATTTTTGCTTTTTAATGTTTTTCGCTGTAATTACAGCACTTCAATGTAATACATAATTCTTTTTTGTTGTTGATCTCGGATTAGATGTAGTGTCTCTGCTTGCATCCTCGAAGCTTTTTAATGAGCTTATCTGAGGATGATACCAGTTAGATATATGTATTTTTTTTATTGATTTGATTGCTGTGTTGGAAGTAGGCAAATGTTTGGGAGGTCAAATGAATGATCTGAAAGGTCTGATCAGAGTGAGATTGCTGGTATATTCTGGTGTTATTGCATCTGTCTTGGTAGTTCACATTCATTTTTATTGTGGTCTTCTTTTTGAACTAATTAGGAGACTTTTTTTTTCACTGTGGCAGCCTTTCTGTCTTGTCTTCTGAGCTTTTAATTTGTATCAGCTTTGAGGTCTATGGCTTCCTCATGAATATCTTGGCATCTCTGATCCACAAAAATTGGTAATTTTGTTCTGTTTTTGCTTTTTTTTTGGCTTGGTACAACAGATTCTGGTTGAATGGTGTTAAATATTCGGAGTCCTTGTTGTCAAGTCCTTGGCAACTGGTTTTTTCTGTCTACTGGCTTTTGTGAGATTGTCTCTTGTGGACTTGCTTGTAAGACGAACTATGACTGGTGAAGGTCGTGGCAAGCTTTGTTTTTTGCTCTTCCTAGGAATCCGATTTACGGTCTGAATATCGTTGAGCTGTAGGGGAATGTCAATTGCATGGCCTAATTTCAAAATTATATCTAGGCTTTCTGTAGGTGCAGTTTCAGGAAGACCGTTTATGATAAGATCTTCTTTATGTTGTTGCGTTTTAAGCTGATTTAAACGTTTGTATTGTAGTTTTAGAGAATGAAGTTCTTGACAGAGTTCGGATGTCTCTTTCATCAAATTGTGTTGCCTATCATTTAGTGGGTTAATGCTGATTTTGATGACTTTTAATTTTGCAACACTTCTATCATTGCTAAATTATTATGTTTGGCCAAATCTTCATATTCGCTAGATTTTTGTGTTATTTGTTCGTTCTGTTTGTCGAAGAGGTCTTGCACAAGATCTACCAAGCTGGTTTTTATAATCTCTAGACCATTTTCTATTAGTATATTTAAAGAGTTGAAATTATAGGACTCACCTGCATTTTTTTTTTTTTTTTTTTTTTGTCTGTTCAGTTCGTCATCTGATTTTGCCTCCGGTATAATCGGCTGCGTCGTAGGTGGCTGTCTTAGGTGCGTTTCTTTGTTCCTTCTGCAGATTACACACTTCCATTCCTCGTGTGTTGCATTGGTTTTATGTTGCCAGGTTGTTTCTGAAAAGCCGGCACATTTTAAATGCAGAATCCTACTGCATTTCGTACAGGTTATTTGATTTCCGTCGGACGAAAAGTCCTCCAGGCATTTGATACACTTCATGACTCATCCTTCTCGAGCAATTTGTGGCGTGATTGTAAAGATGGCGACGTCCTTTGTTCTTCGCTCGTTGTTGACCGCGGTCCTCTCTGTTCACTTTTCAACACTTCCAAAATTTGGTTTCTTCTTAGCCGTTTTCGGTGAATTTTATATCACTGTCTTAGGCGTGACTGGTAGAGTTACTTGGGAACACTTTCAAATTAAAAACAGGAGTTGGAACCACTTTAAAACTATAAAAAACGGTATCACCGTTTTTTATAGTTTTAAACAGCGATATTTATATATCGCTGTTTAAAATCCCGTTCGCATGCCAATACAGCGGCCTTTATAATAATAATAATTATTATTATACTTATTATTATTATTATGTATAGAGATTATTCGAAATAATATTATGTATAGAGATTTAATTTTTATTGAATATTCACTCGAATAATTTGAAACTAATTACTGTCTTTTGAGAACACATTTTAATTTAAAACAAACAACGAAACAGCCAACTTAAACGACACATTTTTTCTGCAATTGTCTTCTGCTAACCAATATCGACTTGCGCTTTGCTCTGAAGTCACCTGCTTCATGATGACGCCATTGTACTAGTATGTGCAACTAGCGATATTGGCAGAAAGTCAATTGCTGTAAGTCACACGCCGTTTTATTGAATTCTTTTTCTTCTAATTTCTTTCTCTTCATTTAATAATATTTTAGTGAGACAGATGAATATAACTAGTGACATGCAGTCAAATAAAATCTTTATATTATCATTAAACATTCAGGGTAAAAAATGGAAAAATATTAAAGCAATAAAGCCGGTTTTTCTAGAAAAAATATCCAAGTAATTTTATAAAAAATTAAAATGAAAAAATAATTTTAATTAAAAATGCAAATTTTAATTTTTTTAAAATAGGCTTTCCTAAAACGTAATTTTTTTAATATATGCATATTAATCAATGATGAAAATAAATGTATAATCATCATAATAAATATTTTAATTTGTAATTGTAATCATATTCTTAAACCGTCTGATGAATTTTGGTATTGGTATTTTGGTATGAAATTATACTGAAATTATCTAACAAGTTTAATTTTAGTTCACAAAGGAAACTTTCATTAAAATGTACGCACAGACTGGTCTATTGAGGATAAGTTATTTATTATTCATTCTTAAGTTCAGTTAGTAATAATTTATGTAATTATTTTGTATGCATCCGTTTTCGTAACTTTTTTTAATGTTTCTTTAATTTCCCTGGTTATCTGTTAAATATTATCATGGGGAAGCTATCAGTCTACGAAGATAGTGAGACTTGTCGACAATAAAATTCCCTTTATTATTTTTACTCAATTAAATTTATTGTGAGAACAGCCCCAACAAGTTACTGCTATTATTGTAAATGTTGCTATAACGTTACGAAAATGACTAAAAGTTGTTTATTTTCTCGGTCTCTGAGATGTGTAAATTTTATTTAGAAAAAGTAAAAATATTTTTCTGGTATTTCTGGCTAGAATATTTAAATAACTTACATACATGAATTTCATTGGCCTTTACAAGACGATTTATAATCGATTGATTTCTTCTCCCCAAAGTATGAGCGACACGAGTGAACTTTGACCTTTACTAAATACTTTAAAGAAATCAACCTGCGGAACGAACTATAAATAACGTATGTATAAATATATTTTAATTTCTTTTTTCTCATAACGTTTCTTTTATTCGTTTTGTGTTTCCTTTAAAGGTGTGTTTGTGAATTACTTGTAATCACTGTAAATGGTCAGAATCATTAGAATTTCTCGACTAAGGCTAACCCAGATTAATGATGCATGTAATTATTATGGAAGCCATTGGCTATCGGTCCGTTTAAAGAAGCGAAATTCTAATCACGCCTTTGCAGTAAGGAGTTGTCGTTAAATTTCACAGGTAATTAACCTTTATCAGTGGCTAGCCATCATTAATGGGTCTTCTATGATATACATGCAGTGTTATGTCTTGGGTATTACTTCGATTAATGATCCAAGAATCTCCAAACGAATTCGAACATTGAGAAATTCGCTGGTTGTTTCCTGATTGGGTTAAGTATATTCCTCAGAGATTTGAAAGTGCACAAGGGAAAGGGTTCTAGTAATATTTGTTTTATTTATTTATTTATTTGTGTGTGTGTGTGTGTGTGTGTGTGTGTGTGTGTGTGTGTGTGTGTGTGTGTGTGTGTGTGTGTGTGTGTGTGTGTGTGTGTGTGTGTGTGTGTGTGTGTGTGTGTGTGTGTGTGTGTGTGTGTGTGTGTGTGTGTGTGTGTGTGTGTGTGTGTGTGTGTGTGTGTGTGTGTGTGTGTGTGTGAGTCACACATTAGGCACTTCAGATCCGTAACGGATACAAAATACGAAAATTGAGAAACGTAATATTCAAAATGAAAGTGCAAATCCTCTATAAATTAAGTGGCATTTATCCCTTTGAAATATATCCGTATTATCACCAGTTTGTAATAATATCAATGGCCGAATGCGTTAGTGTATCCAACAAGCTGAGGGCTTGAAACCTGCAATGGCATGAATGTTTGGAAACTCATTGAACTTATTTACGAGGAGATATCCCCCCGTAAATAAGTTCGCTGCTTACTAGAGGACTTAAGTGACTCGGGAAAAAAAAGTACCATGCTTGTCTCTCTACAACAAGATTTCCATCTATATAACCATTAGCCCACAAACAGTACTTATAATGTAGGTTAACAGCCTCGTGGGTAAGGTGCAATATTAGAGCCACTGGTTTAACAGACAGAGTTCGTGATGCTCTATTGGGCTAATGTCTGTAATCAGTGCATTCTAGTCAAGTTTTTCCGTTATTAACCAAAAACTATACTACAACTGCACCTGCAGTATGACATTGCACATTGTCTTCTTAAAAGAGACATGGATCTCTGCCGTAAAACTGATAAGCAACATTGCATTATCCAAGTTCGTTGTATTTTCATCGGTGTTCGTTTTTATTACCATAACCAAAGATCTGAGTACATACTAGGAAGTAACAGCTGCAGACTATAACTGTTCGTCCATCGAACTTCCCCATTGATATCATGTCTTTAGGAGTAAGGCATTCTCTAAGCATCTGCCACACTCACACTCGCTTATTTAATCAGAAAATGGTATTGCGTGATTCTCTGTTCCATATCACAGATATTCAACAAACTAGTCTCAGTGTTCTTTACACCAATGCCATCTACGCTGTCCATTGCCATGCCTGACCATTGGCTAATGGGCAACTAAATTTCTTGCAGAAACCAAGACCATGCAGCTCTTTATGTAGTAAGAACCCTTGTAGATTCTTTGAACTCGTGGATGATGTATTCCTTGTTAGCTTAATGACTTTTCCTGCATTTCTTGTTTGAGGTGGCGCTTTCATATTTCAATTAGCTGAGTGTGTTGTCTACAAGTGGATTTTGGTTGAAGAAAGGTTTAACAATGTCACGACCGTAGTGATATGTCCTCATACGATTCCATGTATCATTTATATACAGATGTACAGCCAAATCTAGGGATGGTAGCTGTTTATATACATAGCCGTATGAAATATGCGTGATGGGAGGAGTTATATAATCAGTACGTGTTCCAATACTGTGAGTATCTGTGTGTGACTCCCACACATGAAAGGTTGTAAACGCATGTGCGGATAACATTTTTTTAAAAATTAACATTATATATTTTTGGTATTTTTTTTTTTTTAGGAAAAACTCTGCTCCTCCCTTCTGAGACCAGCTAACTCATTTGTAGTTGAAAAGTCCTGATAAAGGTGCATGGCGTCCTAGAACCCAGATCTTTCCAAGGGCTTCGTTGATAGCGACTGAGCTATGTTGTAGCTATGAGATTTCATTAAAATACTAGTAGAAATATCAAGACAGTATTCAATACCCGTCTATTAAAAAATGGAACGTAAAAATGAAATAGGTCATTAATATATTTTCCAATGATTATATTTTGTCCAGTTGTACCACTGAAACTATTATGTAAAATGTAGATGATACTTGTATATCTTATATTTTGTTCCTGAATACATTTCTGCATATAATATGCGTACTACATTAAATGCAAAAGCGAATGATAAACAGCTGCTACCATAGTTTCATAATGTTCGTTCT